>NC_000069.6:50813725-51113725 GCF_000001635.26 Mus musculus | reverse complement strand
ATCATTAGAATCTCAGCTTTTCCCAGAGATTCTAGGAGTCATTTTAAGCTTTGATGTTGTGCTTGTTTGAATGATTAAGGTTTTCTTCTCTCTACCAGCAGTATGGGAAGAATTCGGGGCTTCATACACGCCTGGAAAGAGTGCTACCACTGAGATGCAGCTCCAGCCAAGGAAAAATGTTTGTCAAGTCTAATGTGCAGGGTTTTTTCCTTTTGTTTGTTTTGTCTTTGAGATTTGTTTATCTTTATTTTATGTGTTCGGATTTTGTTTTGCCTGTATATGTGTATATGCACCATATGTGTGCCTGCTGTTTGTGGAGGCCAGAAGAGGGCATTGGATCCTCTGGGACTGGGGTTGCAGATGGTTGTGAGTTACCATGCAGGGGTTAGGAACAGAACTCAGGTCCTCTGCAAGAGCAGCCAATGCCCTTAACTGCTGAATCATCCCTCTAGCCCCACGGTGTTCAGTTTCTAGGAGTAAATTAACCTTTAGCTGAAGAGGGAAAGAGTCTCACGCTATGACAAGATGACTCTTTTCCCTTAAGGTTTGTGGAAGGAAGAAGTTTTTGAGAGTAATGGGTGGTGAATTGAGTCTCTTTGCCCCCGTGACAACTTGATACAAGGGCCTTCTTAAGCTCAAGTACAGCAGATGGTGCCAACCATAACACTAGCAGTAACGGAGAAGGAAAGGCGACATTCCTGTAAACGACAGGCAGAGGGGACAGCATTCGATTACCGTGTTTGAGAAGGAGCTATTCTGACACTTAGAGAGGATTTTTTATTTATCTCTCTTGCCTTCTACTCTTGTGTCTGCTGTTTTATTATTGTGGCTCTTTCTTTACAAGGTACCTGTGAAGAATTGGAAATTGCTAATATGTATGGTAAGTAGGCAGATGTGACAGGCACCTTTGCTCCCAGCTTATTAGGAGAATCCACCCCCACCCAGCCCTCTCTTTTAACCCAGTCTGGCCTTGAGCCCACTACATAACTGAAAATGACTCTGAACTCCTAATCTTCTTCCACGTCCCAAGTGCTGGGATTGCTGGCTTGTACCTGGCTCTGGAAATGATCACATGGCCCCCACTTGTGTGTTCTTCCTGGCTTTATGACTCCATCATAGATGAATGTCCTGGGAGTCACAGTACAGATGTAGGACGCCCACTGGGTTTCCAAAGTGTCATCTCATGGGACAGTATGGTTTGGCCCAGCTCTTACTTAGTGGTTTCCCATGTAAAGAACTCTGGCTTGATGTCCCCGGGAGGCCATCTTTCTCTTTGTGTTGCATGGCAACACAAAACATAGCCACACTGTGTCTTGATTGTGTGTTTTGGATGAAATGAGATGAATGCATGCAGTTTTTGGAATAGGGCTGGAGAGGAGGAATCTGTGAGCCAGTCACAATTCTTTGCTTCAAGATATTTGGAAGAGAGGCCCTCCCTGGGGCAGACCGATTGCAACTCTGAAGCAGAGGCATTAAAATGATTGACTGAGAGGCTGTCTATTCAAACTCTGAAGATGAAAGGCAGTGCTTAGCAACTCGAAAACGAACCGAACCTTGTTAGAAATCAATGCATTTAAGTGGAACTGAATTGGTGGATGGAGTCCCAAGCAGCCCGTGCCTGGGATTTGGGTACCTTTGCCATCTTCTCTAAGTATCGTTTAGGTCAGTGATAATCTGTTAGCAGTTCTGTGTGCCGATTGGCTGGGGGAGATTCCTTTCACATTGAATGAGAAGATAATTAATCATGTTACTATCTTTCGAGTTGGTGAAGATTTCAGCCAGCTGGTTTACTGCCTCAAGGCACCTGCTTGGCTGAAAAGTTGTTGTCAGATTCTTTGCTTTTGCAAGGAGAATAAGGGGCCAATCCCTTTGGATGACAAGTTTAGGTAGATGATTAAATTTGGCCTCTTAGTCTCTAGATGAAAATTCCACTCCGTTGTCTGGATTTTCTCGTTATATGCCTTAGAGAGTCCTCTGGATTGCTGTGGCTGATCACCCTGGTGTTTACTGTTTCTTCTCTTTAACCAAGTGCAAGGTCCTCGGCCCACTTTCTAGTTCATGGGTTCCTGGGCTGCAGAAACACAGAGTAGACGTAGCCTTCTTTAGATTAAGAATAGTCTGTGAAGTTGGGCTCACAGGGACACAGTAACTCTGTAGGACAGGGCGCGGGTGTGGGAAATACTTCTCTGATGATAATTTACAAAACATACTACTTTCCTCGGGTTTAGTTCAAATTCACAGCGCAGTTGGCCATGCGCTGGGCTCCATTTGGCTGAAGCGGCATCATCTCAGATGCCAAGCAAGCTGATCCAGTGTGCCCAGAGCCAGCCAAAAACCTGATATCCGTTCCTACCTCCCTCATCCCCATAGCAAATTCATCAGTGAATCCTGTCACCCAGTCTCTGAAACATTTCTCTGAGCATCTCTCATCTCTACCGGTGATCGACCCTGGAGGATTCCACCATCTTTCCCCTGGACCACCGCAATTACCTCCTGAGTGGCCTCCCTGCTTCTATTTCACCTTCCTGCAAATCCGCATCCCGGTGGCAGCCAGAGACCCTGACTAAAAGCCCATTAGGCGGCCAGGCTCCCATTTTAAAAGTTGCCCTGTAAATCCTGTATTAAGTAGGTCTAAGCAGAGACCTCAGCCGTCTTCAGGCCCTTCTGAGGTGTGCTCTCTGCCTGCCTTCCTGACCTCTCATTTCTTTCCTCTCTTTTTTCCATCTGTTTCTTTAAAAATTTAAGTAAAAAGAAATAACAGGAAGGGATAGGTTGGGAAGAGAAAGGAAGGCGGTTGGTCAGCAGAGTGGAAAGAGACGGACGGTAATGGGAGTGAATATGCCTGAACTGTGTTATGGACACACATGAAAATGTCATAATGGACCCCACCATTAGAATTAATATATGATAGTAAAAACAGAATCTAAATCCCAAGCCCTGCCTGAGGCAGCTAATGGCTGTTGGGGGAAGAAAAATTGATTTTCTTTAGTGGTGTAGCCACTGGCAAGCTGTCTATAATCCAGTGAATAACCCGACACCCATGTGCATACTAGTGACCCTAATTAAACTCACTGGGTCATTAAAAAACAAAACAAAACAGAGGGTTTGGAGAGATAGATGGCTTAGTGGTTAAATGAGCTTCTTGCTTTTCCAAGACACCCAAGGTTGGCTTCGAACACCCATATTAAGTGACTCATAACAACTTGTAACCTTAGCTCCAAGTGGTCTGATGACCTCTTTTGGCGTCTTTGGGGAACTCATGTGAATACATCTCCACACTGATAGATGTTGATGTTTATATAGAATCAAAATTAAAACAAACATTTAAAAAGAAAGAAAACTTCTTCTCCCTGCCCCCTTCTTATTTTTGGGTCTCTGTAGTAGGTATTTCCTGTGCTTGGAATGTCTCCTGTAGCCAGATTGTTACAGGAAATCAAGTAAAAAACCTCATGTTGCTGATAGATTATTTCTTTGCTGGTGGAATGAGCCAATTCAAACCAGATTATATTATATTAAAGGCAGGAATATTGGGAAGCTGCTCTTGTGTGAGTTCACTGGCCCCAAGGATTGATGCCCCGGGGGACCATGGGGAGGAGAAGAGAAGGAGGAGAGGGAGAAGGAGGAGGAGGAGGAGGAGGAGGAAGGAGGAGAGATAGAGATATATACACACAAACACACACACACACACACACACACACACACAGAGAGAGAGAGAGAGAGAGAGAGAGAGAGAGAGATATGATGTCTGTTTATATACGGAAGAGCCTCTGGGGGAAGGGCAACTGAGCCCCTCCCTGGGCTGGAAAGTTCAGGTAGTTATGCCAGGTAGAGACTGAAGGATGCTGGGAGAACCTGGAAGCTTTGGCATGTGCACCTCAGTCACTCGTCCCCTGGTCTGAAACCAAACAGTTTCATTTGATTTATTTTTATTTCACAGAACTAAGGGTTGAACCTAGGACCTTGTGCCTTCTATTCAGGTTTCACAATCCTTGGGGAAATCTTTTTTTCTTCTGTGCTGAGGATTGACCCCAGGGCCATGACCATGCTAGGCAAACCCCGGCCCCTGGACCCCTCCTGATGACTAAATACTAAAGCCCCTTTGGAGTACAGGCCTGTTTCACCATCAAAGCAGCACAAACTTCTGTTCATTTTCCTCCTTTGTTTACTAAGCTGGTCTCCACTATAATGTAAAGTCCATTAAGCCCAGACTTGTCCAGTGTGCTTAGAACATCCCCACCACAAAGAATAGTACCGTGCGTGCTAACATTAGGAGCCTAAGAAATGCCTATCGGTTAACGAGGGAGCAAAGGCCAGTGACATGATTTCTGTGACCCCGGAATGGATGTTTTTACCCAGAGCCCTATCAGGAATTTAGGGACAAGACTGAATGACTTTTTTGTAGGTTGATTCTGGATCCATGTTCTGAGTTTCTAAGTCATCAGACGTTCTCTGTGGCCTAATGACAGTGACACTGTTGAATGCTCTCACACAATGACAGCTCTTATCTGGGGGAGGTAGGACGCCGACCTCATTCTCACACGGTCTGATCCATTGAAAAGCAAAATGTGTCCTTAATTTTAGGCTCCGTTTTATGTGACATTTTTTGTCTTGCTAAAGGTTAAGGGCCAGTGAGCGACTTGGAGGAAGCCGGCAAGCCAATGTGTCTTTATTCACATTTAGAAATTAGCTGGCACTGGGAACAGTCAGTGCGCTCACCCTGATTTGAGGGCTGGTTCTTATGTTTCCCGGAAGGGCGGGTGTCTGTGTCCTCCGTGTCTGAGATGTCTTATTCATGCATAAACAAAGGGCAGGCATGATCGAGACAGGATGAGTCTCTGCACCTCACAGACAGGAGAAAAATGTAGAGTCGTGATGCCTAAAACATTTCTCAGCCTTAGTTGTCAGAGCTGGTACCCACTTCAGCACATTTGCAGCATGAACTTGGTTAAGGCTAGGTCAACGACAGCATAAAAAAGAATTTTGCAATTAAAAAGGCTTAGAGGGATTACTGGCAAGATGGCCTTTTACTTCTTTCTCCTTCCTTCATTAAAACCATGCCACTTAAAAATGTAAACCCAGCACAAGTGTTTCCTTACATCGGTTTTGCCTCTCTGCTAAAGCAAAGGCAGAAAAGAGCCATCATTAAAAAAAAAACATCTAAAAAGGCTATTTTGAGGCAGAGCTTTACATAGCTCAGGGTGGCCTGCAAATCGCTCAGTAGCCAAGGATGACCTTGCTCTTCTGATCTTTCTGTCTTTATCATCTGAGTGCTGAGACTACAGTTATGCACCACTGGGCCTGTTTGTGTGTGCTGGGGAATCGAACCCAGGGCCTCAAGCATGCTAGGCAAGCACTCTCACAACCAGACAGTTTTGGGAAATCCTTCCCACAGCGTGTTCTAGGAATCACCAGCCTTGAGCCATCTAGATGGGCACTTCTTTTCTCACTACACCCATATTAAGAGCACCATTCCACCAAGCCATATCCCCAGCTTCTCTACTGTCTTACTATAATGAGTGTGTGTTTGTGTGTGAGGTGTATGTGTGTATGGTATGTGTGAATGTGTGGTGTGTGCATATGGTATATGTGTATGTGTAGTATGTGTGGTATATGTGTGTGTGCATGTGTATGTGTGTGTATATGTGTATATTGTATATGTGTGTATGTATGTATGAATGTGTGGTGTGTGTGTATGGTATATGTATGTATGTGTGTGTATGTTATAGGTGTGTATGTATGTGTATATGTATATATGAGTGTGTGTGTGTATGTGATTGTATGGTGTGTGTGTGTATGTGTGTATATGATTGTATGGTGTATATGTGTGTTTATGTGTGTGTGTGTGTATGTGTGTATATGATTGTATGGTGTATATGTGTGTTTATGTGTGTGTGTGTGTGTGTATGTGTATATGATTGTATGGTGTATATGTGTGTTTATGTGTGTGTGTGTGTGTGTGTATGTATGAGTATGTGCACATCAGAAGACTCTTCTGTAGAGTCAGTTCTCTCCTACCTTTATGTGTATTCCAGAGATTGAATTCATGTCACCTGGCTTGTCCAGCAACGGCTACACTGGGTAATGTTTGCTATTTCTATAGCCTTAGATATTACCTTTTTGTGTCTGTGTGGGTTGACAACATTCAAATCTTTTGGTTCTTTATAAAATACATCGTGTTGTCATAAAGTAGATGCCCCAGTGCACCAACATCACTATAACTAATTCTTACTGCCAGGTTACACGTTGGTGCCGACACCTAGCTACCTTCTCCCCGTCCCCTTACCTAGTCGGTGGAGACCACTATTCAAATCTATGTCCGTGAAGTCAGTATTCTAGAAGACAACCTTGACTGTGGCTCCTTGGAAGCCTTCCTCCTTGCTTTTGTGACAGAGTCTCTCATGCTTGGGCCTTACCACACAAGCCAGGCTGGTTGGCATGGAGACCAGGGATCTGTTGGTCTCTGGCTCCCCAGCACTGGGCTCACAGGCAAGCACTACCACCACACTTGGTGCTTGTTTTTAACTTATTTATTTATTACTTTATTATTCTCTAAACATTTTAGGCTTTCTCAAGTTTATTTTCATCTTAGCAATGTCTTGTATTTATTCTTTGACAATTTTATACATGTATACATTATATCTTGATCATACACACCCCAACTTCCCCTGAACACCTCTTAAGATGTCTCCTCCTTTCTTTATGCCCTTCCCCTTCTTGCTGCCCACTGGCATGTTGGCTGGTCTTGCTGACTTGCTCTGTCCTTGTCCCATAGCCACAGTTGTAATGAGGTGGTGAGTACAACAGGCACGGATGTCCAGGAGAGAGTGCTCACAGCCTACCTCCTCATCCTCAGCTTCACACTTTCTTTCCAGTTCTTCTACCCTGATGTCCCCTGAGCCTTGACCTAAACACTCACATTATTTATTCCCAGCACTTTGACTAGTTATGAGTCTCTGCATTCACAGCTACCCACTGTGTGGTTCTGGGGTCCTCTGGGGGCTGTTTTGACTAATATTTGTGCAGTGGTAGCCTACACCTGGTCTGAGATGCTCAGGTATTAGCCCATGTCTTCTGGGAAAGTGTTGTGCACAAATGCAGGGAACTTGTGTTCAAACGCCACCTTTTTTATAAATTATTTTATTATATTAAATTTTTTTGGTTTACAAAGTGGTACACCCCTTCTTCTCCTCTGTTCCCCTTCCCTGGTTAAGCCTATTCTTTGAGGCTGGGTCCTATCATATAGTTCTGGCTGGTTTCAAACTCACGATGTAAACCACAGCAAGCCCCAGCTTAAACCTTTTAAAGTATTTTATTTTACTGTTAAATCACACACACACACACACACACACACACACACACACACACACACACACACACTCCTAACCGCTGAACCACCATCTGTGCAGCCCCCCAGGCAAGTTATTTTGATTAGGGCTTGACTCATTTTTCAGAGTTTACAATGGTTATGATGGGGGCACACTCAGAGTGAATGCGAGCCTGTGAGAGAGCAGATAGTGTTTACAATGTTTGGATCTGAGAAGCCAGCCCACTGTGATGGTTTGTATATGCTTGGCCAAGGGAGTGGTACGATTAGAAGGTGTGGCCCTGTTGGAGTATGTGTGTCACTGTGGGCATGGGCTATAAGATCCTCATTCTAGCTGTCTGGACACAAGTCTTCCTCTAGCCACCTTCTACTTTTTGGTAAGTTGCTTAACTAGACTAACTTCTTGTCCCCCGATGTCCGAGTCCTCCAAACTTAGTGACATAAACCCCGGGTACTTTATTCACTTGTAGAGTGGGGTGAATAAAAATACCTCTGCTATAGCTGATGTAGAGATTTAATGACACAATTTATGTAATATGTTTAATAGTGCGTTGACCATTATCACAATTATTTAAAAATTTGCCATAGAAAATACAGGGCTGGAGTCAGTAGGTGTGAATAATGAGTATTTAACGCTCTACAGACCATGGGAGTTGTGTTTTCAACTACTCAACTCTGCTGTTGTGGCAGGAAACTCAGCCTCATGTAAACAAATGGATATGGATGGGTTCCCGTCAAGTTTATTAACAAGGATGGTCAGCGCATGCAGTCAACGTGGCTTTTGAATCATAGTTTGCCTTTTCTGGATACAGACAAATTATGAACCACTGACTATGTTTTCTGGAAGAAAGATCTTTTGATGGCGGGGTACGGTGGTGCACAACTTTAATCCCAGCAACTGAGAGGCAGAGGCAGGCTAATCTTAGTGTTTGAGGCCAGCCTGGTCTACACAGTGAGTGCCAGGTCAGGCAGGCATACACAATGAGTCTGTCTCTGTCTCTGTCTCTGTCTCTGTCTCTGTCTCTGTCTCTGTCTGTCTGTCTGTCTGTCTGTCTGTCTGTCTCTGTCTGTCTGTCTCTCTGTCTCTCTCTCTCTGTCTCTCTCTCTCTCTCTCACACACACACACACACACACACACACACACACACACACACACACACGGGGAGTGGGGGTGGGGGAGAATATTGCGTCCCGCTCGACCGGCAAGAAAGACGCAACAAACCAGAATCTTCCGCGGCAAAAGCTTTATTGCTTGCTTCTCAGGAAGATCCCAAACCGGGAAAATGGCGCTGCTTTTATAACCCGCAGCGTGACGTTTCAGCACCTGATATGGCGTGACAGCTCCCGATTCGTTGCTTGCCCATCACCCCACTATTACACCCCGAGAATGGGAGTGACTAGGAGTGAATTCACTCTTGCACCTGCGTACAGGACTTGTTTACTAGTTAGGCACAGCGGAGGCCCGCGCCATCTTATAATGGCGATTGCTCGCGGCACACACGGCTCTCCTCAGAGATTACTGGCGGCACACATGCGATTGCTCGCAGCACGTACCGGCTTTCCACATCTCCCCCTTTTGATTTTATTAAAATTTAAGGCTGGTCTAGGCCTGTGTAATTATGCCCATCCGCTGTGGCTCCTGTCTTAGGTCGTTCCTCCAATGTCACAGCCTTTCCTGTCATAGGGTAACCCTATCGCCACCGGGCCCCGTGTCTTAGGTTGATCTGTGCATGAGGAAAGTTGCCCGTCCCTGGATACCGCAGTGCTATGTGACATTAACTACTAAATGACCTAGGGCGAACTCTATAAAAGAGGCCAGCCACCAATGTCAATTAATTTTTTAGCATAGATAGCCAGATTTCAGGGGAGGCCCCTTGCTCGATGGCAGCAAGTGCTTGAGTTATCACAACCTTGTCACGTGTTTGTTGGGTTCTGAGCTTGCAAACCAACCAGAGCATGACCACAAGTCCACAGCAGGTGGCAACGCCAAATAAACCTACCCCCACCCATTCCTTAAAATAAGAAAAGGCAGATGAAATCCAGGAGGAGAGGCCCTCTGTCAATGACAGGTCCACTCGTGTCGAGTTGATCTTTAGAACGGCCACTCTCAGGGCCTCAAGGGTCTCATCGAATCTTTCAGACCAGTTTCCTGCAAGATATAAAGAAAGCTGTCTAGACAGATTAGCTGCATAAGTAAAATTTTCATATTGGACACTGGTAATGCACAGAGCTTCCAGTTTTCTTTCACAACCCAACTGGGCCATCTGGTATAGAACACCTATCTGTTCCTCCGCCAGGTCAAGGTGCTGATTCAAAATCATCAGCCCTCCCTTTAAATTGGTACTAGCAGAAGTTTGGACAGTGATGGCATCAGCCAGATCTGCTGAAAGCTGATTTAATTTTGTGCCTGATTGAACCGCACTAACCATAGCGTACCCTGCAGCTGTAGCAGCAGCTGCACTGGCTGAAATTGCTATGATCACGGCAGCAGTAATGCCAAAATCTCTCTTTTGTCGAAACATAGATAAGGTGGAGGGTGTCTCCACCGGAACAGGGATCCAACGTGGGATCCGTGCCACCATGGCATGGGTGTTCTTTGTTACATCCCAACATTGAGAAATCCAACAAGAATCATTGGAACAGACTTCAAATGAATCATTTGAAAGAATAAACAAGAAAGGGGGGTAAACACAGACTGGGGTAGATGGATAATTAATCTGGTTTACCAAAGTTTTATTGAACCCAGTGATCTCTACACTGGTATTAGTATATCCATAAGAGTCCTGGGAGGCATCATGTATTCCCCAATACTGAGCAAATCTTGAGATGCCAGTAAAAGAAGCCTTTCCAACTGCTCCTCCCTGGATAAAAATCAAAGGATTGAGTTCTGTACAACTGCCATTGACTCCACAAAGCACCCACTTGTGAAAGGGATGCATTCTAAAGTCCTGTATGAAAAGTACCTTTTTCATAACAAATTCCTTCTCTGGGTCATCTATCATGTTGGGAGAAAAGGAAAAGGTTTTACTCTGATCTGCCCAACGAGTGATGGAGGATTGACAATCAGACCAAGGCAGGATCAGCCCTTCATCTTCCAAACTACAATGAGGGGCTATTTTTGGTTGGTGTGGATGTTCTTTGTCTGAAAAGTTAGGTGGTAGAAATGTACCATTAACCCAATTTACCTCGTGCCAAAAGGTCTGATTTGTAAAGGTTATCTCTACATTGGAAGTATCTTGGGTTGTGCTCACCCAACCTCCTCGATGCTCATTAAACTTCCCCAAAGCTCGGGCTGTGAGGTTGATACAATTTCCTGGTCCATTAATTTGAAAACATAAAGAACCCTGTTCTAGTAAAGAGCGATTTTCTCCTAATGGTGCTCGGGTGGGATCATAGGGTAAATATGGCAAATCCACTGTTTTATTAGTAGTAAAGAATTTTGGAAAAACTATAGCATCATGGAGAACTGGCATTGGTTTAGGGAAAGTTGAGAGAATAGCCCATCTCTGCTCGCCCATTATACTAGGAACCTGAGACAAGTTCAGCATTGTCAGGATCAGGAACAGTCCTCAGGAGGTCAGCATCTTCTGCACCATCCTTGATGAATATCCTACGGGTGAGTCGTTCCAGCAGCCAAAATGGGTTGTCTTCACTCTGTGGAAAAACACAAACAGCTCCCCGGGATCTGATTAAGATAGGATCCGGGCCTTTCCACTGACCAGTTAAAACATCCTTCCATTTGACCATTTCTTTTGGTCTATCAGGGTCTGAGCTATGTCGCTCAGCTGCAGAGTGTCCCTGCTCGTCGAGATTCAAAAAATTAAGTGTAAAGAGTGCCATAGATACCACTACTCTTGGCACTGAGGGCAGAGTCTCATCAACTCCCCTTTTTGTTTTATAAGATAAGATTTGAGTGTGCGGTGGGCACGTTCCACAATGCCTTGTCCTTGAGGATTATAAGGAAGGCCAGTCAAGTGAGTGACATCCATTTGATGACAAAATTGTTGAAATTTAGTAGAAGTATATGCTGGCCCATTATCCGTTTTAAGAATTGTGGGCTTGCCCCAAGCACTCCACGCTTCTAGGCAGTGCTGTATAACATGAGAGGCTTTTTCACCTGTTAAAGGTGTGGCAAACATTACACCAGAGCAGGTGTCAATAGAAACATGTAAATATTGATTTCTCCCAAAGGAGGAAATATGAGTGACATCCATTTGCCAGACCTGTAATGGCCTGACGCCACGAGGGTTTACCCCTACATGAGGAGTAGGTAAAAATTGACCACTACCTCTGCACATAAAGCGGAGGTGCACTAGGACCCTGAAGCCGACAGTCCGGAGGCCGAGCAGCAAGCTGGCTTTCGCCAGCAGCTTTTTGCCTTTTTCTGGACTGAGTAGCTTACATTTTATCTTGCTGGTACCTTTCTCCCTTATAACGAACTGCTTCCTCCTCCGAGTCCATTTCTTCAGAGGCGCTAATCCCTTCATCTGGTTCTGAGTTACTAAGAGCTAGCTGCTTAAATTCATCCAGTGGCGGGTAGAGGCTCCTTTCCTTATGTGCCTCTCCAGCTCGATCTCCCTTCTTCTCTCCCTTTCCATCCCTTTTTCTTATCTCTCCCAAGGCATTCTTTCCTTTATATCTCTTTTCCTCGGGCTCAAGGCCCGTGGAAAGGCCTAAATTCTTCAGTGCACTTTGTTTCCTCTCTACTTTTACTTTCTCTCCCCGCTCTACCTCTGATAGACTTTCTTGAATTTCGTCCAGAACTTTCTGCCCCGCTTCTACCATTTGCTGACAATCCTCATAATCGCCGTGCAAACAATCAAAAGGGCTTCTAACTCTGAAGAAATTTCAAGATTGTACGTACCTTGTAGAGCCTTTTGTCCCACGGTTCTGATTCTGCCCCGCGAACGAGGGATCTTCCTTGCGCCGGTGTGATGACAGTTCCCGGGTTCTTCGGCGCCACTTATTGCGTCCCGCTCGACCGGCAAGAAAGACGCAACAAACCAGAATCTTCCGCGGCAAAAGCTTTATTGCTTGCTTCTCAGGAAGATCCCAAACCGGGAAAATGGCGCTGCTTTTATAACCCGCAGCGTGACGTTTCAGCACCTGATATGGCGTGACAGCTCCCGATTCGTTGCTTGCCCATCACCCCACTATTACACCCCGAGAATGGGAGTGACTAGGAGTGAATTCACTCTTGCACCTGCGTACAGGACTTGTTTACTAGTTAGGCACAGCGGAGGCCCGCGCCATCTTATAATGGCGATTGCTCGCGGCACACACGGCTCTCCTCAGAGATTACTGGCGGCACACATGCGATTGCTCGCAGCACGTACCGGCTTTCCACAGGAGAAGATAGAAAGAAGAGAACACTGTTGCTACAGGAACAGAGCTAGCATTGACCTAGACCAAAAGAATTCAGTCACCTGGGGGCATAGATTCTATCTCCAGACCTTGTTCATGGTGAAATTTACTTACTCAGGCAAGAGGTTTGCTTTGCATCCTGACCACAGACTAGTTTTTTTTCCCAGTAGCCACGGCTCATAAACAGGTAGAAGACCCTAGGGGCTCACTTTACAGTTGGGTCCACAGTTCACCCCATAAGCGCTGACCTCAGCTTCGTTCCATCCATGACGCATGCATACAACTTAACAACAGATGCTCCTTGCGAATGTGGTCTGCTTCTGAGAGCAGCAGCTTGCCCCGCTTCCCTTATAAACTCACGGGGGGCTCTATTCTTCTTCCCTTGTTTGAAATATGAGGTTGGTTATACCCTTGCTTTGATTCATAGAACCCTTCGTGAGGAAAAGGCCTTCAGAGACAAGGTGTTTTGACCTTTGACCCTGCCTGGTGATCTTTTTCCTCTTGTTCATGAACCTAACGAGTGAGAGACTGGGTGGCCCACGCTGGGAAATGATTAAAGGTGGCACTTTGCTCCGGTGTGGAGATGTAATCTTATTAATCTGCTATCAGAGTACATCTTGCAGGCAGAGAAATTTAATCTTGGTCACTCTCACATACCATATCTAGACAATTTATTTCCTCCTCACTGATCTAGGTTCTTGGACTATGGGGAAAAAATTCCTGGGCAGCTGCAGAAATTAAGGTGTGAGCTATGATAGGCATACACCCCGTGGCTCTGTGCTGAGCATGGCCATTCGGGACAGCACTTTCGACGACGGTGGTGGGCTAGCCATGGGGGTGAGGCTGCAGGACTTCCTTGGCAGCTAGAGGTCTGTGTGCCTGTGGAGCACAAGTACAGCGGAGTTGTTTATAAACAGCAATCAGGATTCTGTGGGCTCACAGCCAAACTGGCTCCATTTTTTTCTGGTTGTGTATAGGGTGGCTTAAAAAGACCCGCAGTATTTAGTAAATTAGGAAAATTATCTTTTACTCTCCCCCCTGTTATTTTGGAGGGTGGGGACTACTGGTGACCAAACACAGATCTTACACACTCTGTATAAGTGCTCCACCCCTGGGCTGTGTTCTGAGCCCTCTTTTAGGATTTTAGGAGCCCAGGCTCCTCTTAGAACTCAGTCTGCAGGTCAGCTCACTCTGCCTTTAAACTTTGAATCCTCCTGCCTCAGCCTCCTGACCACTTGGGATTACAGGTATGTACTAACAAGCTCTTTCATATTTCAATAATCAATTATCAGGGCATTTCAGAACCTTCATGGGTAGATATTGATAACTAATGTTTCCAGAATTCTTCTTTCTCCATAGTTCTTTGAGTGTCTGCGAGGGACAACTGGAGAGTTGGTAATACTCATGCCAGTAGCCAGTTAGGAACATTACGTTCTTTCTCTTTCCTTTCCTTTCCTTTCCTTTCCTTTCCTTTCCCTTTCCCTTTCCCTTTCCCTTTCCCTTTCCCTTCCCCTTCCCCTTCCCCTTCCCCTTTCCCTTTCCCTTTCCCCTTCCTTCCTTCCTTCCTTCCTTCCTTCCTTCCTTCCTTCCTTCCTTCTTTCCCTCCCTCCCTCCCTCCCCCTTCCTCCCTCCCTCCCTCTCTCCCTTCCTATTTATTTATTTAGTTTCTTATTTATGCTGGCTCACACTCAGGCTCTTTCTTCCTCAGTTTTTCAAGGGAGTATGGGGTAAGCCACCAAGCCTGGTGGAAATTTCTTACATTGTTTTAATTATGTGAACAATGTTTCTACAAGCATTAAAAATATATTCATTTCCTTGAAGTCGATTTTGTTTTTGTCCCACTGGCCAATAGTGCTGACATTCTTCAGAATAGGCCTTGTTTCCCTCACACCGTACTTCATGGTTTCTGAAGTAACACTAATTATCTTCCAATCCAAATTCATACTAGTACACTTCGAGTCGATGCTCAAGCTTTTAAAAGTATTCTAGTGTTAGAACAGGAAATTCTGTGAGATGCAGTTCTTCAGCTGGAAGACAGGGCTCATCACTCAGATACGTGGTGTGGAGGAGCACTCTGTATGGAGGACACGAGAGTGGAGGTGTTGGAAAGGGATGTTGTGTAGCCTCAAAAACCGCCAGCCGAGGTGAGAATGCTGGGCAAAGATGCACATGCCTTTAGTACAAGCACAGAGGGAAGGGCACCTCTCGGGGACTGTGGTCCTTGGGGGGTGGGGTGGGAATCCATGTTGGTGGTGAGCTCTCTCCCTCTGCACACCCGTGTGAGCACATGCATAAACACCTCCAACCTACGACTATCCTATTGTGAACCATAGCTTGAGCTGGTTCGGTAAGCCCTTGAGGAAGAATTCTTTTTTTGCTTTAAGATTTTTTTTTTTAATGTGTGTGAGCAACACACATTAAAACACCCGTTTTGCTTGCTTGTAGGCATGTGCACTGTAGAGGCCAGAAGAGGATGCTCTGTGGAAGTGCAGGCCCTTATGAGCTGCTACGTGGGTGCTGGCAACTGAACCTGGGTCCTCAGCAAGATCTCTCTGCCTCTATCCCGCCTCCCTCCTCACCTTCTTTTCCCTCCTGCCTTTCCTTCCTTCCTTCCCCACATCTAGGGACTAGGATTTATTAACTAACCATATTTAAAAATATTTTTAAGTATTTATTTTTATTTTGCGTGTATGAATGTTTTACTGGCATGTTTGTCTGTGCACCACACGTATCCCTTGTCCCCTTGGAGGCCAAAAGAGGGATTGGATCTGCTGGAATGGGAGTTACAAGTGGTTGTGAGCCATCACGTGTGGCCTGGGAACCGAACCCAGGTCCTCTGTAAAAGCATCACATGCTCTTAACTCTTTTATTTTTATTAGATATTTTCTTTATTTACATTTCAAATGCTATTCCCTTTCCTGGTTTCCCCTCTGAAAATCCCCTATCCCATCCCCCGTCCCCATGCTCACCAACCCACCCACTCCCACTTCCCTGTCCTGGCATTTCCCTACAGTAGGGAATGGAGCCATCACAGGACCCAGGGCCTCTCCTCCCATTGATGTCTGACAAGGCCATCCTCTGTTACGTATGTGGCTGGAGTCATGGGTCCCTCTATGTGTACTCTTTGGTTGGTAGTTTAGTCCCTGGGAGCTCTGGGGACACTCTTGAGCCACCTTTCCAGCCCCAACCTCCACACTTTTACCAGACCTGACTTCTATACAGGGTATCTCTCAGTAGGATAATACCAATATGAAAAGCCCACCAGACCTCTTTTCAGGTAACACTGAGAACTCAGTGGCGAGCAGGGATATTTTATAATTTTCCCTGCAGTGTTAGATTGGGTTGGCTTGGTAGGAAGTACCATGGAGAAGACGGTGTGTGCTTTACATCACCCTAAGAAAAGACACAAACCCTTCCCTTCCGCGCTTCTGGGATGACAAGCCCGAGTGCCTGCTCCATCTGCTCATTTCCATAAACAGCATCAGGACAGGGAGAGAAGAGCTAAAGGGATGCTTTTTGTGGATTTGTAATCTCGGGATAAAATGCAGATCCCGGAAACACATCCGAAGCTCCTGTTTATCCAGAGCGCAAACATCATCGCAGGCACTGTAGTTAGTGGTGAGCATTTCTCAGAGCACTGTCACTCAGGACTCCCACCCAGCCCTAAGGTCCTGTTTGGATCCTCAGGAAGACGTTCTTTCTTGTGCTCACTTTTAGTATTTGATTGATTTCATTTGGTTTTCTAATTTGCTCCCAGCTAATGGAGCCATACCTGGAATGTTTGATCAGCTGGTCCCTGAGTTTTCCTGCCATTTTTAATATGAATTGGATTTACTGCAAAGGAAAGCTCTCCATATTCTTTCTTGCAGATGCAACGTGGATGAGAAGATAGGAAGACTTTTCTTTCTAGCTTGTTGTTGTGGAAGGAGGAGGGGGGAGGGGGGAGGGAGGAGGGAGGAGGGAGGAGGGGGGAGGGGGAGGGAGGAGGGAGGAGGGAGGAGGGAGGAGGGGGGAGGGGGGAGGGGGGAGGGGGGAGGGGGGAGGGGGGAGGGGGGAGGGAGGAGGGAGGAATTGTCCTACCTACCGACTTAGTCCAGGGTTTAACTGCCCAAGGACAGAGTACTCACAAATGGTTAATTTCTAGACCCCCCAACTGCTTCAAGTGAAGAGACTGTCTTACTGGTCTAATTACTCTCTGAAAGCAGGTGGGACTGAGTCCCCAGTCTCTGCAGGAGACTCTCGCCCTCCCCTCCTGAATAGTTAGGCTGAGCCTCCTTTTAAATCCCCCAGCAGCCCTCTCTTCTGGTCGTTGTTATTTTCCTCCCTCACCTCTGGACAGTTCCTCACATTCACTTGAAACATCATCGCAGGAGAACTTGGCTTTGACAGAAGCCTCTCTGAAATTATTTTTTATCCCGTTCTGGCTTGCACTTGAATAATTCTCCATCAACGGCACGTCTGATTGAGTTGGCATCACAAACCCTTTTGTATGCTAGGCTTTTTTTTTTCCCTTCAAGAAATATTAAAGTCTGAATAAAATTGGAATAGCTGCCTGGTAATGATCTCATTATGTATAAATACAGAAGTGCTCGCAGGGGAGATAATGACTCCAGGACTCAGGTATGCCGCGAATACCTATTATCTTCCAAGGAGTCAGCTGCATCGAGCACACACGCTCCCCCAACATCCCTTTCAGTTTGAGGTTCAAGTCACAGAGAACGAATGGCTGATTGAAGCTGGGAATAGGGCTTCTCCCCTCCCCCGCCATGACATATGTTCCGAGATGAAAGGGACCTGGGCTGTGTGTTTACTCTTCATTTGGGGCTTCACATGTTCTGACTGATCGGAAAGACAAAAAGGCAGAAGGAGAGACATTTGGTGCTGGCTGAAACCCATATCCATTCTCGATGTGAGTTTCCTCGTTTGGTGCGGATAATTGTGATGAGACAGTTCTGGGGATAGACGCTACTAAAGGCTTTTTAAAAATAACAGGCCTGTCACCCAGTTTGAGTTCTTATGCAGCAAAAGAACAAACCCAGATGGAGGCAGTAGGAAGGCTGCAGGGTGGGAAAGGCCCCCTGAATGTGGGAGGCGACTGGTTATTAGTCCCAGTCATCTTTCCCAGCAGCCAGGATATAAGGAGATGTGTTCAGCACATTACAGAGAAAAATATATGGACATGTACATGCACACACAGGCTTCAATTCCCAATATGGGCTAAGCATCTCTGGAAAAATCTTTTGTTATTAGCATCAAAAGAAGGAACTGAGTGCAGTTGAGAGTGATAGGCTCAGACTCTGTTGTTGCCAAAGTCCCTGTTAGATCCTAAAAGGACCATTTATCTAAGGGTGGGGCTGGGGGGGCGTCACTGCCTATCAGCTTAGAAGAGGAAGAGAGGTGGCTGGAGAATGAGTTTGGTGGTTAGTATTTTCCCAGGGTCACATATCTTAGGAGTTCCCGAGATTTCCAAATCAGGGACTATAAAAATATAAAATGACATTACAGGGGCTGGGGAGATGGTTCCGTAGGTGAACTGCTTACTACGTAGGCACAAGGACCCGAGTTTGGATCTCCAGCACCCATGGAAAAGCATTACTTGATGGCATGCGTTTGTAATCCTAGTGTGGGAGAAGCAGGGACAGGAGAAGCCAGGGACTCACTGGCCACCCAGTCTAGCCAGGTTAGTGAGCCACAGGTTCACTGAAAGACCTACATAGAAAAGTAAGGTGGAGAGCAAAGGAAGATGCATAGCACTGACTTCTGGCCTTCACATGTATTAATCTGCACACACATGTGCACATACATACATGGATATACATACCCCTCCCATATAATCAAACAAAAAACATTATAAGCGTAATTCTTTTGCAGAAGCCAGGCTGGGTGGTAGAAAGATTTCTGCCTCTTGCTAAAAGTCCTCATTCATTGCACACAGAATGCTGCTGAGCGCTCTCCACAGGCAATCCCTACAGACAGAGTGTTGGGTGCTAACATTGTCTATTGTGAGGAGAGTCAGGTAACACGTTTGGCCATAGATGCATCCTCCCCTGCAGTGCTGAACGACACACTGCCAGGCTTCCACTTACCTTTTAAAAGAGCAGAGGGAGAGAATCTTCTCTTTGTCCTTCCAGCTCCATGGGCCTTGTACATGGGGAACACATGCCCTCATTTCCAGTCTCACTTCCTTGGGTGCTGGCACTCAAAGATGAGCCCAGTCATCTGCAGACATTGCATTGGAACTCACCTCCTGTACTGTCCCCACTGATTCTGCAGAACCAAAGACAAATCTGTAGTTCGGCAGATGAGACTCCATCTTTATGACTGCCCTCATATAACCTAGCCTGTTTCAGTGTTTACTGTGTGTTGGATGCTGTCTCTATAGCCCTTACTTTTCATCCCATCTGACCATCAGCTCTGTGAGGTGGGCGCTGGTATCATTTTACATATATCATAGATGTCTGTTTGGTGTCTGCTAGTGATTCATTTGTGGCTAGAAGAGGAGATGGTTTCCATTGAAGTCCCCACATGGTTCTTTATTTAACCCCTGTTGCCTAGTTAGGTTCTGTTTGGAGACAGGGGCTCACTATGTTTCTCAGACTGCTCTTGAACTCATACTCCTGCTACAGCCTCCAGAGTCTGAGATTATAGGCACGCACTACCATGCTCAACTATTTAACTAGTTTTAGTGGAGTCTTCAGTGTTCAGTGTGGGGTTCAATATGAATATAAAGCATGATACCACTCTACACAGTATCTACGAACTAATAGGCAGATAGGAATAGAACCTGAATATACTGCCTTGTGGAATAAACTTAGGTTTGGCTTTGTGTCTCTTATTAGTTAGTCTTTATGGGTCTAAGAGTCTTTCTCAAAAGTAGGATTAGACTAGATTTCGGGCTACTAACTTTCTCCTGTAGATGGCCATATAATATATATTCTAGCCTTTGTAATTAATATAATCTTTGTCACAACTATTCAATTTTGCTGCTGTACAGAGTCAGAAAAATAACATAACAGAAAGGCACAGCCACATTCAAATAAAACTTTATTGACAAAGACATTTGTAATAAAACTTGAGTAGGTAAGGTGTGACCCATTATCAGCCCCTGGGACAGATGATTTGGGTAGATACCTTGGTTCAGAAAATGCTATAATTTCTCCACATGCCATCTGGATCTTACTGTGGGCGAGTGAGAAGCCATTTCTCTCACTTTCTCTCAGGGTGAGTATTGTTTTTAAGCCACCACTTGGCAGTAGATGTACTCCTGGAGAGGCAATAGAGGGACTTCATCAACATTCTGATTGAAATTGTAATGGGAGCCATGAAAGAAGGTGAGGAATGGGATGGTCTCATTAATCAGAGATGGGCATCACTGTTGCAGTTAGAAGTCTGGCCATTAGCTCAGCAGGACAAGGACGCATCCATGGGGTAGTCTGGAGACATGGATGTCCCAGGAGCATAATGCAAACATAAAAATTTCTTTTTAGAAAGTGTTTATATAACTCCTTATGCAAGCCTTAGGATCCAAGATAATGAAACATAATTCTAATGTTCATGACACGCCTAATATAGTATGATAATTCTACCCAATATAATTCTGATAATACAACAAAAATCTAAACATAATAGGTTACGGTAGGACGTTTTGCCCATGTGGGACCTGTGCCTTGATGGTGTTTTTGCCCTCCATTGACCTCAGTGATGCTGTCTTCAACAGCAGCCTGTTGGTCTCGTTCTCCACCCTCCAAAAGTCCCCCCTCTCCTTTCATGCCTTATTTTATAGATTTGATTTTAATCTCTTTCTATCTAAAATGTACCTACCCAATCTCCATCTGAATACACTCATTTATTATTTCCATATATTTGAATAACTCTCCTACGACTTTGAATGAATGCACAATGTTAGTTCTGTTCCTGCTGAAAGGGACACAGAGAGCTTGTTCAACTGACTTGAGGGATAGTTGAAGGGCTTAGAGTCTAGACAATCCAAGCAGAGAGTGGACATCAGGTGGCAGGTCTGAGCAGGTCTATCAAATAAGGGGCTCATGGGGGCGGGTTTCTGTTGGTACTGCAAGATTCAACTTCTTGTTTGACTAAGCTGTGACTAGGAAAAGCAAACATCTTCCCCAGCAGTCCTGGTGTAGTGTCACTGGTTGTGCCTGGGTTGGCATGGCAGCTTGAACGCTGATGTGGGGCTCTTGGGTGGGGCTGAGATTCTGCAGATGGTAAGGAGTAGGGCCGAGGCTACCCGTGGGATGCTGGGCTGTGTCCACTTGCGTTTGGGTTGCTTCACTGCCAAGTTTTTGTTTGTTTTTGAGATAAGGTTTCCTTAGCCCAAATTCAAACTCATATGCTGCTGAGGACTGTCTTGAACTCCTGACCCCTCCGGTCTCTGTCCTCCACATGCTGGGATTACAGGCATGAGTCACCAAGCCCTGCACAGTCCAGCTTCATCTTTCGGCTGACATTTCCCTGGTAGTCAGATGGTACTGCAAGATTCAACTTCTTGTTTGACTAAGATGTGACTAGGAAAAGCAAACATCTTCCCCAGCAGCCCTGGTGTAGTGTCACTGGCTGTGCCTGGGTTGGCATGGCAGCTTGAACGCTGATGTGGGGCTCTTGGGTAGGGCTGAGATTCTGTGGGTGGTGAGTAGTAGGGCCGAGGCTACCTGTGGGATGCTGGGCTGTGTCCATCAGCAAGAGGCGGATGGTTGTGGGTTAACCAACAGCAGATGTCCAGTACAATGGCACTTTGTGATTTTCAAAAACGCTTTTATGGAAGTGACTCATTTGATTTGATAATTTTATGAGATATGTTTGTCAGCTGTTGTTATTTCCATTTTCAGATGAGGACACAAAGCATGAATCACTCCACTCATTTAAATTCGTGCACTGACAGCAGAGATTGTTTTAACTCTTTTCTCTGAATGGTGTTGACATCTGACCACAATACAGGAAAATATTACCTCAACCTTGGACTAGATCTCTATCAATGCCTCTTAAAGTTGAATTGATATGTTGATTAGTCACAACACACTGGCTTGTACTAGTTTTACAACTAATTAAGACCCTTCTGATCTTTCATGACTTCTAATAAAACATAATATATCTAATTTTGCCCACTTAAATCAAGAAGATGCTTATCTTTGTACTATCTCATATTAAACTCCTTTCATTGCCCTGAACAGGTAAGAAGGCTGGAGTAATCTGGAATTCAGAGCATGAAGTATCTCTTCCAGATTTATGCTTTCTTCAAGCTTAAGAGTCAGGACCTATTTTGTCTCCTAAGTAATTGCTAAGACGATTGAGCAATAAGGTATATGTAATGCTGATTAATGGCCAAGTTCAGTCTGGAATGATGCCCCCAGAGCTAAATCAGAGGGCCATCTCTGCTTACTCAACAGTTTGTCAGCTGTACGGACGGAGGCCAGACTGACCTACTCATGGGGTCATTTCACAGATGGACCATCTTTTCTCCTCCAGCCTCTTTCCTTGTGTTCTTATATAAGCAAAGTTTTCACTGAGAATATCGCCTTTAGAAATGACACCATTGGCCTGAAGTCAAAGGTAGCTATGCCTTTGTGAAATTCCCTCATCATTTGTTCTGGATCAAATCAGGAAAATTGTGGCTACTCAGTTAGTGTTAAATTCCTGTCAAGACACCAGGAAGACACTTAAAACAGGCCTGACAGTCCATGAAAATCTGCTATTAAACAAATTCTACAGCACACATTTTCTTAAGGACTTGATTTTCCTTTTTTTTTTAGATTAGAAAAAGTTAAAATTTGTAACTCAGATGTAAATAGTAAAAGGATCTGGGAATAGGCAAAAAATTGTACTCTGGACCAGTCCAGAGTACAAAATTTGTCCAAATATAAAATTTGTATTTTTTACAGTTATTTGTATGTATGTGTATATGTGTTGTGTGTATGCATGCATGTGTGTGTGTATGCATGTGAATATGTGTCTGTGTGTGCATGCTTGTGGAGGTCACTTGTGGAGGTCAAAGGACAGCTTGTGAGAGTCTCTTCTCCCCTTCCACCACAATACTGGTGATCAATCTGGACTTGTCAGGTCTGGCAGCATGTGCCTTAATGCCCTGACTCATTGTACCTGACTTCTAGTCTAGAGACACTCAGGCAGCAGAATGGTGGCAGATATGTGCATCTTCTGCAGGGAGGCTGTTAAGCCAACATAGGCCCATCACAGCATCACAGAGCTTTGATCTGTGCTCAGTTCAAATAGTCCCCCAACCCCTTTACAGGGACTCTGTGAAGTCCTAGCTGCTCAGGAACTCACTCTGTAGACTAAACAGTCTGGCCTTGAACTCAGAAATCTACCTGCCGCTGCCTTCTGAGGGCAAATAGGTTGTAGAGAAAGAGGAAACACGTATGTTAGTGGGAGTGGTGGTGGGAAATGTGTGTGTTCTTATGGGTGTATGTGCAGACATATGGAGGGCAGCAGTCAGTGTTGGCTGTTTTCACCAATTACTTTCCACCCTTTGTCTGGAGAAAGGGTCTCTCATGAAACCTCGAGCTCACAGGCTCAGCTAGGCTGGCTAGGGATCTGCTTGTCTCTGCTGGGGTTACAGATATATGTTCCCACTCGGGTTTTTATATGTGTGCTGGAGATCCCACACAGGTCCTCCTGGGCCATCCTTCTAGCTACTATGTTAAAAACTCAGGATCACCTGTTATCACAGTTTCAATGTGATTGAGAACTGTAGAATTGAACTTCTCAGAGATGGGGAGATTGCTCAGTGGGGGACGTTTCTGCACATAAGGGCGAGGGCCAGGATTTGGATACCCCATACCATTTTTGTTGCATGAGTGTGTAACCCTAGAACTTGGGTGTCGTGGGGTGTCAGAGACAGGCTGATTCCCAGAGCTTGCCACCCATCATTCTAGTCAGTTGGTGAAGGGCAGGCCCCAAGACAGATTCTGTTTCAAAAGATAAGGTGGATCATGTTAGTGGGAGAGACTCAGTATCAAGCATGGGCATGCATATGCACACACACAATTGTACATACACACACCATGCACACACAGAACTTGTGCACACACAAACTTGTACACACATATACTATGCCACACGAACACCAAGAAATAAAATTGAAACCCATCCAGGGTTGTTTTCAGCCTTGGTTCCGGCTTTTCTTTAGGAGGGTATACAGAGGAAGAGGCCCGTGTTCTTGCTTTCTGCATGGTGACCATGGTGGCTGGCGGGAGTCATGCACCTGTGATGGACAGAGGTGGCCCCTGTCTTTCATAATGACCTGAACAGTGCAATTCCTAGCCTTTGCCTTACTTTACCCATCTCCACACTCTCTCCATCCTCATCCTCCGATCTTATAAAACCTCCACCACGCTGTAGGTATTTCATAGGGAAATTCTGCTTTCAAACTGTGCTGAATAGGTTTCAAAGAAAATGAATGAAAGCCATTCTTTTCTCCCCTTTCCCATGAAGCGATTAGCTATGCAGCCTGGAGAAAACAGTTTCTATTTAAAAGGAGAACTACACAGAGAGCAACATCTTTCCTTTCTTCCAAACTGCACTCTGAAAACAGCAGCTCCTCTCCTCTGGCTCAGTGCTGTGAGGCTCCCCTCCACCCTCCCTTCTTTGTGACACCCCTTCCTAGCTACAAGAACAGGTTATCAAGGTGATAATAAGCGAGAAAATGTTCCAGCCTTGTTTTAAGCCTCAGCCATACCACACTGCTTAATCAAGGTTAAATGCCTGTGTGAACCTATGTTTTTTACCCCTCTGGCCACGCGGCCCTAAGCCAGGCTGATCCGGCCTGCCTTCGCCCTCTCTCCACCAGAGACCAGCTGGTGTGGATGATTGAGGTGGCCTCTGGATCGAGGCAGCTGCTGGCTTGCACTCGGAAATTCAGTCCTCTCCAGGTAATTCCTCAGCTTATAAAAAACTTCGGCAGTGAATTCTGAATTGGATGCGGCCCACTCTAAGCTGGATAATGGCAGGCTCACTGACTTCCACAGACACGGAGCCTAGGCTGGGTAGGGAGCAAAATACTGTATAAGTAAGGCATTTCGTGAGAAAAATAACTTCAGACCGAGTTTCACATAGCCCAGGCTGGCCTTGAATTCATTATGTAGCTAACAAAAGATGACTCTGGACTTCTGATCTCCCGTTCTCTACTCTCCTAGCACGGGGGTTACAAGCACTCACCACTGTGTGTGGATTATATATTGCTGGGGATTAAACCCAGAGCATCAGACATGCTAGGCAAATTCTGTACTAGGCTGTATTCTCAGCTCAGAAGCTGTGACCTCTAAGATCTCATTAGCAGATTTCTAGCAACTCTCAGACTGTAGTCTCTCTATCTTCTCCCTATTCTTCGGAGCTCTTCCAGATCCTAGGTAAACGGCAAGTGGTTGGCCTTGTGATGCAGGCCCCCCCCCTGGGCCCACTCTTGGGGTTCTCAGTTTCATAATAAGAGAATAAGAGAATGGACTCACATGGAAGCACAAGGAAAAATCTGCTCGAGTTGAAAAGAAAGCCCCAGGGCAGGTAAACTGTAAACTTCAGCAGTGGCCCAGAGAAGGAAGATGATAGAAGAGAGAAGAAGAAGGGGGAAAAAAAAAAACCCACCAAAACCCATGACTTTTTAAACTGCACTGGGTGGGGGTGGGGTCAGACACAGGGGAGGGAGGGATACTTTAGGGAGAGGGTGAAGAAGTTCTGAAGGTTGGGAAAAGAGCCCAAAGTGTTAAGAAAAGCATCTTTAGAAAAAGGACAGAAGAAGGTATATCCTTTTGTTTTAGGAGGCTAATCCGGGGCCTAGCAAACACAGAAGTGGATGCTCACAGTCAGCTATTGGATGGATCACGGGGTCCCCAATTGAGGAGCTAGAGAAAGTACCCAAGGAGCTGAATGGGTCTGTAACCCTATAGGTGGAACAACAATATGAACTAACCAGTATCCCCAGAGCTCGTGTCTCTAGCTGCATATGTATCAGAAGATGGCCTAGTCGGCCATCAGTGGAAAGAGAGGCCCGTTGGTCTTGCAAACTTTATATGTCTCAGTACGGGGGAACACCAGGGCCAAGAAGTAGGAGTGGGTGGGTAGGGGAGGTGGGGGGGATGGTAAGGGGGACTTTTGGGATAGCATTGGAAATGTAAATGAAGAAAATACCTAATTAAATAAAAAAGAAGAAAGAAAAAGGACGGAAGAGAGAAATTACACTTTGGCAGGCAGACTTCCATGCTATAGCCCTGTGGCCCTGCAAGTTACTGTGCTAGGTGTAAGGGGTGGAAAAGTCTCAGCACAGGACTAATTATTCCACCTGTCCCTGCAGGAGAACCAAACTGCACTCTTGAGAACCTGCCTTGGGGGGCGGGGGGGAGGGGCAGACCTCGTGAACAGCTTGGCTGCAACTGGAATGCTAGGACTCCTTTCAAGCCAGAGATAGTATTCTCTTGATCAGGAGGGTTTTCGATGGGTTGTTGCTGTTTTTGTTTTGTTATTGTTGTTTGTCTTTTTTCCCCTCTAACCCTTGTTTGTTAGAGGAAGTGAAAGTGGCTCTCTAGAGTACAGCTTTGGCCCTGAATTTGCATCCCTAACTAACGGGACAGGACATGGAGTTACCATTGGACCACCACTGGCCACATCATCCAGGACAAGAGGGATACTGGGCCTGGAGATGTTCCTCTGTGCTCAAGAAGGTTGCCTAGGGATTGAAGCAACCATTGTCATCCTTAAGATGTTTTGCGTCAGCAGTTAAGACTTTCCCCACTCCTCAAGCTGGTCCCATCCCTGAATGCAGAGTCTCAGGGGTGGTGGCTGATGCTGTAGTAACTGTCCTGGGTTCCCTCATGGAAATGACGGCTTGGCAGAGGGAGGACCTGAACGCCCTTCTTGTTTCCCCAAGCTTCAGCTCCTACTTGCAGAATGTATTTTGGCAAGTGCAAAATCCAATAGTCATTGAACCCTTGATAATCTTCTATGCCCTGTAGAAGGGTGTTTTTTTTTTTTAAATTTTTTTTTTTATTCATCCGTTTCTTCAGGAGGTAAGAAATAAAGCCGTTCGGTTCTAAGCATAAATTAGCATTTTTAACAATGCTGTGCAAAAAGAAAATTTGTAATTTAAATAGAACTGATTAGAATTTTGATAGGGCACCAAGGAACTTCTAAACAAATGCTGATCAGGTAATGAGTGGAACAAGTAATTTATTTCAGCGGTATTGCTATCTGTTCCGTGATTGGGTCACAGTTTCCCAAACATATATAGTGACTGTTCATTAATTATGTACTTCTCGCTTGGTAATTGTCCAATTTAACTACGCACTGTGAGCTTATAGCCAAAGCTGCAGACGAGCACCGGAAAAAGTAACAGCCTAGATAAAAGCATATTTCCTTTCTGTAATAACATTCGCTAATTCAAGGACTCAGAGAGAGGAGAGCTATTGTTAGACTCTGGCCTTGGTCTTGTCTTTGTGCGACGGGCTAAATGGCTCACCATTTGTTAAACAGGGACATTTAAACTCCAGAGTGCAGAGCTTTGCAAACAAGGCTGTGCTCTGGCATTTAGCCTGCCTTCATGGGAGCAGCCTCACCTTGCAACACGCTGTAGATGGGGCAGACCTGGAAGGTTTGTTATCTGTTGACCGCATGCTTTTCTTAGGCTGAGCCAGCCTGGAAAATGTTCTGACCTAATCCAGGTTAAGTTTCTAGATTTTTCTCCTTTGAAATATTGGAGGTTTGTTTTTTTTTTTTTTTTTTACTAAGAGAACTGAAATGTTTTCCTTTTATTTCACATCTGGGAAATTATATCACCATCACTACCACCACCACCACCACCACCATCATCACCATCATCATCATCATTGTCATTATTCAGAGTCACATTTAGCCAAGGCTGGGCTTGAACTTGCTATGTAGTGGAGGGTGATCTGGAACTCCCGAACCTTCTGCTTTCACCTCCAGGATGCTGCTTACATTAGGGAGGTTTTACCCTCACTGCGGGTTTGTCATTCTGTTTTAGTGACTGCTGTGTGTGTGTGCACGAAGTTGGATGGTGTATGTGTGTGGTGCATGTACATGAGTGTGTGCATAGGAACTTAGGTCTGCACGTGTGTGCGCAGACTAGAGGAGGATATTCCTCTGAAACAGGCTTTCTCACTGAATCTGGAGCTAGGCTGGCTGCCAGCAAGTCCCAGTGTTCCTCTGGCTCTTTATTGCCCGTGACACTGGGGCTGGAGGCATGACTGGAACCATCATTTTCCATGCTGGGGATTAGACTTTTGCAGCAAGTGCTTCTACCCATGGAGCCATTTCCCCAATTCCTACCGATCAGTTCTCATTGGCAGTTAACAATCAGACCACCAGCACTGATGCCTCAATAGGACCTTGATATTCATATAGAATGCCACCTTCTGGAATGCAAGTTGGAAATTAAGACCCAAGAAAGGAAATAATCATAGCATGTCTCCCAACACAAAATGAAATATGTTTTAAAGGGAGAACTGTCTCTTTATCATGGGGTTAATGCTGTCTTCTTACCCTGTTTCCAAGTATAAAGGCTTCTCAGAAAGCCATCCTTGAAAGACATGCCTTTAATCCCAGCCCTTGGGAGGCAGAGGCAGGTGGATTTCTAAGTTTGAGGCCAGCCTGGTCTACAGAGTGAGTTCCAGGACAGCCAGGCCTATACAGAGAAACCCGGTCTTGAAAAACCAAAACCAAAACCAAAACCAAAACCAAAACCAAAACCAAAACCAAAACCAAAACCAAAACCAAAACCAAAACCAAAACCAAAACCAAAACCAAAACCAAAACTAAAACCAAACAAACAACAAAACAAAACAAAACAAAAAAGACACAGAAGAGAAGAAAGAACTGTGTCGTCTAATGCTTGGCATAGTGATTTATGCAAATAGCAACTGTCTTCATTACACATCTCTTACAAGGGGAACATGTTTCATCCTTTGGGCTTTTTGGTAATTACCAAGTACAAAGCAAATACATTAGTGACTTTTATGTCCCTATGACAAGAATACCTGACAGAAACAACTTAAGGGAGAGAAGGTTAATTTTGGCCTACGGTTTCAGACGTTTCAGTCCACTGTGGGAAGGCATTGTGGGGGCAGTAATGTGGAGAGAGCATGGGGAGGGGGTGTGTTCATGTCAGTGGATCAGAAAGCTAGCAGCAGGGACCAGAGTAGGGGTTGGGTTGGGGTGGGGTGGGTATAATCTTCAAAGGTCTGCCCCAAGTGACCCACTTCTAAGAGCCAGGGCCCACCTCTTAAAGGCTCCACAGCTTTCAAAATAGCACCGCAAGCTGGAGACCAAGTGTTGAAGGTACAAGCTTGTTGGGGCCCACTTCACATCTAAACCATAATAGCAACCATCTAAAGATGGGCCCGGGGGAGGGGCTATGTAAATTCAGCTGGGGCTTACCTAAACCTAGATGCAGGTAGTGGAATGACAAGGGTGGATAGTGACTTTCCATCTCCTGTCGATGCCAGAAGAAGGCCCTGAATAGAGTAACTGGAGCTGGAGTAACTGGCAGTATTGAGTTATCTGGTGTGGATTTGGGGGATCTAACTCCAGTCCTCTGTAGTAGCCATAAGTGCCCCTAGCTGTCGGGCGAGCTGTCTCTCCAGCTCTGAAAAAATTTTTCTTGTTAGAAAACAACAGCCACTCTTTCCTAGAGACTTCCTGTCGCCCGTGCTTACTGTGGCAAAGGGGAGGGGTGAAAGTTCATCCTTGCTGAGGAATTGGTGGCACCTTCATGTTCATGAAATCTGACCGTCAGCGGGCAAACCATCTCTTCTAGCAGACCCTTTGGCAGCGGAGCAAACTAGGACCAAGAGAGAATTTCCATGTTCAAAATAGGTAGGAAGCCCTGGACCAGAGCCACCTCAAAGCAGTCTTAAACTCCTTTGGCTGTGCAGCTAACTCCGGCTCCCTTTTAAATAAAGTCAGAAGGCATTAGAAGCCTTGGGGGCTGCTGATGTTGTTTTCTGCAGCGATGATTTAGCTCTAATGAAATAAACTCTTTCGAAATATGCAAAGAGAAGATTTGCTACCTTGAAACAAACAAATGGCAAATGGGGGGAAACATTGTGTCTGGGCTAATTTATTTTCTCGGGCTCTAGTAACTCTTGAGCAATTAGCTAGATTATTTCCCTAATGTGAACAATGGCTGTATTCGTCCTCAAACAATTAATTGGACAATTGTTCCGGGGTGGGCGGTTACTCTATTACTTTTCCCTTTGCCTGTCACTTCCCTCTTCACAGATGCCTGGCTGGCTCAGTGAGAGACGTTTCCACAAAGTAATGTGTGTGTGTGTGGTGTGTGTGTGTGCGTGCGCATCCATCTCTCTCTCTCTCTCTCTCTCTCTCTCTCTCTCTCTCTCTGTTTGTGTGTGCATGTGTAAGATTGTAAGCTCTCACAATTCATCACAGAGAACCATGGCTGCACATATTCTCAGCAGATCCCCACATACCTTTGGACTTTTATGTTCTGCTTTACCTTACATTCACTGAGCTCCGAGTTATAATGTCTCCATTATTTTGGTGGGCACACTAGAGTTGATTGTTTCTCTCAGCAGCCGTCAGCCGCCCCCTGCGAGACCTCCACGGCTCACCTTATCATAATATTGGAAAGCAATTTCTCTTGACTGCTGTGAACCAATGCCAGAAACCCAAAACGCTGCCACAGCCATTAAGTGATTTCCAATTAGTTAATTGGTTTCACAGGCTGCTTCTTTCTAAACTGCACCTTAAATGAAAAGCAGAACCATCCATTTTTGAAGGGAGGAAAAAAATCCTGGGGCTTCTGGGTTTTAAAATCTCAAAGCACAGCATACTTTGGAAGAAACGTCACTAAAAATACCAGTCCCGCAGCACGCAGAGGGGAGTGGCACTGCCCTCTGACTCCCTGCTTGGCTGGGGGTGCTTTGCCCACTTTCACTTGGGAAACCATGCAGTGTCACAGGACAGGGATGGTTGAGATTAGCATGGATTCTCCTTTGTGCCAGCATCCTGGCTTCTGCACTGGGGGCTGCTGGGCTGCCTGGGCATGTCTGCTGCTGGCACTCTATTAAGCGTCACTCAGAGTAGGGCAAAGCCTCTTAGGATGGTTCTTTAAGAGGATACCTATCCCTTTTTTCCTTCCCTCCTTCTGCTATCCCTTCCTCCCTCCTTCCTTCGCCCTTCCCCCACCCACCTCTCACATTTGCTGAGTGTGATAGCTCTCACCTATATGCCTAGCATTCAGGTGGATCATGACTTTGAGGATAGCCCAGGCTCCATAGTGAGTCTGAGGTTAGCCTAGTTTATATACTGAGATTTTGTTTCAAAATATACAATACAACAACAACAAAAAAACCACCCCCATGGGCACCATGATCACCGAGAGCACCATGAACACTGTGAACACCAAGAGAACTATGAGCACCATGAGCACTGTGACCACTGTGAGCACCGTGAGCACCATGAGCACCATGAACACTGTGAGCAACATGAGCATCATGAGCACTATGAGCACTGTGAGCACTATGAGCACCGTGAGCACCGTGAGCACCGTGATCACTTTGAGCACTAAGAGCACCATGAGCACTGTGAGCCCCATGAGCACTGTGAGACCGTAACCACAGTGAGCACCATGAGCACGGTGAGCATAGTGAGCACCATGAGTACTGTGAGCACTGTGAGCACTGTAAGCACTGTGAGCATCATGAGCACCCTGAGTACCATGAGTACTGTGAGCACTATGAGCACTGTGAGCACTGTGAGCACTGTGAGCACTGTAAGCACTGTGAGCACCATGAGCACCCTGAGCACTGTGAGCACTATGAGCACTTTTAGCACGGTGAGCACCATGAGCACCCTGAGTACCATGAGTACTGTGAGCACTATGAGCACTGTGAGCACTGTGAGCACTGTAAGCACTGTGAGCACCATGAGCACCATGAGCACCGTGAGCACTATGAGCACTGTGAGCACTGTGAGCACTGTGAGCACTGTGAGCACCATGAGTACCATGAATACTGTGAGCACTATGAACACTGTGAGCACTGTGAGCACTGTGAGCACTGTAAGCACTGTGAGCACCATGAGCACCATGAGCACCGTGAGCACTATGAGCACTGTGAGCACTATGAGCACTGTGAGCACTGTAAGCACTGTTAGCACTGTGAGCACCACCAAGCTACTTTGGGTACCTGGACCTATGGTTAAGTGGGAGAGTACTTGCACAGCACAAGACTGGGTTCTCAGCACCAGGGGGGGGGGGGATCTGAGTTTTTTGAAAGGGAATGTGATGGTTATGTTCGGGGACTGCCAAAAAGAATGAGTTGGCTGGGCAGTGGTGGCACACACCTTTAATCCCAGCACTCGGGAGGCAGAGGCAGGCAGATTTCTGAGTTTAAGGCCAGCCTGGTCTACAGAGTGAGTTCCAGGACAGCCAGGACAACACAGAGAAACCCTGTCTTGAAAAACCAAACCAAACCAAATTAAAAAAAAAAATTGAGCTGCAGGGGATGGGGAAAGGTCTGGAGTAGCACATTGTTAGTGGCAAGGCTGTAATCTTGATTCTTGACATACTTGATTTGCACAGTAGAGTAAATATTTGCCCAACAGGAGAAAAAAAATAGGGTAATAACCGATTGATTCATAAACAATCCATTTTTTCCCGATAGAGGAAAACTGGCTTTAGTAGTGGACAGAATGCATACACAGGGGGATGGAAGTGTCCCCCAACCCTTTAGCCACAGACAACTCCTAAGCAGCAGTTAAAAGGTGGGCTTGGGTTTTCTCTTTTTACCGTGTGGGTCGCAGGGACTGAACTCAGGTCATCAGGGAGCAAGCCATCTGGCTGGCTAGGACGTCTGCATGTGTGCTGTGAAGCCACAAGCCTCACCATCACACAATAAATAATTTAAAAACTTGAGAACAGATTCCGAAACCAGACTATGTGTGTGGACATGCTGACAGCTGCTTCCCAGTTGTACGGCTTTGGGCAACATTATCCGACTTGTCTATGCTCGGTCTTCTGGGAAATGGGGAGAACAGAACCCTTTTCATAGGGCTGTTATGAGGAATAAATGAGTCAGGTTTATAAATCCCTTAAAACCACATCTGGTACATGGCTTGTTAAATAAACTGCAAGGTATGATTTGAGAATCTCCTTTGTTCTCAAAGCAGGGGGAAAAATGTTGTCTCATGTTATGCTTAGTTACCTGCCAGATTTCAAACTCAAATGAGGGCCACAGATGAGATTTGGACGATCTAGATAGGCAGTCTGTCAGTCTGTCTCCTGATCACCTCTTTAAGATTATTTCTCTTAAACTCAGTCAGCGCTAGATATTTCTGTTGGGAGGAGGGAGAGCAGAGAGGGCTGAGGTTCAGTCAGTAGAGTGCTTGTTTATCAAGATTGAAGCCCCGGGTGGGATCCTAACACTATGTAACTGGGTACAGTAATGTGTGACAGCAGTCCCAGGACTAGGGAAGGGAAGGCAGGAAGGTCAGAGCTCAAGGCAGCACAGTGAGTTCTCTGACTCACAGTTACAATCCTAACACTTGCAAGACTGAGGTAGGATTGCCAAGAACTTGAGGCTACCTGGACTGCATCACTAGCCAGGGCTTGAGTGAGAGACTCTCAAACAGAACACACACACACACACACACACACACACACACACACACACACACACACACACACACCAGCCTGTTTGGGGTCTAAAGATGAATCTCAGTTGGTAGAATACTTGCTAAGCATGCAAGAAGCCCTGGGTTTGATAGGCAGCACGGCTTAAAGTGGACACTGTAGGGCATGCTAATCCCAGCTTTCTGGGATAGGAGCGGGCAACAGGAGGATCATGGTTATCCTTGGCTACATAGTGAGTTTGAAACAATCCTGGGCTACATGAGGCCCTGTGCTGTTATTAAAAAAATAAAAGCAATGTTTATGTATAGAAGTGGATTAAACGTGAATGGTGCAAGCACGCACGCACGCACGCACGCACACACGCATGCACGCACAGGAAGTAAACCTTTGGCATGAGGGAAAGAAGATGCAGAGAGGGGCGAGTTAGTATTTCCGTGAGAGGACCAGGGAGGAGAAAGCAGTCAAGGGGGCCTAGGGAGTGGGGGCAGCAAATCTCGCCGTGGGTTTCCTTCTGCTGTAGATCCATCATCACTTCAGTGGCCCGTAGGCCTTTGGTAATGACTTAAGGGGTCAAAATTTAAAACCAGATTGGACGTGTTGATAAAACACAGTCTTTATAGAAAGCTGCTGGAGCCTGTGGGGTACTTCCAGCCCCTGGAAGTGGTCCCCAGGTGGGTGTTTCCTGGGTAACTGCCTCCTTCATCCAGCACCAGTCATTGGCTGACTTTCTTTCAGGTGACTTGATGGTGGGCACAAGCAGGGAGTTTATTTAGAGGCATGCTTTGCTGGTCTTGACAGTAACTCTTAGAAACTTGCCTCTCCTCATGTGTGGGCTTTTTTTTCCTTCTTTTTAAAAAATTATTTTTAGGTTTCCTTAGACAGCACATCCATTGGAGCTGAAACCGTGGCTTGAGAAATACCAAGTACGAAACTTCCTTATGCACAGCTTTTTGACATTGTGTGCTTTGAAAGTGGAATGCTTTCGAGAAGTGAGTCCCTCACCTCCTTCCCACCCCCAGCCTGGTCTTTTTTCACCACCTTATTATGAGAGAGAGAGAGAGAGAGAGAGAGAGAGAGAGAGAGAGAGAGAGAGAGAGAGAGAGAGAGAGAGAGAGAAAGAGAGAGAAAGAGAGAGAAAGAGAGAGAGAGAGAGAGAGGAGATTTCCTATTGCTTTCATGAAATAGAATTCAGTGTTTTCTACTTCCAGGTTTTGAGAATAGCATCGGCTAGTTCAAATTGTTAATCAATTTGAAGGAAAGAAGGCATCAAAGAGAATGCAGCATTTTTCTTTTCTAAAGAAGCAATGTGCCTTTTCCCCCCCTTTTGATACATTTACTTGTAGGGTCCATGAAGACAGCTAGGACTTTATGAATATTAGATTGGCCAACCAGCCATGCTGCCCTGCCATCCAGGAACTTACAATCCACCCTCACAAGGTCAAGACTGTGCCCCTTTACTTTTTAAATATTTTATTACCTTTTGTTCGTGGGAAACAAAATCTCAAGTATTCCCATTCAGGGATGCTGAATTAGACTGACTTATTAAAGAATTAGATTTTTTTATGAGCCAATGAAAAGTTTTCCTGGAGTTCTTGCCTGACTAATGTTAATGCCTTTTAGGAAAGAGCATTAGTATGCTACTAAAAATAACACCACTGGAGGATTCGTGGCTGACAGTGATGGCCCACATGGGTATCTGGGTGCCTCTGAGGCTGAGGAGAGGAAGCCCCAGGACACAGGACACAGGACTTTGGTTTCAGTTAGTCACAGGACTTACGGCCACAATTCAACTACACAGGATTCTCTGCTTACGTTTTCTCTGTTGAATGGCTTTTCTGCTTCAGATGGCAGCAGGATGTCCCAACAGTCCATGCGTGTCTAAAAGCCTGATTAAATGTATTGTATTGTGCATGGAATATTCTAGTCTCCAGATATTATTTATGTTGAGACAAGGCCTGTCTTGTGGGACAAGAGATGCAGTAAACCCCACATACTTAATGGATGTAATGGGTGATCTTTTTCCCCCCCTAGGGATACTGCATGTGGCTGTCTGAGCTCTGAGGCCCTTGCTGCGCACTTGGCTTCTTCCTGACCTGCAGTAAACCCACGTACCCTGCTCGCTGTGCATTAGAAGTAAACAGATGCACAAGTTTGAATCGATATTGGCATTAAGCGGCTCCTGAGCTTTCTGTCAGTGTCTCCGATAGGAGAGGCTATTCTCTGGTTGCAGTGGGTTTGGGCGACAGGAAATTTAAGACTAAATGGGCTGGAAGTTTAATCCTTGGATGCACTTAAGTCTCCTGATTGTTACCTCAGTCAATAGGAGGAAGGGGGTGCTCTCTGTTAGCACTGGGTTCTTCTTTCCCACTGCTCAGACTCTTCCTGCCCATTGCTTCAGGCTTCCTCCCATGGCGAGATGTCTGGGTTTTGCTTGCTCAGAAGCTCAGGGGTCCGTGGAGCTTTACACCGATTCCCACACTGACCGTCCTCAGTGTCTTATGTTATTAATCTTGCAATTTATTTTCTACATCAAGAGAAAGTACCAAGTGACCAAGCACACGCTGAAGTTTCTAGAAAGGAAAGCCACACCATGTTAAAGCTTCTACGGGGCCGCTCCAATTATAAGGATGTCCGTGACCCTGGAGATCAGAGATGTTACTGGTTTGGAGACAATTACCTGGTCTATTTTTAATAGACATCCATTGTTCACCTCTGCATGTGACCCGGCATCCTTATGACCATCAGGTAAAATCCTGTTGGAATGTACAAACAGACCCTTAGCTCCCACCAACCGGAAAGCTAAGAATGTCACCATGAACTATTGATACCTATAGCAGAGACTTCTCTCTTTTGTTATAACCACCCACCTGGTATTTACACCACGGAATTAAAAAAATAACCATTGACTTATTGCATTCTCTGCTTGTACTATTAAAAAAAAACCCATTACCATATTGCAACATGAGTTTTCAGGTAACCTAAATCTGCATTCTATGGCTGTGTCACTCACTCTTGGCTCCAGAATAAACTTCCTTAGTCCCTTGAGGTGAGAGGTGGGGTTTTGAGTTAATACCAGCCACTAGGGTTTAGGAGAGTTTGTGTCACCCGTGAGTGCTTAGGAGCTAGAACATCACCCTTCACAGCAGCTTCTGTTAACTGGATCATTCATTTGTTTATTTTGTGGCTCTGAGGATTGAAAACAGGGCCTTGGGAAGCACTTTATACTAAGCTGTGCTCCTAGACCCTGTTTAATTTAATTTAATTTAATTTAATTTAATTTAATTTAATTTAATTTATGTCTACGAGTGTTTTGTCTGTCTGTATGTCTGTGCACCATGTGTATACCTGGTGCCTGTGGAGGAGGTCAGAACAGGGTATTAGATCCCTTGGTACTGGAGTTACAGACAGTTGTGAGCTGCTGTATGGGTGCTGGGAATTAACTTGGGTCCCCTGGAAGAGCAGATGGTGCTCTTAACCACCAAATCATTTCTCCTCCCTGTTTTTTTTAAAGACAGGTTCTCAAAGAGTACACATGGAGGGACCCGTGGGTCCAACTGTATATGTAGTAGAGGATGGCCTTGTCAGGCATCAATGGGAGGAGAGGCCCTTGGTCCTCTGAAGGATTGATGCCCCAGTGTAGGGGAATGCCAGGGCAGTGAGGTAGGAGTGGGTGGGTGGGTGGGGGGAGCACCTTCATAGAAGCAGGGGGAGGTGGGATGGAAAAGGAATTTGCAGAGGGGAAACCTGGAGAGAGGATAACATTTGAAATGTAAATAAATAAAATATCCAATAAAAAATAAAAGACAGGTTCTCACTCTATAGCCTTGAATAATCTAGAACTCACTATGTAGACAGATTGACCTGGAACTCACAGTGACTTGTCTGTCTCTGCCCTCCAAATGCTGAGATTAAAGTATGGACCACCGTGCTCAGCCACTATGTAGTCCTAGCTGTCTTTGAACTTATAATCTGTCTTCACCGACCCAGTCCTTGGATCACCACACCCCGCTTCTTAATTGTGATTCTTAACACAATTTTGTGGATCATGGATCTATATGAGAATCTGATAATAATCATGGATCTTATCATGGGAAAGAAAACGTTAGGAGGTGCAACCATTTACATGCAATGTCAGAAATGTCTGAGCTCCCGGGAGTCTAAGCAGGAGCCCATTCGGGGTACTGCCTCCTCTTTAAATAATCAGTTGATAGAATATACCTGAAAGAACTCTTGTTGCTTAGGAGAGACTAAACAAATACCACATAATCTAAGCAGAAAAGACTCCATGCTGCCCCCAGGACATCTATCTGTAGCTTCCCCTTATATTTAGTTTTGACAATCTGTCATGGCCAAGTGACAGAGATACCTCTGAGCAGAGAACATCATCCTTGACTGACATGTCTTTCAGGTAGCCTGCTGAACCTTGTTTGGACACATATGGCCTTTCCAAACAGATAGACAGACAGATGGACAGACAGACAGACACAGACCCAACAAAAAGCCTTCCCTTTCTTGTTGGACTCTTCCATGGAGTCCTGAGTGTGCTGCTACCCAATCAGGTGGAGTGTTCTGCTGATGTCCCTGTCTCTGCTCCCTACATGAGATCGACGACAGTGATCCTCAGGCCCGGCTCTGTGTCTGTATTTTGGCAAACTGTGTGGTAACCACTTTCCAGACAGGGCTGGAGATCTGCCTAAGCCTTATGTCATCCCTTCAGATCCAGGGTGATGAGAACCGGTTCCTCCCTACCGACATCTGTGCATGCAGCCCGCTTTGTTATATGTTTAAGTGCAAAATGGGATGTTGGAGGCTGGCTGAAATCCAATTTATCTGAGCCACATTAGCAGTTAACCTGGAGGATTCGGGTACCTTGGATTGTGTTTTTATAGCCCTGTTACCAGGATTGGTTTGTGTGCTGTGTAAAGCAAGTAAATGAACTGGATAATCGCCATATTTCTATTCTACTCCGTGCTGTGTAGCCCGTGCCTCTGGAAGCAAAAGTTCTCTCTACAACAAAGTCACTTCTCAAGAACAATTATGCCCCCTGGGGGTGAATATCTCTGTCACTGTGTGCCAAGGATGACTAAACAAATTGGCTCTGAAATCACCTTTCCTTCATTTAACTCTTATTTGATGTTTTTCCTGCTGCAGACCAAAGAAGATAACAAAAGGACACTCTAAAACAAACAAACACCACCACCACAACAACAAAAGTCAAACAAATAAACAACTGCCATGCTAATTGCAGCCCCCCCCCCCGCTAATGGAGACACCTTCACAATGTGGAAAAAACAATGGTCCAGGCATTATTTAATTATTCTACCTCTGCTTTTTAAATATCTGCATCAGTGAGTTTATGTATCAAATGTTAACGTGGATTAAGATCAACCAGGGGTCGTGCTAAGAGGTCCATCTTGACTCAGGGGTCTGGTGACACGAGGAGTCTACATTTTGGACAAACTCCTAGCCACGTGGTTGCTGCTGGGCTGTGAGCAGACCTTGGAGATGCGAGATATACCGGTTTGTGAGGTATCTGTGCACATCCACGAGGACACCTATCACCCAGGGCCTCTTGTAGCTCCTCTCCTGGCTACGCTGGTTGCTTCTTACAGCTCAGCTCTGCTTTCTTTCAGCTGGTGGTAAGTGGAAATCTAGAGCAGACTAGGAAAGTGGACTCGGGAATGTAAATTCCCTGAGTTTTACAGTCTTGATTCCGCAAGGTAGCAAGGAGCAATCTTGTGGAGCTTGTGTAGGATGTGAATGTGGTGCTGGCCACACTCACGTATTCTGTCTTCACCCTCCCTTAGTGCCTTAGCTTGTTCACTGTCTCTCAGAAAAACCCCCGGAACTCTTTCCTGGAGCCAGCTGAGTTGAGACGAACAACGGACACATGTAAACATTTATCCTTTCCATCCCAAGTGCCTGGTGTCTCTGAGCAACTGCTAGTGGCTGTGCTTCTTCAATAACAGAGTAAACCATTAGCCTTTGTGAGTTCCTTCTTCACCGCTCAGTGACCAGGGCCAGATCTCCTCATCTCAAGTTCTCTGCTATTCTGTATTTCTAAGAACCCAGAGAAGTGGAAGCAGTCAACATTGTACCTGCCTGTGGCTTTTTACCCCTGAACACAAAGGCCTTTGTTAGTCCTTTTTTGTTTCATGGCAGGCAGAAATGGGCCTCTCTCTCTCTCTCTCTCTCTCTCTCTCTCTCTCTCTCTCTCTCTCTCTCTGTGTGTGTGTGTGTGTGTGATGGTCACAGGATGGTATGTGAGGAATGTTTCCCTCTATTTCCTGTTGGAACACTGCCTGTTTTGTGTTTTATTTTCAAAAGGAAAAAAAATGGTTTATGAAAAAGAATTCTGCCTTGGAGAAATGGCTTGGTTGGTGAAGTGCTTGCCGGGTAAGCAGGAAGACCTGCGTTCCATTTGCAGAATCCTGAGAAGTAAGGCAGGTTGGGCATGCACGTGCATATGACCCTTGTGCTAGGGAGGCCGGGGCGACAGAGCCTGGGGATCCACTGCTCAGCCGGCCTAGCTGACGTGGGGTCCCCCAGGTCAGTGAGAGACCCTTTAACAGAGAGAGAGAGAGAGAGAGAGAGAGAGAGAGAGAGAGAGAGAGAGAGAGAGAGAGAGAGGGCATTTGAGGTTGACTTCTAGCCTCCATTTGTACCCATGTATACATGTGTTCATGCACAAAGAATTCCCACATTCGAAAGTGAGACAGTGGGAAGGAGAGTCCATCTTGTCACTTTTCCTCTTCTCTGCTTCTCTGAGTATGACATGGAGACCCATCACCCTAACGTCAGTTCCCCAAGGTTCAGCTTTCAAAATCATTATGTTTCTGTGTAAATGGTGATGCTAGGCAACTGAATTGAGGAAGTATGCTGTTTAAGGGCACGCGTAAACCTGTGTTGGACCGGGGATGCGAGAAATGAATATAGGGAAGCTGTTCCATATTGGGGGCGGTGAGGGACGTAGGCGTGGCCCAAGCACTCAGTGGTTTAATCTCACTGCTTTTCCTGTGTGGGGACTGGGGATTAGCTGTTTGTAATGAAGACCAGGACTCATTGGCTTAGCTGAGAATGAGAGGAGGGTGGGCAGGGAGGGAAGGAGGGAGAGAGAGAGAGAGAGAGACACCACCGGTTTTCATTCTTGAGGTCTGGTGGGCAGGAAATGAAGCAGAGCACGGGGAGTGGGTGATGGATGACCGGAGGGGACTCCTCTGTCCTTGTACAGTATCCGTTCACATTGGATTGGCTTTGGAAGTCCCCATCTACAAACCACAGGGGCTGGGCTAAGATTCTAAATCAAGTCTTTCTCTTTTCCTTGCCTTGCGTGTCGGGGAAGTGCTTAGGCACTGAGTAAAAGAGCAACCCTAGATTTTACATGGCTCGGTGGAGCATAAGTCCTTCTGTAGCTGTTAGGCAAATGGATTTGCACTTCATTCTGTATATACACATATGTATATACATGTATGTGTGTGTATATGTTATATATATATATATGTATGTGCATATATGAATGTATGAGTGTATGTATGTATATATATTATCTCTTTGTCTTTCTCTCTCTTTACACACACACACACACACACACACACACACACACACACACACACACACGAGTCTCCCTTTCCCTTTTCTTACTGAAGACCAAATATGGGGTGTTCCTTTGCAGAATGTTGTTGTGAAGGCTGCTGTCTAGTTGAGTCGCTTCTGAAGCAAGTACAGTCAGTGTCATTAATTTCCCCCTGTGCCGTGTGGGCTGTGGAACATGATGAATCGCGTTGCCACTTCAAAATGGGAGCCTTCCGAGGCAGGTGGCTGAGTGGGCTGGCGAAAGGCTTGGGAGGGTTAAGACGCTGTGCTGTCAGCAGCAGGGCCACCCTTGCGTAGATGGATGGCATTCTGGAACAGAGTGTGAAGGGCTGGGGCTGCAGTCCAGATGGAGAGGGGCAGAGATGCCCCAGCCACACAGCTAAACCCGAGACCTGTTGTGGGTTCCTGCATTATGGTCGAACAAGGTCTGATTAGTGTGTGGCTAGAAGACCACCCAGGATGGAGAAGGGACCAGAGATTGTAGTGTACATGGGAGAGATCAAAGATCAAGCTCATTTAGCAGCCAAAGAGCAATCTCTGGTCTTGTCTCTGTCTTATTTATTAACTTCAGTTCTTCCAAGACTGTAGGGAAGGATTTGGGATGGTTCCATACGACTTCCAAGGAGGAAATGGAGCCTCTTTTGGCTCTGTGGAAGAGAAAAATTGAGGTAGAAAAGGCAGCTTCCTGGGAAAGTGAATTTCTGTCACTTCCAGGGGAATGTGGAGGCCAGGATGCATTTGGCTCAGGTGACCTCTAGAGACCTTTAGATGATGTCAGCCAAAGATTCTATGGCTTTTCATTGCCTCACTTCTCAAATGGCAAGTCACAGGCAGTTTCTGGCCCCGATAAAACTACTTGTCCTGCCTGGGACAGACTCTTAATTTCCTGTGGAAGTGGAGCCGTGAAAGGATTGTCTTGACTTGTTTACTGTTTCCCCTTTCAGAAATTAGAGAATGAAAAAGGATGCATAGTTTCTATGCAGCCGCAGTTTAGAGGACAGAACATAGAGTTTAGAATTGGATTTTTATCTCGAACATGTACTTTTTATGTGGTTTTAAGCAAACACCAGACCTTTAGCGAGTAAACTGTGACTGTTGATGTTCCCTTTATGTCATTGTAAGCATTAGCTGAGGAGATAGGGACAGTGGGGGCGACAAGGCCTGGCACCAAGCTCACTCAACAGGTGGAAGATACGCCGTAACAATGGAAAGTAACAGTGCTGGGGCCAGGAATGACTTCAAAGACAAGGCTAGCTCATATGCACAGCAAACCTTTGTCTGGGGGTAGGAAGGTGACTCAAAGACAAGGCTAGCTCACATGCACAGCAAACCTTTGTCTGGGGGTAGGAAGGTGACTCAAAGTCAAGGCTAGCTCACATGCACAGCAAACCTTTGCTGGGGTTAGGCATGACTCAAAGACACGGCTAGCTCACAAGCCCAGGAAATCTTTGTATTCGTTGCTGTTGTGAATAGTGATCAGAAGCTTGGTGGTCTAAAGCAGTAGAGATTTGCTCTCCCTGTCCCAGAGGACAGACCCCAGAAGCAAGGGTCCCCTGGGCTGTGTTCTCTTCTGTGATCTCTCTCTGCCTCTCTCAGCTCCAGGGGGCTTACAGGTGGCTCTTAGCTGTGGCCCTGTGACTCCCATCTCTGCCTCTGTTTTGACATGGCCTTTCCCATGATGTCTGGGTCCTTTCTTTTTCAAGGACAAGATTGGTTCATAAACATGGAAGTCCTTTGTATTGGTTTTCAAGTCCAGTTAGACATAAAATGTCTGCTTGTGGGCTTCAGTGGGGAAGGAGATGAAGGAGGAGCTGTGGTGTGCGGTTCTATGTTGTATCCGCAGCTTTCTGGGATAGAATTGGAACGGGCAGTCTTTTAAACGGTGGCCACTAAACCCAGTGGTCCGTCCCACAAAGCTAATCTGTGATTCTCCACACACAGAATGACACGCAGTCTGAACTCAGTTGTGAAGGTAGCGGACGATCTCTTGGTTGCGAGTCTAGCCTATATCCTATATAATACATGCCTGAGTGAGGCACTAGTCTAGAGCATGGAAAGGGAAGAGGGCTTCTAGAAGGTCCATTTGCATAAAGGATCCAGAAAATCAGACGGGAGCACAGCTCAGGGACCCTTTGCTTCTGGGGTCTGTCCTCTGGGACCAGGAGAGCAAGTCTCTACTGCTTTAGGCACCAAGCTTGTGGTCATTTGTCACAGCAGCAGCCAATACAAAGGTTTCCTGTGCTTGTGAGCTAGAAGATCTCACTCCCGTGGAAGGCAAGAGGCAGATGACAAGCATGACCCTTCAGCTCAGGGTTTCGATCCTGGGTGGCATGCCACTCAAAGCCCGCCTGTGGTCTCTTGCTGGGTCTCAGGCAGAAGGTGAGTTGAGAATTAAAGCTAAGTTACCAGAGACATCACAGTTAAGTGAGACAGCATAGCCTGTGAAGGTTTTCTCAGGCTAAAACAGTATATGTGTATGTGTATATGCGCATGAGTGTGTGTGTATGTATCGGTATATATATATATGTATAGGTATATGCACCTCTTTGTGCACGTGTAGAGAAAAGTGTCAGAACCTTCCTGTAACTCCCCCATCTTTTTTCTCATCTCTCCCTGTGCCTGAAGTTTGCTGTCTCAGCTAGGCGGACTGGCTGCTAAACTGGAACTTTGCCTACCTGTCTCGACTCACTTCCCAAGTGCTTGTGTTACAAGCATGTGTGGCCATGTCTGGCTTTTACGTGGATGCTGGGGTTTCAAACTTGTGCTTGCACAGCAAGCACGCTTACCCACTGAGCCATGTAGTACCCCCTTCCATCTCTGAAGCTTTCACACCTCTCAGCCAAGGAAAGCTAGAACTTTTGGAGAAGCTCAGATTTGCCCCTCCATGGTGCCACTGCTGATGCCCAGGGCCCAGCAAAATACCTTTCTGCCCACTGGGATGTGGCAGCGTTTTGACAGACTTGGTTCTAGTCAGTGGAAATGACCACTGTGCTCAGTGACATGGCATCACAAAGTGACTGAGCAGCTTCCAACAGGAACAACAGTGGAGATGTCATTGAGCGGGTGTGGAGTTTAAGCATCCATTTAACAGATGTCGGAGACCCACCATATGGCAGGTAACTGGGACACAAGGTAGGTTCATTTGATGTGGACAAAATGCATTGTGGTGTGCACTTTGGAAAGCTCTTCAGGGACTGGGCCTTTGTTTGAACAGAAACAAAGTGGAACAGAATTTCATTCTACAGGCCTGTTAGATTTGGAGGCTGGGACTCTATATAGCATAGGTATGCAGTTGTGTGAGGCTTCAAGTGTTGCCCAGAGGCCTGCAAAAATGACTTCACACTTGACCACTTTCTTATTTTTGTTTTAATTTGAAAAATTTGATTGGAAAATTAAAAAGGCTTATTATGTATATGTTATTTTGAAATATATATGTCTGCAAATATATATATATATATATATATATATATATATATATATATATATATATATACAATCTGTATATATTTTTGGGTATATAATATTATATGGTTGTATATTTATAGATGTATAGTATATGCCACATTTTTTTTATCTATCCAGTGATGGACATCTGTGTAAATACCATTTCTTGGCAACCATGAACAAGACTGCAGTAAACGTGGCAATGCATATATCTCTTTGATGCAGTGACTTCAGTTTCTCTAGGTCTGTCTGCTAAAGAGCTTGTTAAATCATATATATATATTCTCTATCCCCCTCCTCCCCCTGCACACATACACACACATGTGGAATGGCTAAATTGAGTCTATTCACATAAGAATAATATGGCATTTTTTTGTGAGTGTAAAAACCCTTAAAATCCCCTGTCTTATCAATTTTCAAGAATATATACAGAAACCACAAAAGTCTCTTCAATACCAAGGCAATCCTGGCTAAGGGGAATAGGTTGGAGGCATTATAATGTTGAAATTTAAAGCATACCATGAAGTTCTAGCGACAGCAAGCTTCTGACAGGCCGATAGGACAAAGTACAGAACCCAGGAAGATGTCTGCACACTGCTCTCAGGCTTCTCTTCAGCAGTGTCAGCAGGAATATGTCTTAGGGGAGGGACAGCCTCATCAGTAAGTGGCACTGAGGTAAATGGACCCCCATATGCAGAGGAAAGAAACCATATCACACACCCATCCCACACCAGTATCAAAAGCGATAAAGACTAAAGTGTGAGACCCCACCAAACTGAGTAGTTACTAGAAAACTCCTTTAAACATTGGTCTGGGCAAGGGTTTTTTGGACTCTGACCCCCAAATAATAGACAACCAAAGAAATATCAATAAATATGATTCCACCAAACCCCAAATCTGTGCTACAAGGGAAGCTGTCTACAGAGGGGAGGGGAAGCCTACAGAGCAGAAGAAAACATCCACAGGCCATTCACTTGGCATAAGATTGATTTCCAGATCCTTCGAGGAACCCGGATCAACAACACATTAACAAGAATAACAGAACCAAATAATCTGATGAGAAAATGGGAAAATGACCCAGATAGACATTTCTCAAAAAAATAAATCAGCTCCATGGGAAAAATTTAAACTTCACCAATCATCAGAGAAAAGCAAATAAAATGCTCAGTGGGGCCTCTCATGCAAGTTAGAATGGCTATGAACAAAAAGGCGAAGATAATCAATACGGGCATAGGGTCCAGAGAAAGGAGCGCTCCCATGTACTGGGAATGTAAAGGAGTTAGCTGCTACACAAAAGAGAATGGTAGTTTCTGAAAGCGCTAGCAACTGTCTGCCCAGGTGCTTTAGCAAGCTTCCTACTGGATTTCCCCTGAGGAACTGAAGTCGGTATGTCAAAGAAATATCAAAACTCCCAACTTTATTGCAGTACTGTCCATAGCAGCCAAGAAATGGAAAAAAACCTATATGTCCATCACTGAGTGAATGGATAAAGAATTTGGGGGATAAGACCCAGTGGCATATATTTCAGCCACAAAGAGTGAAATTCTGCTATGTGTGGCAACAGGGATGGAATTTGAGGATATTAGGTCAAGTGATATAAGTCGTGCAGAGAAAGGCACTGTATGCTCTCATAGATGGGGCTGAAAAGCTGATCTCAAAGAAATAGGGGATGGGATAGTAGTTATCAGGTCCCAGGGAGCGTCCAGATAAGAGAGGGATGGAAGACAGTGGTAGGGGATGGAATAGTAGTTATCAGGTCCTAGGGAGCGTCCAGATAAGAAAGGGATGGAGGACAGTGGGTGGTGGGCACAGCTGGCTGTGAGCGGCTTCTTATGTCCTGGAGCGGAACAGTGAGATGCTATTGGTGATAGCCACTAACTGAGTATCCTAAAGAGCCAGCAGTGAGAACTTTGTATAGGTAACACAGAGGGATGGTAAACAGACACACCAGTTTCTCAAATCTGATCATGACACATTGTTTTCATGTATTGAGAGTGACAGTGCACTGCAGACATAGGTTCAATGACTACATGTCAGTTAAAAACACTGTTTAAGAAGACTGTGATGGGGGCCAAGGAAGCAGCTCAGAGGTTAAGGGCATGCATTGCTTTTGCAGAGGACCTACATTTTCAGCACTCACGTGAGATGGCTCACAGTCACCCATAACGCCAGCTCCCGGGGGTCTGATGCCCACTTCTGCAGATATCTGTACTCACACGCACAAACGCACCCTCCCATTCACACACAGTTCAAAATGAAATCCTAAGAAGGATGCAGTCCATTCTTCCTAACTCCAGTTTACTCTGTACTGCAATAGACCTTCTAAGTGTATTCTCTGATGTAACCAGAAACTCTGCTCCCGGCCATCCCTTCAACCCCTGACTCCCTGCTGCCTCTCGGCATGCTACTCTCCACGTGTGTGAGTTAGGGTCACAGACTCAGTGCATAATACCCATGGGGTTTGTCTACTCTATCTCAACTAACAGACTTATTTATTTTTTTCATTTTAAGGCTGAATAATGTTTCAATGTGCGAATATTCCATGCTTCACTTTTTCTTTTCATCCACTGACAACTACTTCATTTAACCTTTTAAACTGGCTACTGTGAGCAGTGCTGCATGGATGTGAGGGTGCAGCTGTCTCCTTGACACACTGACCTTATTCCCGTCTGGCTGGATAATCGATAGTGGGCCTATTGCATCGTACTGTAGCTTCATTTTTAACTTAAGCACAAGCTAGGCTGACCACAGCATCACATCCTGTGGCCCAGTGTTTGCCAAACTCGAATAGTTTATATGGCAAGATGCCAGATCATGCTAAACTGTGGATGGGCCCGTGTATCTGTGGAGGGGCCTGAGATATTGTACTTCTAACAAGCTCCCCCAAGTCCCCAGCTGGTGAGGAGAGTCTGAGGACATGGTGTGCACATAGTCTGTGGACTTACTGCCCCTTGGGAAATGACTTCAGCAGGTCCCCCATTTGCTAGACTGCATTGGCAATGTTTCCTTATCAATTTACTGCAAAGCCCCGTCCTTTACAAATGCTATATATTTTTTAGTTCTTTAAAGATAAAGTCTGCCCGCACTCGATAAAGTTCATATTTGGACTTCCTGTAGCACAAACTTTTTTTCCTGGTAGTGCTAACACCATTGGTGGTGAAACCCCAAGTGCAGACCTGTTGGAAGCAAGAAATCCATCTTGTTAGAGGGAGCTGGGCTACTTACAAGGCAGATAACGTTCTGCAGCTTGCTGAATTGATGGAGTGAGGCACCGGGACTCAGACTCACCTATTTTTCATTCTTTGAATGAAGTCTATCTTTTGAATTACATGAGCTGTGTGAAGCAGGGAAAGAGAGCAATGGTTCTGGAAACAAAAACAGAGTTCTTATCTTTTAATACAGAAGAGAGTGCCTCAGGATATTATTATTTGTGATTTATGGGGTGCATAGCAATATGACCAGTGTTTCACCATAGCTGACAGAGGACTCTGACCCTCTGCCTTTGATGAACTCTTGTAGTTTCCCAGGGGCAATTTCCCACTGCAGGATAGCTACTGCATCACAAAATTCTGACTTGAAAAAAACAAACTGAATGAGCTACTAGTAAACTCAGCTCCTGTTCTCTCCTGATCATACATTTAGTCTGCGACCATCCAAAATTCCTCAACCTTCTTTCCACTAACATGGAAAGAAGGTTAGTTAGGACTCTCATACTGGCTCTCAAGATTTATTCATCCATGGAATATCTTTGAGTGTGTCTGTTAGTTAATTTTGACTGGGGTTAAGGACATGATTTAGCTGGATACATTTAACCCCAGCACTTGGGAAGCAGAAATGGGCCTGGTCTATTGAGAGTATCCCAGGACAGCTAGGACTACACAGAGAAACTCTATCTCAAAAAACCAAAAACAAAAAAGTGTTTGCCACACCATGAGGTATGGGTCCTCTGCACCCACATAAAGACAGCGGGGTGCAGCAGTGAGGTGAGCACCCATGATCCCAGTGCTGAGGAAGTGGAGACAGATGCCTTTCTGGGACTTGCTGGCCAACCAGTCTAGTTGGTTTGGTGAATTCAGATCCTTGTCTCAATAAACATGGCGGAGAAAGATGGAGGAGGAAACCCTGATGCTAACCTCTAGCCTCTGCGTGTAGATAGACACACGTGCACTCTCAAATGCACATGTGTGCACACACACACATATGCATACATGTACCAACTTACGCACATGTGAAAACACACACACACACACACACACACACACACACAGACAGACATACATGCAACATGTACCGCCCCATGAGTACACACACACACACACACAGACAGACATACATGCAACATGTACCGCCCCATGAGTACATAGACATACGTTACACACAAAATATTACTGAGAACTCAAATTTCTGAGTTCTGACTATATACATCAGGTTATATTAGCAATAGCAAACTGCAGATAAGTGAAATCAACCAACCAAACAAAATAGAAGACAGACTGCCACCTTTGTCTCCTTCCTTCCTGTCTTCCTGATTTTCCAAAACTTTATCTTGATATAATTTCAGGCTTACACACAAATCACAAGAACAGACCAAACACTTTTAAATTTAATCCTGAATTTAACCATATTTGCCTCCTCTTTCTCTTGTGTATGCATCTATGTTTAAATGTTATTTTCTGACTTGCTCAAGAAACATACATATCCCTTTATGCATACGTACTCTCATAAATATTCTTAGGAGTATGACATATTCTTGCATAACCATGGTGCAGTTACCCAAATCAACAAACTTAATTAATGTTACTATTAAATCCATAGACACATCAGAATTTGTCAATTATTTTAGTAATGCCCTCCAAGCCCATTAAAACATACTTTCCTTTGGCTCAGGGTCCAGGCGCGGCTCAGGCATTGTATATAGATGTCCTGTTTCTTTTTTTGCTTCCTTAACCCCAATCATCAAGCCAGTCACTCTCTGTTTCACAGAGAGGGTAAATTCTTGACCTTTGGAGGTTTCGTGGAAGCTGAGCAGACAAATGTTATTTTAACAAGCAACTGTAAAAGCCAGTGTGGGAGCCCCAAGGTTGAGTTCTGAGAATACTAAAGTTATAAAAATAAGGCAATTATTATGAAAGTTGTAAAAAAAATACGGTTATTATGAAAAGACACAGAAATAAATCAAGTCAAAGTAAAAGTCCTCCCTCTAGTCCTTGATTTCATCTGAATAGAGTTAAAGATTTTGGTACATGGTTTCAGATATTTATCTCTGTGCATAAAATATATGAAATTATAGCATGTCCCTCTTAAAGCAAAAATGGGGCCATACCATAAATATTATTCTGTAATTTTCTTTATGAAAGCACACGAGCATGCTGTACAGCCATTTCAGAGTAGACTTTTGCCATTCATTTGCAGGTCTGCGTCAAGCTCCTCTGCCTTGCCCTTGGTGCCAGCTCTGACTTATTGAGAACACTTGGAAACAGCCATGTTCTTAGCTAGGTGTTCAAGCACCAAGGGGAATTTGGAATGCAAAGGCTTTCTGGCGTTTTGACTCTTTCTGCCTTCTCTTTAATGACACACAGAGAACCTTCCCTTAATTTATGTCTATTTGTGGGAAACCTCCCGGGGAGGGGGGCTAACTTGGGAAATCTTGATTGTATCCTTGACACCAACCCATCTTCCAGGTTGAAAACAAAGTATAAAAAAATGCTCAAAACATTTTCACTCACTGACATCTGTTTCTTGACAGTACTAGACAGACAGACAGCCAGACAGACAGACGGACAGACAGACACACACACACAAACAAACACACACACATAAACACACAACTTTGTAAAGTTTCTACGATCCCGTGCCTCCACCTCGGGTGTTGATTTCTAGCTATTTGGATAGTCTTTGATCTGTATCCCATATTAAAAGCCCAGCTGTTCTCCGGATCTTGGAGGACTTTACCGGGTTCCTGCAACTCTTGGCCGAGCCTCTTTAGGAAGCTAAGTGCTGTCGTGAGCTGCCTTTTCTGTGGTCCCTGTCTGTTTTCCTCTGGCCCTTTCTGACCTTCAACTTGATGTGTTCTTTACTCACCCTGACCTTATGGTGCTTTTAAACCCAGAGGCCATGAGCTGGTGAAGAACCCAAGTTATATGTGCACTTGATGGCCATATTAGTGGCTTTCCCATTTGGCTTCTCCTCGATAGCCTTTGGCCTCGAAAGCTCTTTGGAGCAGGGTCTGTGTGCGTGTAACTGCCTTCCTGCACTTGTTGGGCAAAATCGGAGCAGTGATTGAGTCCTTCCCATCCCTACGGCCCTGCAGAGTAGTAACATTTATCACACTCCTTGTTTAAGCCCTTTAGAGAACGACATTTCACAGTGTAATTTTGCACCACTGATTCCCCACCCCCAACTCCCTTCCCTTCCCCCGTGAGTTTTAACTTTCCCTCGTATGGGTTCACCTTTTTTTTTTTTTTTCTTCCTATTTTGTGTATCTATGAGAAGTTGCACAAGTCAGGCATAGCAAATGGAATCAGGTCACGCTCCCGAGTGCCCTTCACCTCAAGATTCCTGATTGTTTTTTCTTTATGAGTCGTGAGCAGACCCAAATTACCTCACCTCCAGCTGCCCTTTCCACTTTATGAAGCAAGGCACCAAGAGCAACGCTGCTCTAAAAATCCCCGGATGACCTGCAGTTTGCTCCTTTTTATTATCCCTTAAACAATGTCTCAGTAATTGAAATCTCGAGTAGCAGAGTTTTGTGATCTTGTCACTTAGTATTTAGTTATGTTTGGTTTATTTATATTGTGTCTTTAAACTCCAGAGAGGTCAGAGTCTGCCTCTGGGACCTGAGGGACCTAAACCAAGAATATCGTCATTCACTCAACAGCAAGAAGTTAAACAGGGGTCTAAGTGACCACACTTATTTGAGAGTCAGAAGGAAGAAAAGATGGAGGAGGACTCCAGGAACCTCAGGTCATTTCAGAAGGAGCCACAGGGGAGGTGAGCCACGGGCATTGAGATTTATACCACATGATACATTTTATTTATTTATGGGGACATGGTATCTGTTCCCCAAACCCCTGTATGGTAATTTATCAGTGAGTTCATCCTGATTTAGTAGTGCACAGAGGACACCTGCTGCTAATTCCCCTTTATTTCATATATTTCTTCTACCTTAGCTCATAAAGCGTCAACACTGCCACTTCCTTTATCATCCATCTGTATTTCCTTGCGAGCCCCACTCTCGTTGATCTATAGCACAAGCCCTCCTTCCCCACCCCTTTGTCCTCTCCTCACAGATTGCATTCCTCAGTATTGACATTTCACTCACTTGATTTATCCCAACAGCTTCCCTGATGCCAACCAGCTCATAATTCCCTTCTGGTAGCATCACTTCAAGGCCTTCCCGGTTATTTCCCTTGGCTCCTCGTATTTGTGGATGGACGCCTAAGAGATTTACCGGTGATTTGGCCTCTCTTGTAGTTTTCTGTTTGCTTAGATCCAAAGCACAGGTGCTAAGTTGCGAGGGCCCCAAGGGTCTCTGGAATTCTAGGAGACAGTAAGCTTTGTTCTTGGTGGGGAGTGCCAGGGGGCACCATCTCAAGCCTCTTGGTAGAAGGACCATCCTGGATTTGCTTCAAGGCGAATACTCACCCTTCTTCATTCTGCAAAACCTTGTTAATCTGGTGCTCCTTAACAGAATTCCACCGAGCTTCTAGAAGGCAAGGGCTGGATGGATAATGGGCTTCGGAGGGAATTATCTATGAAGAAGGGGAGCACACCTGTAAGAAATGCACATGAAATTTTGGTTCTTTCTCACTTCAGAACTATATGTGGGTGGTCTGACCATACTGTAGTCACAGATACAGGTGATGAGGAGGGACACAGGGGAAAGGAATGATTTTCTCTCCCTGAATTCTTACGTTAATGACATCAAAATATTGAATGCTATATGGTACAGTCCTTCAGCTGCCCTGATTTGCATGAGCTTTCTTAGAACAGTCATGGCTTTCCACTCAGATATTCTGTGCCATGCATATGATGTATTAGAGACATTCTGTAGATAAACTGCACATGTTTTAGGGTCCTGCCCATCCCTTAAAATTACATTGCCACAGAGAGCCCTTCATTCTCTTGCTGTGCTCCATAAGATATGTGAGGCTGGGGTCTCTTGGGGTTGTTAGCTGGCAACTATGGTATTGATCCTGGCTTATTTCCTGATAGTAGATAAAAGATCTTTCAACTGTGAGTGGTATGGTTTGGTTTTGAAGTGTCCCCTCAAAAGGCTTATTTGTTGAAAACTTGATCCTCATCTGATGACTTCCTTGTTGAGTGGAGATTGGATCACAAAGGCTGCCATTCACTCAGTGGACTATTTCATTGATGAATGAGCTGTTAGGAAGTGGGTGCTAGCTGGAGAGGTATGTCACATCCTTGGGGTAGTACATCTCATCTCTGGACCCTTCTTTCCGTCTCTGTTTCCTGGCCCCTGGGAGGTGAGCAGCTGCTCTCTGTTATGATGCACTCTGCTTTACCACTGGCCACAGGGACCATGGAATGAAGCATCTAATTATGCTTGGTTTTAATGTCTACTTGCCACAAATTCGAATCACCTCAGTTAGCAGGCTCAATAGAAGGATTGATTAGTTGACATGGGAAGATCCATCCTGATTGGAGGAGGCACCTTCTGCTAGCAGCCCAGACATAAAAAGAGCGAGGGGGAAGGAGAGACACTTGCCGTTTGCTTGCTTGGCTTTCCCTCCAGTCTCTCTGGTGGATTTACCCAGTTGCTGCTTCTGCTGATTCCTTCACTGATGGATATCCAGGACCAGGGTCTCTGGGCTTCCACTGTAGACTAAGGACTAGCAGCTCTCCAGGAAATCTCCAGGCTTTTCTGCTCCAGCTTGAGACTGCTGAGCACGCAGCCTTGTAACAACTTACCAGGATGTCAGTCTCCCTAGTGTGAGGCAGCCACCATGGGGCTACACTGACCACTCGACTAGTGGGTTTTCAGCCTCAGATGTAAGGCAGCTGTTGATGTTTTAATGCTTGTTAAGTTACTGCATTCTTTCCTTCATCCTGGTAGTTCTGGCCCTCTAGAGGACCCTGCCTCATACACCTATGAAAAGATGAGCTTAAACATATCTTCCTCTAAGTTGGTTTGGCCAGGTCTTAATCACAGTGACCATAGCTGACAGGCACACCAAGTGAAGGACACTGGTCAACAAGCCATTTGCTGGTTCCATATTTCTGAGGGATTACTGATGGTAGAGACCCACGTTGCCTTTTCCTCACTAGCATCCCCCCCATCCGTGGAATAAGAGAGACCAGTGGACCCCCACATCTCAAAAGCAAACTTAAGTGGGCTTCTGTTGTAGCTGGGGGAATGTGGGTAGCTATGAGGAAGGATTTCCTGGTCAAATTGCTCACACTCTTGTATCATCCCATTCCCAACAATGCTTTCAAGATGTTTTTCCCTTGCAGGGAAGACGATAACAGGTAATTTCAGGTGTTTTCTGATAGTGATATATGGGTTTCTGCCCTATACTAATATTCTACTGATTACTGTGTTGCCAGGAGCCTGTGATATGAGGGCAGGCTCATTGGTAGGATGGCCAAGTATAGAAAAACAAAGCAGTGACCACAGATGTCACGGGGAAAGGAAACCAGACAGCAACATTAGACAAGGAATTATTTCCTTAGCTTAAGAGGTAACAGAAAATCAAATGATTTACCCCAAACTCTCCTTTTGAAAAAGAACAAAGTTTATATAAAAAAAAGAGAGATGGTATCTCTTTTTGAGCAGTATTGCCAATATTAAACTAATCGATAGTTGAAGTCAGAAATATGACTTGTGCATCCAAAGGACATGTCTGCTTTTCTCATCCAGCACCAGAGTGGAACCTACTGTGCGCATGCCTATGAGGACTATGAAGAGCCAAGAGAGTTAAAAGATGCAGCATCTGCTATAGCGCTCTAGCATTTGCAATCAGGTTAACAAATTCAGCCAATCCGCAACAACCGAATCCCCAGAGTTCTGTGAAGAATTTAATTATCCCATCGTAAGAGGCTATACCTTCTGTAGGGATATGCTTCAGGTGTTGACTAAAATGCACGGGCTAATGCCTTTTAGTGAGAATGGATGACAGGATTTGAAGTAGAGCAGACCCCCAAGAGCTGGGCTGTGGCTTTCCTTCAAATGGCTTCTTGAAGCTTTCCCTTTTAAAAGTCAGTGAGAAGTACTGACTTACCATTTATTATGGGGCATAATTTATCTGCATCGATTAAAATGATCAAGTGTGCAATGACAGCTCTTTCTATTCCAGGTAAATGTCTCCTTTGTGCTTTGCAGACAAGAGTTTCTGACACATCTCGGGAAACTCGGGAGAAGTCAGTCTTTGGGCTGCACTTTCATCCAGGAGGCGGTGTGGGATGGATTAATGGCAACTCACAATAAATTATTTATCAGATAATAAGTGTGATAATTGTCCTTATTTATCATCGCTATAACTTGCCTTGTTCTCCTGTCATGCGCTCCATCAAGCCCTCCCCATGGATTTGCTGGCTAAAATAGACAGCCAGAAGGTCATTCCAACAGTTTTTACTCATAATGACACCCTGATTATCTCTTAATTGAGAAATGTAAACTAGAGGCTCTGGAAGTAATGTGAGTGACCCTTGAATTTCTAACACAGTGAAGAGAGTCACTCTGAACCTTATTCATTCTGCCACCAAGCACAACGTGCGGGCTTTTTTGACGTGCTTCTAAATTAATTGAAAATAACTTTTTTCTTTTTTTTTTTTTTCTGGGAGAGAAGAAAATCAAAACCAACCCCCCAAACCAACCCATATGCCTGAATTTGCTGCAAAAGAAAAAGTAGAGCTGGAACGTACCTTTCCCTCTCTACTGTCCTTCTGGCAGCTAATCTATTGAAGCTTAATTGTAATTATCCACCAGGTCCAGGCCTGGAGAAGAATACTGATTACTGCTCCGTGCCTTTCCAGGGGCAAGACTGTGTATTGAGTCTGTTGCAAAGTTTCAAGTAAATTTATTTCTATTGGCAGCTGTAATGGATCATTGCTCATGGGCTATTTCTGGATTTGGTGCAATGGGAGAAAATAATTCCAACTTCCTTGTACAGAGCTCTTTAAAGATTGTCACTGTAAATGAAACAAAAGTAAGTTGGGACACATTTATGCCTCTGTGCTTTTGGGTTAGATCTATGGTCCTGAAAGACTTGGCTTATTTTTATTAGGGTTCACATCTCTGTCTAGAAGTCTGTGTTCAGCTGTATAGACACATCTTTTCCAAAGGTCCTTTCTGGGACCTTTAGTTTGCATATTCCTTCCCCTTCAAGACTGTGTGTTAAAGGCTTGGTCCTTAGGATGGTACTATGAAGGGATGGTGGAACCTTTTTATTCAGCCACACCTACCACCAGGATCTAACGCCTTAGTGTAGGCTTAAAGCAACAAGGCCAATCAACCATGGACTGGAGCCTCAAAAGTGGTGAGCCTTTTTTTCTTTATAAGTTAATTATCTCAGGTATTTTGTTAGAGTGATGAATTGTTTTTCAGGCAAAAATAACCCCATATAGCACTGTCTTTTCTTTCCTTCCTCTTCTACTCACCCTTCAAATTCACAGCTCAGACATAACGCTCCCCTATTGCTCAGTTACACACATGAGTCTACCATCTCCCTTAGTTCACAGTCTCTTTGGATTGTGATGTCTTCATGAGACCCATGGACAAATTCCTTTAACATGGCTTAAAATAGTAAGCACGGACTATCTTATGTGGTGTTTGTGAGTCAGAAATTTTGGAGCACTCGTGGTAGCCCTGGCATAGGGTCTGGGGCTGCAGTCACGATGTTGGCGAAGCTGTAGTTATCTGAAGACTTCACGTGATGTTTCCAAAAAGACTCACTGGAGTATCTGTAGGTACTGCATTCATTAGTGCACGCATCCCTCCATGGGTTGCTTAGTGGTCTCACAACACGGCAGCTGGCTTTCCCCACAGCAAGTCATCCAACACAGCAAGGGAGAAGCTTCAATGCTGCTCATGACCTTGGCAGTCGCACCCTGTCAGGTCCACAGGTTAGCTCTATTTATTGTGAGAGGAAAGTACCCCAGGGCAGGAAAACCAGGCAGCAGGAATCAAGGGGGACCATGCAGGAAGCAGGCTACCACAGATGTGTAGCCACACTTATTTTACATTCCTTTACTTTCCTGCTCCTCTGTGCTAGAGGGTGAGGGAGTTAGAGGAGGGAGGTTGGGACTCGCTCAGCTGGTAGGAGCAGCAAGGTCCAACGTTTTGTTACAAGAGTTACATTGGGGAAACAACTCTCCCCAAACTGCCATGGTTAAGGCAGTTGGAAGTTCGGTTCATCCTCTTGGTAAGTCAACTTTGTGATTTCCACTCTGAGCATCCTAACAATGTCTTGTGAAGAGCTTCCTCGAAATGTTCTGTGATTAAACTTGGAGGATGACAACAATCACTTGATGCCTCTCTCAACCCCTGCATTAGAGATCCTCCTGTTTCTTCTTCTTATCTATTGTTAGATAATTTCACACATTTATACAACACACATTGGCTACTCTCACCCCCCAGTCCCCATGCTTTTCCATCTTCTTACAGCCTCTTTCACCCCCTCCTCCCCACAAATCTCTCTCATGTTCTTGTCTATTGATTTTTGTTTTGTCACCATGGTGGTTTGAATGAGAATGGCCTCCGTAGGCTCGTATATTTGAATGCTTGGTGGAACTCTTTTAGGAAGGATGAAGAGGTGTGGCCTTGGAAGAGGTGTGCCACTGGCTGTCAGGTTTCAGAAATCGACTCCAGGTCCAGCATCCCACTTTTGGCTTCCAATTTGTGTGAGTTTTCGGTTACTGCTCCAGCACCATGCCTGCTTGCAGTCATGCTCCCCACCACGATGGTGCTGGACTCACCCTCTGACACTGTAAGCTATCCCTTAATTAGATGCTTTCTTTAATAAGTTGCCCTGGTATGGTGTCTCTTCACAGCAATAGAAAAGTAACTAAAGCCACCGCTTTAGTGACCTACTGGGTTTATTTAGGACTGTCTGTATGACTGTGGGAACGGTTTGATGGAGCCTGGTGTGATCAACAATGAGTACACAACTGAAGACAGTGACTTTTCCTTTCCTAGAATCTGTCGGTATGCAATAGTTCAGTAGTAAAGCAAAGGGTCTTGGGAGCCCTGATTCCTTCCATGACTGGTTGGTGATGGGGCTGACCTTATGTGGGCCCAGAGCAGGAGAGAACAGTTGTGAGTTAATGATTGCAATGACTGTATCCCTCAAAACACTTGTATAATCCTTCACCCTATCTTCCAGCTCCTACAATCCTCCCATTCCCTCTTCTGCAATGTTCCCTGAGCCTCTGAGGGTGTGGTATAAATGACCCGTCTTTGGGTAAACTCACAACTGTCACTTAAACTCAGCATCTCAGCAGTCATTGGCCATTGAACGTTTTAAACACTCTCTGAGAGAGGCTGAGAGCAGCGTTTGTCTATGTGCACAAGCCTAGCTCTTTGGAAGGCAATTTGATGGGGTGTCGACTTAGTTAAATATCAACCATAAGTTCCCTACTTGAGACTGTTTTAACAGTACTTTTCAAACTCATCTGTCCACAAATATGATTTTGTTTTTGTCAAATAATACCCCCAAGCAAGTGCTTGGGGAGGTATCCATTTTGAAGCACTAGCTTAAACTGTTACTGTATTATTTCCGAAAGGGTTTAACCTGCTGTGTGGCTGAAGTCACCCTGTTTTATCTAGCTTGGATCATAGATGTTTTGACCTTGTAGGGCCATCTTATAATTCATCTTATAACTACAACACTGAACCCAATAACACACTTGCTTGCTGGAGACCCCCCATCACCCACCTTCTTCTCAGCGCTCTCAGAGCACCCACTTTTGGCTTTTTCTATCCTTATCTGAAATCTTTATTGGACCTGGCCTCAAAGACTTTCAAAGACCATTAACCTCCTTCCCCGAGAAGGAGAAGATTTTCTTCACCTACATATAAACCAGGAGAAGCATTGCTCTGCCGAGAGTAAGCATCCCTTCGCTGGTGTGTTTTATGGCTGAAGTGTTTGTCTTGGTATGTTAGCCTCCGGGGCATAGCCATTTCTTCTTATGAGCCTGGTGTAGCACTCAGTACACTGTCAGCACTCAACCCGAAATAAATCATCATCATAATAGTTATAAACATAAATCAAGGGAGCACAGTTCCACTTATTTATGGCCTTCCAGGAGAAGCACAATGGAAAAAGCAGTTACTTATCATGAGATTATCCTATATCATTCCCGAGCAAATGTCACGATGCCCGCTAGCCTGTAACCAGGTAACCCCCACAATTCCATGGTGCCAGAGGCAAGAGATGTGAGGCTAGGAGCTCATGTTTTCTAAGTTTGTATAATTAAAATCTGAATTTCTAGGGCTTATTAAGATAATATTTAACATATAATTATCTTGACATTTTAAAAAGGAAACGCGTTTAAGACAAATTATGTGGTAATGTTTAATCACAAAAACCTCCTGGCTCTGCTCATTTCTTCAAAGGTCCGCTCTCTCTGATTTCCAAGGTGAGCCTACAGCTTAATAAAGAGTTTTAAACTAATGTTTCATCTATTAGTGGGTTAGTTAGTGGGTTGGCCCTCCAAGTATAGAAAATGGTTTTATGCCAGGAGTACTCTCGCCTCTCTGAAGTCAGATAGCCTTTAGTTGGGCTTGGCTCTGCGTTATGGCTGAATAACAAGCTAAAATAGTCACTTTTGCTATTATTATTTATTATTATGCTTCAATAATTTGGAAAAATCACTTGTATCCACAAACATGTATATATAAAAATAACCTCAAATATATGCACTACCGACCACTCATGAAAACCTCTTAAGGATCTCAACTCTGGTGCTGGAAATTGAACCTAGGCCCTTGTGTGTGATAAGCAAGGCCTCTACCACTGAACTATGCACCCAGTTCACTTGAACATTTGGGAAGACATGATTTTAGCCAATTTTTGCTAAACATATACTCTGTTTAAAACATTTAAGCTTTTTGAATTTTAAAAATGGACTTGCAAAATTACATGTATGCATTCATCTTGCAGAATGTGATGTTTTGAAACATGTATGTCTTGTGGAGCAGTTGTGTTGTGTCATGTGAACACCAACTCTGTGGTGGGGACATGTGACATCTGCTCCCATCATTCTTCAAGATTATGATGTTGTCATTAGCTATGGTCATCATCTGTGCATTAAACATAATTAGAGTTTTATACCTAATTTAAAAAAAATTTCATATTTCAGGAAGAGTGCAAATCCCCATCTACTCCATCTAAATTCCTTTTGGGTTTGAGACAGAGTCTCATTAAGTATCACTGTCTGGCCTTGAACTAGGGATTCTGCCTCAGTTTCCTAAGTCTGGGACTGTAGATTTGAGTAATCATACCTGGTATTCTAACTAAATTTTGCTCTCTCCCTGCCTCAGTTTTCAATGCTATTCATGCTCTAAGCTTGGTTTATATGTATTCCAAATGATTGATTTCTTTGTGATATATACATATATCACACATATATATTTTATCAAATGTATGCTATTGTTTAGTGACACAAAAAGTGCTATATTGTGCTTAATCACATTTAAATATAAATTAATTTAAACCAAAATCATATAAAATACAATGTGCAGTCATTCCCTTAATTTACTATATAATGTCTCATCCACTGGAGTAGTCAATATTGTATTTAATAACTCCCCATTTTATATAATATTGCAGCAAACACTAGTGTATGCTGCAGTTTTTCTAAATGAGCAGATATTTAGAGCTATGGAAAGTCTCGGTCAGATCTGAATAGTGTTTGCTTGAACAGGTGGTGAGAAGTGAGTGCTATAATTCTCCCAGCCCTCACTGATGGCTCTCTCTCTAAAACCTTGATGCATGGCATTTTCAAATGTCAATTTTCTGTCTGGTAAAAAAGCATAACTAGTGATTTAATTTGTGTTTCTCTGATTATTTCTATGGGTGATCTTATTTTCAGATTTTTGGGGGGGCTATTTTTATTTCTTCTTAAGTGAATCTCATCACTGTCTTATTTTTTGCTTTTTGAGACAAAGTCTTATTATGTAATTCTGTCCTGGGACTCATTAGGTATCTCAGGGTGGCCTTGAACTTGTACCTTCCTGAGTGCTAGAATGGAGTGAGCCACCACGCCCAGCCCTTGGTGTATTTTCTTGTTGGGTTGTCCATTTTCACTTTAATTTAAAAGTTTTAATATATTTTTTTGATGTAAACATTGTATTCTTTTTCTGTCTGTACCTCTCGCCCCCCTTTTTTTCTTGACAGAGTTCTACTGTGTAGCCTAGCTGAGAGCTCACTAGCTCGGCCAGACAGGGCTGAACTTGAACTCAGAGCTCTCTCCACCTTTGGTACTGATTACTGGGATTAAAGTCGTGTGCTACCCAATCAGCTCCCCAGTTTGCTTTTCAGCGGTCAGATTTATCTTTTGCTTTTTGCTGATGAGCAGTTTAAGAGTTTTCAGGAAATCAAATTATGCTCCCCCCCCCTCGTTTGCCTTTCTAAGTTTAGAAAGCAAGAGTCCTCCCTTTTTTTCTGTCCTCTGGTTGCAGTGAGCTGTTGCTGATGCCCGATGTTAGTTTGAGCAGATCTGTATAGAACCTGACAGTCACTACGTGGTCTTGGTGGAGGGAATCTGTGGAGAATCACAGAGAACCCCTCCATTCCATATGCTCTCCGTTCTAACAAAGAAAGTGCAGTGACTGGGTGCCTGAACGTGTTATAGTGAGCAAGTTAAGTAAGGTCCCTTCCTTTGTTATTCACCTCCATCTAGTTAGACACCCGACAATCTTGACTGAACTGCTTTCTCATCTGTCACTAATACTCTAAGAGCAGTTGTTAGGTGAAATATGACAGTGTGTTCACCAAGATCTGTCCAGTACCAGAGAAACAAGGGCCTCAGAATGAGATCAACAGTATGTCTGTCCATCTGTCTGCAACTTTCCTTCCTCGCATACACCTGGTCACACCGCCTTTTTGCACTACTATTGCCTACTTCCAAGACAAATTTTGGGTAATTCTTACTTTAGTAAGATGTTCAGAGCAAGCTATTGAACTGGGAGGCAATTCTCAAGCAACAGCTCCCTACCATGGAGCAGGAATTCTAGGGAGACCTCGGGACCCCTGAGGTGCACTCACCCTCAGGGACAGCTCTAGATATGTCACACAGGACAACTGAAAGCTGTATATTGTGTGATGACAAACTCTCGTTTTGACAGCTTTCATATGATCCCAAGATCATAAGATCTTATTGGATATAGAGTAGATTTGAAAATGTCTCTTTTGAGGAGAATGTAAACATAATTATAAGACAGCTACCGTACAGGATATTTTTAATAGGAGTTTTCACATGCATTTTGTGTTTTTTTTTTTCCTTCAAAATTTTTGTCTATTTCCTTGAAAATGAAATTGCCATGAGAAGGAGTCTGGGGATTAACAAGGCAATAGTGCTGGAATATAGTATCACAGGCATAAGCCAAACCCTCTTCCTTGGTCTCATCCCCACAGCAAAGCTGATTGCTATTTATTATTGTTAATTATTATTATGATGTATTGTAATTACAGCTTTATCAGGATATAAATTACACGCTATACACTTCACCTATTTAAAGACATTCAACCCAATAGTATTTGGGTCAGACTAGACTGTTGTAGCTAAGACTCAGAACCGGAAGATGTAGATATTTATTGCTCACTGCTCTTGAGAGTAGAAAGGCCAAGATCCAGGTGCTAACAGATGTGGTTCTTTGAATCTTTTTTTTTTTTTTTTTTTTTTGTGGTCTTTTGCACCTCTGGGGATAGAGGCCAGCACCTCTAGCATGTTAAGCAAATGGAGCCATGGAGCTTATATCCTTAGCGGTTTTTACAGTTTTATTTTGAGACTGGGTGTCAATGAGTTGTCTAGGCTGGTCTTCTCCTTATTCTGCAGCCCACACAGGTCTTGAACGTTGGTCCTGCTGCTTCAGTTTCCTGAGGAGCTGCGATTACTGGCCAGCACCTCCAGGCCAGCTGAGGCTCCATTATTAGTGAGGACACCTTTCAGCTTGCAGATGGTGGCCTTTGCACAGTGTCCTTTAATAGCACAGTGGTGGTCCCCATCTCCCTGTATGTCTAAGGACAATTGTCTTCTAGTGAGAGCCTCATCTGGATCTACTACTGTCTTGTGAAGGACCCACCCCTGGGTAGCATCTCATGGAACTTAGGGCTTTAACAGTCATATTTTGAGGCACAAACATTTGATGCTTAATAAATGGATTCTGGTCTATTCATGGCCATTGTTACAACCAATTTGTCAATATTCTAATCATCTCCCCCCAATATTAATTATTTTCTATCTGTGGTGGGCAACCCAGATATATTTTTCATCTCTATAGATTTGCTTCTACTGGGCCTTTAATAAGATGTAACATTGATATCTTGCCTTTTGTGATTGGCTTATTTTTTTACTAAGGATATTTTTTTTACACCATATAATAGCATTTATTAGTGCTTTAATTTTTATTAATGCTAGATAATAAGCCATTGTGTGGCTCTATCTCATTTTTATGGATCACTCACAAGAGTCTGGAAATCTATACTATCTCCATTCATCTATGTATGTTGCCTTCATTTGAAAAGTGGCAGAACAGTATCTAAATACTCTCCCCATCTACCAAAAAGCCCAGAGAACCTACCCCATAGTCAGTCAGTGTCAGCATGGCAAAATTCAAGCCAGAGCACATGCCATACTTGAAGCATATCTCTATACTTTTCTCCTGTTCCCTTTTAAATTGAAAGACCTCCCAATTTCAGAGTTTCAGAGTGTTGCTATAACTTGAGTCTTTTGATGTAAAGTTACTTTCTTTAAGTTGAAAATATTACTGATGTGCATGTGTGTGAACTTGTGTGTAACTCATGCTTGTAATTCTCATGAAGGCCAGAAGAGGGCATCAGATCCCCAGAACTGGAGTTCCAGACGCTTGTGAATAGTCAGATGGGTGCTGTGAACTGAACCTTGTTCCTCTGCAAGAATAAGTGTTCTTAATCCCTGATCCATCTTTCTAGTCCCCAATGTCATCTTCTTTAACCATTTTGGGCAGAAACTAAATTCTCAGGCACCCTGAGTACTATGAGACTTACACATATCTAAAAGCTCAACACAGACATTCTGCAAGCTCTCACTGTCATTGTGCTATACTGTTGACCTCTGATGCCTGGGTAGCTGATGAGAGTGAAAGGATTTCTGGCTAACATGCTAGTTCTGATTTGAAAGCATAGGGGAGTGGGGGTGGGTAAAATGTCTTGAAATCTGTCCTGGTTCCAAATCTGCCAGGACTAAGCATGTTGCTTTCAATATGTTAACTCTGGAGATTGTTTCCAGTGCAAAGCAAACATGATGGCGGTGGTGAATTACAAAGCTTGTGACCCACAACTTATTTCAGGATTACCTTGCACCCGATTCTAAACACAGCTCTAATGGGACCTCTTGAGGTTGAGTTTGAACAGTGCGACGGAAATCTCTCCTATGTGGAAGAGAACACCAATCAATTTAAATGACTCCCCTGAGGGCTTACCGGTGACCACTCTGGGCCATGTACAACATTAACAGCCAGATGAATGGTCCAAGCGTCCTGTATTCAGCCATTTATGACTTGGAACTACTGATTTCACCTGTCTGGTGTGCAAGATCTTTGTCTATTTTGTACTGCGGTAACAATACACCATGCAGGGTAATTAATGGATAGATACTGATCTTTCATGGTTCTGGAGACTGGAAAGGAGGTTCAAGACTATGGGGGAGGGGAGAGAGAGAGAGAGAGAGAGAGAGAGAGAGAGAGAGAGAGAGAGAGAGAGAGAGAGAGGTTTATTTCTGGATAGCAGCATTAATTCTTCAGGTGAAGGCATGAGGGCAGAGCCCGCAGGACCTTCACCAACTCTTAAAGCCCCACTACTGATCCCTTTAAGGAGGCAGTTGAAGTTCAGCACTGGACTTCGGAGGGGTTAGGTGGATCAGGCGACAGCACAGATAAACCAATGAAGCTGGATTCAGTGTGGCATTTGGGAGGGTCTATACAGATCAGTAGACTTTCAAGTGTCCTGTTTTATAGTTGAGAGAAGAGAGTCCCAAGCAGTTACAGTCGTCTTAATGCCATAAAGTGAAGGTTAGTCTCTTTAGGCTTCATTTGACCCACTGTCCTCAAGACAGCAGGTGCCTCTTGAGGGACACAGTCTTCTTCAGAGTTCCTCAGATTTCAGCCACTTTCCAAGGTTATTAATATTATGGGAAGCTGGCTGACTTTGGGTCTGTCCATAGTGTGTGTCCCAGTGCCTTCCCGGTGGCTGGCATACGCAGGCACAAAATGAATGCCTTGTAGATACTTGTTGGGTGAATGAAGCCTGTGTTCACTGGTACAATACCCAATTTTCTTCCATTGTTTTCAAATATTTCTGGCTAGAATAATTGTGTTTTTCTCAGTGAGACAGCTTCTTTCTTTTTCAGTAACAAGAATGAGTTGGAGCAGGGGTTTGGTTGAAGCCTGAGTCAGGAAGTCGGAAACCCCATCATTTGGTCTTGCTTTGGGGGTTGGGAGAAGATACCTGTCAGATTAGCATCCTGGCTCCACAGATTGCATTCTAGACTTTTAAAAGAGATGGGGAACTGATACTGTAAGCAGCAATAGCTAGTGTGTATTCAACAATGCATGTCCTGCTGTGGAATGGCAACCATTCGCTAGCTAACAGGAGGCTTGCAAGAAGGTGTGTGTTCATTTGGATCTCCCAGCAGTCATGAGTGAGTACCTGATCTGTACCAGGTTACAACTTAGTAGCTAGGAACAAGATAATAGACAGAGAGGATCACAGTATTTTATTTCATGGAGGTTGCATTTTGATAGGAAAACAGACAACAAAACCATCTTACAATGATAAGTATGTGGAGAAAAAGAAAGCACAAAAGAAATATAGTGTGGGAGGCTGTTGTGTGTGTGTTTGTACGTGAGCATGTGTGTGTGTGAGCACTGTGTGAACATTTTTTTTTTTTTTTTTTGGTAATGATGGAAAGTTTCATGCCAGAGTGACATTTTTGTACGGCCATGAAGGAAGTGAGAGGATTAGCTAAAGACTGAGTTAAGATTGGGTTCCTTCCTCCCATCTTCCTACAAGAGATTGCTTACAATATAAGGGAGCCATGGTATGATCCTGATGACAGAAATCATTTGGTTGGAGTTCCATGGTTCAGATCTCGTAAACAGGCAATAAACAGGAAAGTACTTTCATTATCGGTGATCACCATGGAATGCAGAGTCGCTTGGCTAATTATGTTGAATAACATAGGTCCTGATTTGAGATGCACACAGGTTGCCCTCCCTTCCTCTGTCTGTTCCTGTGAAGGAGAAAAAGAGTTAAAAAGTTTTCCCAAGAAGACCTTAAAAAAATAGGTTATAGTCTCAACCAGGGTAGCTTAGGAAAGGCCTGGCCTGAAGGCAGACAAATCTCACAAGCCTCATTACAGCCCAGAGTCTCTGCAATAGGCTGAACCTCTCCCGGCAATCTCAGATTCGTTTTATTAACCAAGGAGGAAGTCCTTTAGCACTGCCACCTCTCCAGCTCTCCATGAATCAAGGGCAGAGAAAATCCCAGGCATCGTCTACCTGAGATGTGCTGGAGAGCCTTTGTCCATCACTTAGACCACGAGCAGCCTCATTAGAGCAATGCCAGAGGAAACAAGTCCCAAGGGGTGCCTGCGTGAGTCTGATGGCCACATCGCTACAGACCCTATTTCCTCAAATGCCTCCCTTGTTTCTTTCTAGGGAGGTTGTTATCTGTTTCTCTAAACAACTCGCTCTGTAGCCATGTCACTTGTGGGAAGGACGAGTTATGAGGTTCTGAACTGGACCGCTGACGGGAGGGACAGGATTGAGACCAAGGGCCTTTAAGTGCTATTTGCACATTGGCTTTCCTTTGGAGCCCAAGCTGAGCCCCATGGAGTATGGTGTTTATGTTTTATTTAATGACTGCCTGACACTGAAAAATGGCTGCTATATAGCTTTCTAGTGGAAGGCCCGGGAGAGTGAGTCAGAACAGTACAGAGGGATCTTGAAGGGCAGGAGATAGACTCTGCACTATCATTACCAAGTTCATACCCTTCGATTGTTTTCATCTGTTTAAATGCCACATCCCGTGGCTCCTCTGAGGACCAGCACTTGTTTCATATGGAGTAAATACTTGATCACTGTTGTGGAGTTGTTAGTAAGTGGTCTTGGTGGGTAGGGCTAGGGTAGAAGAGACAGGAAGGGACATTTCTGATGGTTCCTTGCTCGTACCAAAGACATGGTGTTTCATGCAATTGGTTCTTTTTTTGCTTCTCAATATATTCTAGGTGAACTTTCACAGAAAGGACCCCAACTGCAGCATATCTCTTGAACCCCATTCTGATTATGATAACCGGGTTTTCACGGTGTGCATGGGATGGATGCAAGCCTCAGCATACATGGGTCACCTTGGAAGCCACCTCTTATGCTCACCCGAGAGATGTTAGAAGCATTAGCTTTCAGGACCTGGGGTCGTAGCTCACCTGGTAAAGTGCTTGCTTTATAAGCTTGAGGATCAGAGTTTAATCCCTGTTTGTTTGTTTGTTTTTTCTTTTAAAAGAAAGCTGTGTTGGAACCCACCTGTAATGTCAGTGCTGAGAGGCAGAGAGGGGGGTTTCCCACGGCTTGCTGGCCAGCCAGCCAGGCTTACTTCATGAGTTCCAGGCCAGTGAAAGGTTGCCTCAGAAGACATGGTCGTATCTTCTGAGCACATGAGTAATGGTGGCAGAGGTTGGCCTCTAGTCACTACACACAGCTGCACACACACACACACACACACACACACACACACACACACACGCCACGTAGCTTTAGACACTGGGGAAGGCAGGATCTGAGCATTTGCAAGCTCTCTGGCTGTGGATAAATCACTTAACTTTTGAGTCTCCAGTTGATTCATGAGTAGAAATGGAGGTAATGCATCTTCTCACAGTGGACTCTTGTGACAGAAAGTCTTTGGCACAGGATAGAGGCTCAGCGAACGTCAGTCCTTCCCATCCTTTCTCTTCTCTCAGGGCATTAGCATACCAGACTGCAATGCAAGTGTCAGCTAAGCGGATCCGAGAAACTAGCCAGCTCTGATGAGGAACCAAGCCCTTCCTCATGCCGTCTCATGTTTTGTCCAGAGTCTGAGGTCATTGCTCTAAAGGCACCTAAGAATTGTCCACGTCTGTCACCTGCAGTGGCTTCAAGGACTTCCCTCATTTGGACCTTAGTAGCAGCTCCGTGCAGTAGCTCATCTCCTTTGCCAACTGTCAACTTACCTTGGATTATGGGTTTCTTGGGGTGGGGTGGGGGCTGCAATTCAACATTCTATGCTAAGTTCCTTCCTATTTTGGGAAGTAGGAGAAAAGAAAACCTAATCAAAGTCCCATTTTTAAAAAATGACACCGGAGTGACCATTTTTGAGGACCTCTCAACAAATGGTAGGCCTGTAATAAAACACAGGTATCTGGCCCAGACTCTGTAGGACAACTTGGCATTCCTTGTCCTGACACTGAGGTAGGGTTCCTGGATACTTCCTTCTTGCAAGGAAGCCTGTTGATGGTTCTGTCCCCAGCAGGCTTCCTTACAGAAGCAAAGACTGAGTCGCCTTTGGAAAAGACTGAGTCGTTTCAGGTTGAGGTTCCTTTGTCGTCTCTCAAATTAGTCTTGCTCTCTATGGAGACAGTGGCTTCATCATTGCTTTGACATTACCGATTTCTCCGAGAAGCCACCTAGGCCATTAGCATAAAGGTTGTGGTCTATTAAGGTAAATGTCTGCTCGCTAAACATCTGAACATACACTGTGTTCATATATCCCCATCAGGGATTTGATAGCACAATGCTAAGTGTTTTTCAGGAACCTTGGTGGTCCGGAGTCTCTACTTCTCTTGCCTTTCTCTTAGTGAGAATTCTCCCTTGGTTAGTTGCCACCAGACTGACAGATTTCTCAGCTTGTGCTCCTGGCAAGCAGTGAGCTTTTCCTCCCTAGATTTGAACAAACCAAACAATTGCATCAAGCTAAGGATTCGACCACAGTCCAATTTGTTGAAGCAGTGAGCTCACTTGAGAGGAGCGTGAGGGAGGAGCTACTTCCTAAAGGCAGCTGCACGGTAGGAGAGATGGCTCAGCTTATAAGCGGGCTTGTCTTCAAGTCTGACAACCTGAGTTTGGTCCCTGGGACCCACCTCTTGCAAGCAGTCATGGCAGGTGTGTCTCTGCCTCCATGTGCAGTGAATAAATAATATTTAGGGGCAGATGCCTGGCTTAGAAGTCTGGGTTGCCTTCCTGGAGCTGCCCCGCCCCTACACTCCACCCCATTATTGGTGGCATCTTGACTGGTGACAGTTTCCCACAGCAGCACCACCTGTTGGAGACCTTGGAGGTTTTAGCTTTTTCTGTACCTGTGGGCTTCATTGACTTCTCGAGCCCCCTGGGACCCCCCTCCTGCTTCTGGAGAGGGAGTGTTTCCATTCCCAACAGGGGCCAGTCCTCCTGCCCCAGCAGTCGGCCAGCTCCTCTGTGGAGGAACATTGATTTCTGAATCACTGCTCTTGAACTCCACACTCCCCAATTAACATCATCCTTCCCAAAAGTTCCCTGGGAGGTAAAAGGTAACTTCTGTCATACCACACAAGCTGTTGAACCATGTGGGGGGGAATTTTCCTTTGGTACCTCTTTCGGATGCAAAACACAAGCCTCAAAGGCTTCAAAACCTAACAGCAGCTGTTGGCTATCTTTGAAGACCAGCACTGTTTAGATAAATGAGCAGTACTTTTTTTTAATGTTTGGTGTTTTTTGTTGTTGTTGTTTTGTTGTTTTAATCAGCCTGATTACTTTATGGCCGCAGCTGACATGGATGGAGAGACATACTGATAAGCACATCCTAGTGTGACTCTGGTGACAGCTGATGCCGGGGGTGGGGGGTGGTGGTGGGGGCGGGTGGAGTGGGGAGGGTTCCTTGATCTCTACCGCCATGTTTCTCTTCAGTCATCATGACACTTCTTGGTGTTACTCTTATTTTCTCCATCTAATAATTCTAAAACTTTATTTTTTTCTCTTTCTTGCTTGTGCATATACCTATGTGCACCTATGTGCACCTATGTGGGGGCCACTGTGGCCTTCAACCTCAAGCATGGGCTTTTTATTTGATATTTTCAAATTTATTAACTAATCAATTAATTTATTATTTTGCCCACATGTATGCACATATGTGCACACACACATATATATACCCCACATCTATTTATCTATCTATCTATCTATCTATCTATCTATCTATCTATCTATCTATCTATCTATCAAGTGTGTTCAGTGCCTTCAGAGGCCAGAGGAGGGCATCAGATCCCCTGGAACTGAAATTACAGATGGTTGTAAGCTGTCTTGTGGGTGCTGGAGATTGATCCTGGGTCCCCTGGGATATTAGCCAGTGCTCTTAATCATGGAGCTGTCTCTCCAGCCCCTGTTTTATTAAACTATATATATTTTTTGTTCAGGTCTTTTCATGATACCTGACCTGGCACTTTTGTATAAGGGAAGCTTTTGACTCCCAGTTCGAGGCCAAGCCTTTGTTCTCTCCTCTCTAGCTAAGGCTATCTTATTGCTTCCTAAGCTATATTTGAGTTTCTCGGCAGTGAAAACTGCCAAACACTTTTTTGCCTTTACCTACATTTCATCTGCCTTGTTCCAACTTTTGAAATCTGAACTCGTGGTGAGAAAGGATGTGCTTAGTAAGGTGTGAGTATTTTAGCAATCGTTTTCATCTCTCATTGGGCATATATGTGCACATGCCCCACCTTCCTCCTTTCTAGGTTCTTGTCTTTTTATGACCGACCTTTCCTGTTTGTACCAGTTGGGTCAATGGGATGGGTCAGAGGGTGAGGGTTTGCCACCAAGCCTGAAGACCTGAGCAATCACCTAAGAATCTGCACCAATGAAGAGCAAGGGCTGTCTTTCCAAGTTGTCCACTGATCTCCACATGGGTAGCTTGGCTACATGCGCTCGTATCCTCGTGCGTGCACACACAGACACACACGGGTACACATGCATGCACACATGTGGGTACACACACAGGCATACACGCACGAGCTTCTACTAATTCTACAGCTTCCTCTTCAGAAGGAAAATCTAGTGTAGCAGTTTTACAGTTTGGTGGCATGCAGAGATTGGGAGAGTATTATAGAAATCTGGTGAGTGGTCCAGTCACCCCGACTTCCTGGTCACCACGCTGACATTCTGCTTCAATAAACTCTGCTTCAAAGTAATCTCAATCCTTCATCAAAGAATTTTCCAGAACACCCCCAATGGGTTAACATAAACTCGCTGTTTGCACTCTCCCTTTTCCTTTCCAAGTTTCTTAAGGAAAAAAAAAATTAGTCCTTGCGTCTCTGTTTCTTTAAATCTTTTATCCCATGTCTGCTACCTCTGGCTGTATGGATTACATATCAGCGGTTAAGAAAATTCCACAAAAAGTCCCGGCTTGTTCTCACCCTGCAGAGCTTATGGTCACCATTGCGATGAAAGGAATTTGAAAGGCACAGCCAGGCCGGCCGATCCTGAACCGGCTCAGCACATTCCCTCTCCGCGGCTTACCGTGCCATGGATGTTCTTTTGAGCAGCCATCAATCATGTTTGAAAGTTTCCCATGATTCCTGAGATATGAACCTCTTTGATACAAGTTAACAATACGGCACGCTCAGCGTGGGCTGAGGAAAATTCTTTTGAATGTGAGTTAAAGAACCACTTTGTTCCAGCTCGGATTTGTACTCGTTCTGGGGCGGGGGTGGGGGAATTGTTCTGTTTCTCTTGGGCGGCTTCAGGGGCCCCCTGTCCAAGAAATACCCAGGGATGCTTAAGTGGCTGCTGAGGCAGAGAAGAAAAAGGTCTGGAGGATGGTTGAGAGGAACAAAGAGCAACAGAGGAAGAGATGGAGTAGAGAGCTAGAAGAGGGTGAAAAATGAAGAGATGAGCACACGAAGCCTAAGATGCCTAACTAAGATAGTTCTGTGAAAAAGCCGAGCACCAAAGGCGCTGTCAGAGCAGCCAAGAGGCTGCTGAAGGGGCGGTGCGTCTCAAATAGGAACCCCTGCACTCCGCCTTGCCATTAACGCTCGGCGAAAAGAGCCAGTTTGGAAAATGTTCTTGGGAACTCAAAGTTCACTCATAACTCATATTGTACCTTGTGTGATTCGTCTGTTGAAATCGAGGTAGGCTTCCCATTAACAATTTTGAAATTTTATGCCTCACGCAGGACCCCACGGTAGATATTTCTGGTTTGCTGACAAGAGAAAGGCTCAGAGTTTCTACGCCAATACTTAAATATCACCGGGGCCCAAGAAGCCCTCAGAGCAATCAGGCCTGGCTTCATTTTCAGTGAGCTTTAGTGGAAGAGAAGACGGAAGCTGTCTGTAAAATTAGCAGGCTCTGCATCCTCACATAGAGTGCATTATTTTGTATGGACAGTGCATTGATTACTCAGTGCTTGTGGGGAAGCTGTTCATTAAATAAGCCATGTAACAAACAAGCACGGTCCACATTCTTGTGTCCAGGCCAGGAGAGTGGAATTAAAATGTGACACTTTCTTTTATTTCCAGCTGCAAACTGGAGGTGCTTCCCAGGAGAGCTGATTTCTCCTCTTTTTCATGAGGTTACCTTTTGCTTACTCAAGTAAAACACTCACGTGGCATTTAACAAACCTGTTGGCTCTTCTTGATTATTCTGATCTATTGATCTGTGTCTCTGGAGAAATTCTGGAAATGTCCATGAAGTCTTTTGGAGTTTAAAATACGGTTCCCCAGCGATTAACCTGGATAAAAGACTAACAATACAAATCCTTTCCTTGAATTCCTGGTGCCAGCTCTTCCTTCATGCCCATCCGTTCTCAGCTCTCAGGGGCCCTAAGAAATGATGGAGTCTATTTATCACCAATAGACGGCAAAGCAAGGGAACCATTCATATTTGTTAGCCAGAGATGAGGCTTTGAAGAAAAAGTAGAAAACACAAGTTGATTGTGGGAAATAGGAACGAAAGAACTTGATACAGAGACTGTGGAGGGATGAACGTCATTCTGTCAGAAGCCACAGAATTAAATTTCTCCTTCCTCCACTAAATTCTTTGAGGCTAGAGCCAAATAATCTGCTATTGGCAATGAGGGGGAAAATGGAAGCAGGGTCCTTTGTACTTCATTTGGAAACACCATGATTGGCTTTTGATTTCCTGGAGCACACGGAGTGAAAATACCAGTGAGATTTTTTTTTTCCCAGAGCTGACTGTTCCTGCAGAGAAGATAGCAGAAAAATGAATGATGGTCTTCTTCTATGTCATGGCGATGGCTTTATCTAGCTCAGATGTTGCGCTAGTTCTTAGAAGATCCGTTCTTTCTACCAGAATCCTGATTGCGTTTTAAAGATGAAGAGCTAGGAGCGGTAGAGGTGGGTCTTCAGGTTGAACTATTTCCAATTTTCTGAGAAACTGCCAGATTGATTTCCAGAGTGGTTGTACAAGTTTGCACTCCCACCAGCAATGGAGGAGGAGTGTTCCCCCTTCTCCACATCCTTGTCAGCATCTGCTGTCCACTGAGTTTTTGATCTTAGCCATTCTGATTGATATAAGGTGGAATCTCAGGGTCATTTTGAATTGCATTTCCTTAATGACTAAGGACACTGAAAACTTCTTTAAGTGCTTCTTGGCTACTTGAGAATTCTCTGTTTAGCGCTATGTGCCATTTTTAAAATTGGGTTTTTTTTTTTGGAGTCTAACTTCTTGAGTTCTTTATATATTTTAGATATTAGCCCTCTGTCTGATGTAGATCTTTTCCTAACCTGTAGGCTGCCACTGCTTCCTATGGACAGTGTCCTTTGCCTTATAGAAGCTTTTTAGTTTTGTGAGGTCCCATTTATCAATTGTTGATCATAGAGCCTGAGCCATTGGTGTTCTGTTCAGGAAATTGTCTCCTGCATTCAAGGCTATTCTCCATTTTCTTTTTTTTTTTTTTTTTTTAAGATTTATTTATTTATTTATTTATTATATGTAAGTACACTGTAGCTGTCCTCAGACACTCCAGAAGAGGGAGTCAGATCTTATTGGTTGGATGGTTGTGAGCCACCATGTGGTTGCTGGGATTTGAACTTCCAACCTTTGGAAGAGCAGTCGGGTGCTCTTACCCACTGAGCCATCTCACCAGCCCCTATTCTCCATTTTCTGTTCTATTAGATTTAGTGTATCCAGTTTTATGTTGAGGTCCTTGATCCACTTGGACTTGAGTTTGGTGCAGGGTGATAAATAGAGATCTATTTACATTCTTCTTCATGCAGATATCCAGTTAGACCAGCACGTGGGCATATACTCAGAATGTACACCCCACCATACGATAAAGACATGTGCTCCAATATGTTCATAGCAGCTTTATTCATAGTAGCCAGAAACTGGAAACAACCCAGGCATTCCTCAACCAAGGAATAGATACAGAACACGTGATTGATTCATTTATACAATGGAATACTGTTCAGCTATTAAAAATGAGGACATCGTGAATTTTGCAGGCAAATGGATGGAACTAGAAAATATCCTGAGCAAGGTAACCCAGACCCCAAGGGATATGCATGGTATGTACTCACTGATAAGTGGATAATAGTGTCAAGCATGGAATACCCAGGATATATCTCACAGACCCAAAGAAGTTAAACAAGAAGGAAGGCCCAAGAGAGGATGCTTGCATCACACTTAAAAGGGGGAAACAGCCATAGGAGACTGTTAGCATAGCAGAGGGGAAAGGGAAATAGGTGGGAGAGGCGATGGGAAGGGGGAGGAGAATGGGGGGCAGGATCAGGCTTCCAGATAGACAGGAGAGAGACTCAGGGGGCTAAGAGAATAAATGGAAATCTGTCACTGCTGCTGCCAGGGTGTGTGTGTGGGGAAGTACTTCAGGAAGTCCCAAAGATGGGGGAGGCTCCCAGGAGTCAGTGTGCCTAACAGTGTTAGATGCCTAACAGTGGGGACATGGAATTTGAAGAGGCCACCTCCTGTAGCCAGGCAGAATCCCAGGGGAGGGATAAGGACATCAACCCATATACAAGAAGTGTGACCCAAAAATTTGTCCTGTCTAAAGGAAATGCAGGGACAAAGATGGAGCAGAGACTGAAAGAATGGCCAATCAATGACCGACCCATCCCATGGGCAAACACCAATCCCTGACACTATTAATGATACTCTGTTATACTTGCAGACAGGAGCCTAGCACATGCACACAAGCAGGAGCAGGTGTGGAGGTCAGAGGGCAATTTTTGCAAGCAAGCACTTTTACCTCCGTGGCTGTCTCATGTTATTCTTTTTTTTTTCTCATTCTCACCCCTTGTTTTGTTGCCTAGGCTGGCTTTGAACCATATGTAGTGGAGGTGACTTTGAACTTATTTTTCTTCTTTTTCTACCTCTCAAATGTGAGGATGTCAGACACATATATCACTACTGGATTTATGTGGTATTGGGAATTGAACTCAGGTCTTCATATGTCACAGGCAAGCACTCCACTCACTGAGTAGACCCCCCCCCCCCACAGTTTTCTTTACTATTTATTCTACCTTCAGAATGTCTTGGTGTCTTCGTCTGCCAAATACTTAGACCATATCTTGGTGATCACTTGAGTTTATTGCTAAGATGAATGAGAATGTGGGATTTGTTCAGACTACATGTTTCTAAAGTATGGTTCTTTGTAACATCAGGGTAAATATATATTGCACAAAAGTATTATATGTAGAAGGAAATAGATTTAAAATATTATGGATTATATTTACTTTCAGAACATCAAAATGTGCACCAGTATGTTAAAAAGTTTGAAGGGGTGAATGGCACTTGTTAGACTTGATTCATACAGGTTTCCTCAAGTCCATTTGATCGTGGAACTTTCAGGTAAAAATACGTTTCCTGGCTGAAGACCTTGATTAGCTGTGTAGACTATTTGCCTAAATGCACAAAACCCTGCCTTTAATCCCCAGTAACACATAAAGACAATAACATAGACAGACAGATGCACAGACACAGAGACACACACAGCACACACAGCACACACACACACACACACACACACACACACACACACACACACACACACAGAGACTTAGAGACAGACATACACACAGAGACTTAGAGAAAGAAGAGACTCAGAGAGAGAGAGAGACAGAGAGAGAGACAGAGAGAGAGACACAGAGAGAGAGACAGAGAGAGAGAGAGACAGAGAGAGAGAGACAGAGAGAGAGAGAGAGAGAGAGAGAGAGAGAGAGAGAGAGAGAGAGAGACAGAGAGAGAGAGTTTCTTTATGCCTCGCATAACCAGCCCCCTGATTGACATCCCGGGTTAAGATGGATTGGGTTAGAGAAGCAAACTTGTCTCCTTTGGGCATTAAATTCCAGATGCACCTGTTGGACAAGCTCTGTGTCTTCAGGTATCACGAGAAGTCCCATTAATAAGAAAAAGAAGACAATGGAGTAAAAGTCTTAATTTTTCAATAGATCAGAAAAAAATGAGTTGAAACAAAAATCTTGATCTTTTTAGGAAAGAACCAAATACCACTTTAAAAATAAAATATTTATAATAGAAAGCAATAGCTTAGCATTTGCTAGTGTGGGGCCATAAGTCTATAAATACAGAGACAGTGCACTCCCTTAAAATAGATAACAATTTAGGCTGGCAAGGCTGGGGCTGATGATTTTGTGTGCTTTTTATTTTTTGTTTCGCTACAATAACAATGGTTTGAAAAAAATAAGTTGGTAAACATCTCCCGCATTCATAAGTCTTGAGAAGAACTTTCCCATGCTGAGGCAGGTGTTCACCTTCCCAGGTAGTTTCATTGAGAATCCTTCTGTTCTGCATATCATTAGAATCCGTGTATGAGAGAAAAGGGCTCCATCATTTCTTCTCCATTCAAACCCGCAGGAGGAAGACAGCAGTGATGTGGGAAGCTCCTGCATAGCAGTCACCTTCTCTTTATTTCTGCTCTCCTTTCTTCCTGGGTAATGAATCGGGGTGTCGTTAGCTGCCTGCCTCGTGTTCATCACTGTCAGCACTGGCAGGGTAACAGATAACGGCAGAGATTCAAGGCCACCCAGGGAATGAAGCCTGACAGGACCACATTCATCACTCCCCTTTTAGGGGGTCTCTGTGGTTGCACCAGCATCGAGGCTATAATCGAAGCTCACCAGGTCGCGTGGGGGCCGGGCACGACTGCTCCGCCAAGAAGCAACTTGAGCTGTCAAATCTACTTTGTAAATGAACTGTTTTCCTAGAGACAGTGTGTTTATAATTGTCATCCTCCACGTAGCCCCTCAGTATCCAAGATCTGCTCTCTATGTGGTCCCTCTCGTTTCTTTCACACACGTCCAACTTCTATCGTGGAGAGAAAAGTCTTGCCAGAAAACGTGTTCCTTTGACCTTGGGCATATCTAAACACACTCTAAATCTGAGGTTTGTGTTTTTGCCTTCAAAGAGTTTGACTGTAATTTTCTTGGCCCGGTTAGGAATGGCCTGACTTGGGAGTTGTCTCATCTTGTTCTTTATCCTGGATGGGTTCGTTTTTGTGGGCAACCTCTATCCATCTAGGTCAGTGCCTCCTGGGTCCACTTCTTCTCAGTTCCTCAAGTGTACTGATGAGCCGCATGGCCACTCTGCATTTGGACAGGACACAGACACGTCTGGCTAGTTTTCCTATGCTAAGTAGGGGGCATCATCCTTACTCCAAATTTGTTCCTTATCTATAGTCTCAGTCTCAGCAAAGTATTCTTTACAAATAGTCAACCTTTTTTTTTAAAAAATATTTTTATTAGGTATTTTCCTCATTTACATTTCCAATGCTATCCCAAAAGTCCCCATACTCTCCCCCCCACTCCCCTACCCACCCACTCCCACTTTTTGGCCCTGGCATTCCCCTGTACTGGGGCATATAAAGTTTGCATGTCCAATGGGCCTCTCTTTCCAGTGATGGCCGATTAGGCCATCTTCTGTTACATATGCAGCTAGAGTCAAGAGCTCCGGGGTACTGGTTAGTTCATATTGTTGTTCTACCTATAGGGTTGCAGATCCCTTTAGCTCCTTGGGTACTTTCTCTAGGTCCTCCATTGGGGGCCCTGTGATCCATCCAATAGCTGACTGTGAGTATCCACTTCTATGTTTGCTAGGCCCCGAATAGTCAACCTTTTCTAACTTGAGTCAAAGCTGAATTCTGTTGCAACCAACTTTTCAATGTCTCAAATGATGACACCCCCCCAAATCTTTGAGTTTTTTCCACGCTTCCTAAATGCTTGCCCTCTCCTTATCATAAGGAATTGTTCTCAAGGTTTGTCAGTGACACCCCATTGGCTGATGGGAGTTCTCCAAACACCTTCCTTCAGCATCCCAGGTCTTCATAATTTGCTCACTTTCATCTCCTGGATTCTCTTGCCTTGAACTTTATAGTCCACCAATATCAAATTCCCTACATGCCGTAGAGCATGCCTTTTTAATTTAAATTTTCCTTTGATATTTCCGTACCTCTTCACATTGTTTTCTATTTTATGAGTATTCTCCTAACTCATGCCCACTTTGCAAACTTATTCTGTATTTGCCATAGTGCAGGACTTCATCCAACTCCCAGTGATTTGCTCTATGTTATCAGATTAGTGTTGTATGCCCGTTTCCCACAATAATTCAAGTAACACTTATTGAAGGCCTTCAGGTGTCGGGTACCATTTTGTTTTCTCTATAGACTGGAATTGAATCTTCAAACTGGACCGTAGTTCAGTATCATCTGGACAGCGGTGCAAAGGATGAAACTGAGATGCAGAGTAGTAAGTCATGTTGAAAGCGATGCAACTTGCAGTTTGTGGGAGCAAGCTTCCGTTTTAAGTATTTGTGACTCCATTGCTCTATTGGTTAAATTGAAAATTAATGAATTAGTGTGCGTGCGGGCGTGCGTGCGTATGTGTGTGTGTGTGTGTGTGTGTGTGTGTGTGTGTGTGAGTGGCATAGTGTTTGTGTGGTGGTCAGAGGACAACCTGAGATAGTCCCTTCTTTCCTTCCTCCATCAGTGGCTTCCAGGGATCAAGCTCAGACAGTGAGGCTGGGGGTTAAGCACCTTAACCTGCTGAGTATCTCACTGGCTTGTTGGTTCTTTCGAAGCATTTCTGCCGATGTCTTCAGAGGAAACACTGGGTATGCTTTGCTTCATTTTCTTAGCGCTGAACTCAGCTTTGTCTATATAGTAGAGCTTCAGTAGATAGTTGAGTAAAGATAGTCGAGATGAGACCAACAAAGGCTTCAGTCTATCTGCTCCACTCCTATATATAGCTCCCATTTTCATAACAGTCCTAAACTATCAATACCAGTTTCCCTTTTTAATTAATTTATTTTTTTAATATGGCTGTGAAGCGATACCTAAGCAGCCTGGTGACTACTAAGATGGGTCATAAGACGGAATCGTTTTCTAGAATCCCAGAGGAAACACATCATCGGCTGTGTGCATGGGAGTATTTCCAGAAAGGCTCAACAGAGCAGAGAAGACTCACTATGTGGTGGTATCATTGTGCAGGCAGAGGTCCCAGGCCTGATACAGAGGAGAAGGCTGAGCTGACGGATGGCCAGCCTGCAGCGCGGCCTGCTTCCCGACTGTATACAACGTGACCTGCTGCCTCCAGTGCTGCTCGACTTTCTTTCCCTGTCACCGTGGACCACACCCTTAAAGTGTGAGCAGCGAGAAGGCTTCTCTTCTTCAAGGTCAAGGCCGTGAGAAAAGTAACTGAGACTGAGCCCACGTTCTCCACTCTTCTTTCTGGCTTGGAATGATTGACAGCGACAGATCACCAAGCAAGGAGAGAGAGACATTACAGCCTCAAGTCTTTCCCTGATTATTATGTATTTTCTCCATCCCGCTTTCTCTAACACAACTCTGAGATCTTCATCCTTCCTTCTCTTCAGCCAGACTGGCTGTTCACATTGCTCTTAACATGGTTCCTCCCCGCTCTCTGATTTCCCTCACACTCTTTCCAGGGTCTGAAGTGCCCTTGTTGGCTGCTGCACCCAGCTCAACCGGCCTATCTCTCAAGGACAGGCTTGAGTTCCAGCTCCTCCACAAATTATTCCCTGTAGCTCCATTCTTCTTGGTCTGGCCAAATGGAATGTTGAATCTCCCTCATATTTTGGTTCTGGTTACATAACTCTATTGCATCTCGCTGTGCTATTTTGCATCCTGTAATTACATCAGCATTCGACTTTTCTTCCCAGGAACATTGCAAACCCTTTGACCAGAGGGCCTGTGCTATATATTTCTTTTATTTTCCACACAGGGCATAGCACAATTCTGGGTGGGCACTCAATAAATATTTACTGAATTAAATTGAATGTGGCACAGACTACATCTAAAGCTTTGAAAAATTCCTTTTCATAAATTATATGGGTCTTGACAAGAGGATTATTGGAGGGAGCCACTTGAATATATTCATTCTGGGCGAGCACGCATGAGATTTGCAGGGTCATAATGCAGGTTCTTGGACAAAGAAATGGCTAAGCTGGGATTTGGAGACAGGCTGGGAGGAGGAAGGTGGTTGGATGAGGGAGGACTGAGTTGTGGCTGCAGCCACAGCAGGGACTGAGATTCATAAACTAGGGATGTACTGCCTCAGAAGAGAGTCTGTAGAGAACTTTTGCTTTGTAAAGTTATAAACAAGTTAAATAATTTGACAATTGGGTTCTCATGAGTCAGGAGGTTTGCTGAATAAATTTCTGCTAGCTCAGCAAAAATTGCTGTTTTTAATAATTTCTGCACAGGTAGAATGCAGTGTTTTACGAGTTTTATTCATAAAAAATGCCTATTTCTTTATACTGTTCTCCTTTCTCAGGTCTTTCTGTCTCTTTTCGGATTTATGTCTCTCAAACATACATCAACATACCTGCATACTCTCTCCTTCAATATTTCCTAAATATTTGGAAATATTTGCAAATCACCTCTTATGAGTAGACTCATGAAGATCTATCCTGTGATTTCTTTTACCCTTGTCTTAGATCTACTGTTTGGGTCTATGAAGGAAGTTGTGTCTGGAACTTGACCCATTATGAATAACAACGGGTTAAATGTACCATTTGAATGAGAGATGACATCGCATGAAATGATCCTCAGTAGTTAGCACAGTTCTGGGAAATTTTCAGTAATCTTTGTGATTTTTTTTCAAAACTGTATATCTTCTCTCATTTTTATGTTGGAGCCTCTGAATTATTCTAGGAACGGATTCCTAAATGGTTATAAGAAGTTAGAAACCTTATATTCCAAAAAGCTATCCTGACCGTATCTTTGCTACAAGTCACATGACACCTCCATCTGTTTGATTGCAGTGAAAACCCCTTTAAGTCTTCGGGATAAAATAGATACTCATTTCACTAGGAAATAGTTTCCGCTTTGTCATAACTGATATCTAATATTGCAAAGGGTGTTTTCTCCCAGGAAACATTTTCCTCTCTCCTTTTCCTCCTTCTCACTGCTTAATTTGAGGCAGTGAATGGTTTTCACTTGAAAGCTCTCTTGCCATGGAGGAAACACTTTCATAGGAACAGACAGACATTGTCAGCTGGCTGACCCATCTCAGACCCAGGCACCTTCAGCCCACAGCTCAGCATGACCACAGGACAAGGTTATGGCCCATGGGGTAAACAAAGGGAGATGAGGGAGGCTTTCTTTATAAGCCAAAAGAGGACAGATGTGGCCAACCAGGCCTCTGGCTTTCTTTTCTTTCTCCCTCCCCCTTCCTCCCTCTCTCCCTCCCTCCTGCTACTTCTCTTTCTTCCTTTCTTTCTTTCTTTCTTTCTTTCTTTCTTTCTTTCTTTCTTTCTTTCTTTCTTTCTTTCTCCTTCCTTCCTTCCTCCCTCCCTCCCTCCCTCCCTCCCTCCCTCCCTCCCTCCCTCCCTCCCTCCCTCCCTCCTTCCCTCCCTCCCCCCTCCCTCCCTCCCTCACCCCCTCCCTCCTCCCTCCCTCCCTTCCTTCCGTCTGTCTGTCTTATGTAATCTAGGATGATCTCAGAGCCTCAAACCAGCTATGTTACAAGGATGACCTTGGACTTTGGACCTTTCCTCCTCTGAGTCCTAGGATCATCGGCGTATGAAAACAAGACTGTTTTTATGGAGTGCTGGGGATGGAATCCAGAGACTTGTGCGAGTCAGACAAGCACTTTCCAATGACACAACATTCCCTAGATTCCCCTTGGCATTTTCCCCAGTCCTTTCTTCTTAGGATGTGGAGGAGGGGGTGGGGCTAGAAAAGCAGTGTCCATCTGGTAGTGATCATGGGGCTGAAAGCGTGAAGACGAGTATGTGCTAAGGACGGTGAGCTCCTGAGGCCACCTGAGGCGCTGTGGCAGACCTGCGTCTCCTACCCTTGGGTAAGGTCTGAGTAAAACCCAGCCCTTCATTGTGCAATCATTAGTTTTCAAGTTTCTGTCAGGATCAGCCCAGCTCAGCCCTAGCTGATCTCAGGGGTCTTCGGCTCATTGTGGTTACGGGAAAAACCAGTGAGTCTCTCTGAGCTTCTCGAAGGAACACAACATCCCCACGTGCAGAAGTGTGAGGGAATGACTGTGCTGTTTCAAAACACCAGGGATGTCGCGAGTTTTATGAGTTTTACTCGCTAAGCTCTTTCTCCCACTTAGCTCCCTACATGTCCTTTGGCTCCCCTAGCTTCCACCAAGGGACTTATTGGTCTTGTTAATCCCTGGAACCTTAGACAATAAGATAGGAATAGCCACGTACTAAGCTCCTGTTCCTTTGTGTCCGTGCTCTTGGGTGACTAGTAAATATATTCACTCCCGTACGGAAGACGCTGCTGCTGAGCCCACCTACTTACATCCCTGACCACTTTGAGTCTGGCTTACTGTGGAAACCTTCTCTGTGTTCTCCACAGCATAGTAAAAGTGCTCACACCATTCCATCCCTCAGCTAGACAAAGCCAATCTTTGTATCATGACATCTCTGTCTTCCTATGGCAGCCCCTCACCAAGATGCCATACCATTGCCTAGCAAATGGAGTCTTGAGTCCAGGTCACTTCTGCACTATGATTCTGCTTTGGGTCTTTATCAGGAACTGGGGGCATTCTGTTGTATTTGTTTTCTTTCTTCTTTGTCTTTGATTCCCTTGCTGCAATAGATTCCCTCCCTGTCTTGTTTCTCCTTTGCCCTTCTTTTCTTTCTTTCTTCCTTCCTGTCCTTCATTGGTCACCTTCATTGGTCTCAACTCTCATGATTCCTGGTGATCTCTCCTCTCCTGGTCTGTGAAGTGTAGTTGATGTCACTGCTGTGATTTTGCTTGTGGGTTGGAGGCTGTGTTATTGAGGTCACTTTGGTTATAGGTTAGGGTACCACACCTGGTAATGATGTGAATGGAATTATATTGAGTCAACTCTATTCTCTCCTGGACTTCTGAACTCTTCCGTCAAGAGTATGTTACTTGTACCACAGATTCTCCAAAGAGCTAGCTGTGGGTGTCAGTAGGGTAGGTAGATGGGATGTTCCAGAAGCTGATGATGAGATCAGATAGGAAACTTGGAAGCAGTTGGTGCCAAATCTCTGCATTCACTCCTTGGTATTGAGTAAAAGCTAAGTAAGCTGTCCTAGGGAGAGCTTGGCAAACAAGACAGTTTCATCTCACTGACTGAATAGTCTTTTTAGAATATTTCCATAGCCTTGACTCTCCTATCTTTGTGTGCTTGCATGTGTTTGTGTGTGTATATGTTTGAGTATTTTGTAGAGATGTAGCCTGCATGATAGATGTGAAATTTCCAGCTTGCTTGAGGTCATTTGTCTTTAATATGTAAGTAAAATTTCCTGTACTCGCCCGTTCCTGTGCGAAGGTCAGCATTTCTTCCGTTATTCTTGGACATCCAGGGAAGTGACACACTTTGGTACTGGGCGCTGGCTGAGCTCCTAGTGTGGCTCTGTTTTGGATTTCCAGTCTGCATTTCCCCTTTTAGATGCAACCTCTTTCCCTGCAGGATGCTTTCCCGCTGAATCTATGATTACCTAGTGTCTCTACTTGAAGTCCGACTAACTTACAACACTGCATCTGTGCAATGATATACCAAAAATTCGAGTCGACTGGCCTGGAGATCAATAGAGTCTATGTTCATTGCTTTTATTGAAAGTCTGTTAGATATTCTTGTCTCTCTGTCAGACATGTTTGCCTTATGCTTCCCTGGTCCTCCCTTCTAGGTCAACACTAGACGTCTGCTGTTCTTGTTTACACATCTCTCATGAACTCCACCAGAGGATGATTCCTGTGGCTTGCAGAGTCACAGACCTCTAGCTCTGTCTTTGATGGCATCTGGCTCTATATTTATAATCAGACATATCTGTTTAGTTGTGTTTCTAGATAAAAAAGACATTAACTTCTTTAACTAATGCAGTGATTAGGAGGTGATTAGGCTTCCTTTTAGAGTGTTTTTATTTTCAATTTTTTTTCTGTAATGACTAAGTATTAGTTTGTTCTAGAATAAAGTACACCACACTGATTTAAAAAAAAAACGAACAAAAGGGAAATTATTGACCCTAATCAACATATATGTACTGGCTGTTTATGTTTTTGAAATATTAATGCATGTATTAGATTTAGAATTCAAGTTCTTAAAGGGCACGAATGATTTAGGAAGTTCTTGAAGGACCTGAGGCAGTGTAGCTCATGGTAAGTATGGAATAATGTCCACTTGATTCACTTTCTTTAGCTGACATATTGGCACTGTTTCAAGACATTAAGCTGTTTTATGGGGCAACTTGATGGGTACAAGTTATTGCCCCATTATCAGTGTAAGACACAAAATAAAATAGCCATAAGTTGGGCCCATAGGGATAAGACCTGTAAAGTCAGTATCACTTAAAAGAGACAGAAAGAAGGAGGTTGAAACGGATGCCAAGACATTGAAGATACACAAATACTGGATAACGATACAATAAACATGGACCAATTTTTGACCCATTTTTTTCTTACTTCATCTATTATGCCATCACTTTGCTAAAGCCACAGTTCAGTTTGGACCAGCTGCTCTAGTGACAAAGCTTTAAATAAGGACGTAGAAATAACCGAGAAAAAACGATGGAGCCATCTTTTACCATAATATATTTTCACGGTGCCTAACAGTTCCCCATTTAATCAGGAGATTGGCAGGACAGGGAACAAGTTGGTAATTTGCAGTTGAGATGTAATAAAAATGTTATAATTCATGGATGAGACATCCTGACTACATTATGTATTATGAGTTTAACTTGACTTATAAGTCTTTCTGGAATTTAAACTGTCATATCCGACCATATGCATTGACTTTTATAGTGATTTAATGAGTTGTTTGGTGAAAATAAATGTTGACAAAGTTATGAAATTTTCTGACTCTATTCTTTTTTTTCTCCTTTTGGATACACAGCTGGTCATCTTACAGTAACTCAAGGGTTCCCCTTCCCACATTAACCAAGGCTATACTCTTGGTCTTTCCACAGAGAGTGCTCATTTCTTACACTTGGCCTTTGTAGATAGACCATGATGAAGAGACAACATAAGGGTCAATCTCCCGTGGCATTGAGATAATATTAATAAACCCCAGAAATGTGTTTTCCAAAGCTCTTCCATGTGAGGTGTCAGTTGATGTGCCTGAGAAGTACTGCATCTGCAGGATGTCCACTCAGACTATCCAGAAAGGCTGTAGCAATGCAGATGGATGGTCTTTGTGGTGGATCAAGCTAATTGTCAGGTTGAAAGAATCTAGGGAGATAGCCTCTAAACATACCTGTGAGGGATTTTCTGGATTAAGGGCAACTCTGGGCATGTGTGTGGGGGGTCGTATTGATTACCTTAACCCACATGGGAAGGCCCATTTTATTTGCGGGTGGGACTGTTCCTTGGGCAGGGCAGCCTGAATTATATAAAATGGACAAAGTGGACTGAGCATGCTCTCATCCCCACTCTGCTTCCTGACTGTGGATGCACCTGGCCAGCTACTTTAAGCTCCTGCCACTTTGACTTCTGTGCCGTGGTGGACTGGGCCTGAAGCGTGAAATAGGACATCTTTTCCCCTTAGGTGGCTTTCGTAAGAGTGTTATCACAGCAACAGGAAAAAGGCAAAGACGGTCAGGAGCTTGGTTTCAGGGGTGAATAATTATTTTTAAGAAGTAGCACAGTTCCTGCAGAAGATTATAGGAGTTCAGTTCCTATAATTGATGCCATAGAAATAAAAATAAAAAGGGAAATAATGCCAAGTTGTAGTAGTCACAGAGCAAAGAATCTTGTCAGATGAACTATAATTTGAGCAGACACACATCTTACACTCATTAAGAAAAGTAAGGAACAACTAATTGGCTTATTATGTATTCTCTAATTGGCTCATCTCACTTTCAGTCATGGGATAAAGGAGTAGGCAGAAGACTAGTGTTGGTGGATTTGGCCAGGCCAGAGAGACCTCATGGGATTTCCCTACATGATAAAAATGGTTATACGCACCACCACTTAGCAAACGTCACAGGGGAAAGAACTCACATTCTGTGAGGAGCTGCCTGTCCTGGCTGTGTAGTCAGCGAGGCAATAGGAGTAAAACTCACTGGTATAAAGTAATCTGACAGATAGGAGGGCTGACCTCCTCTGGGGACATTGACTCACTGTCCTTTACTTCTCAGAGGGGACTATAGACTTCTGACCCATGAGTTTCAGCCCAGTTACCCGTCACTGTACAGCCCTGTTATCTGTCACTGTACAGGGAAGGGGAGACTCACTTGTAATTGCCTTGAATTTGAATCAAATGGTACCTGGCCCCAACGGACTAATTGCCTGGACTGTGCGTTACCCCTTTGCAATGTGGACCAGATTATGTCACAGAAACTAGCAAAGAAAGAAGTGTTCAGAAGTGTTTCTGAGACAATCCACAGCGGTATGTGTTAGTGATGTTCCCCCATTGCTGTGACAAGATGTCTGGTAGGAAGCAAATGTGCTGCCTATGGTCCAAGGGCTCAGGGGTTCATGGAGGAGGGTGTGGCACTTGGGGTGTGAGGTTGTTTGTTAAAATGGCTGTCTCTTCTCCTACAACCACCATTGGTTGTACCTGTGAGAGTTTAAATCTAGGCTTGATAGTCTATTCTTCTGGTCTACACTTCTGTTTCTGTGCAGGACCATGAGTTTTGCTACTATGGTTCTATAATACAGTTCGAGGTTGACTATTGGGATGTACTGGGATGCCTCAGGCTTGTTTTTCTCTTTCTTTTCCCGTCAGGATGATGTTGTCTTTTGTGTTTCCATGTGAAGTTTCTCATTTTTTTTTCTAGCTCTGTGACGAATGTCCCTGGGATTTTGATGGGGAGTGCATTAAGTCTTGAGGTTGCTTTTGGTTACACAGTCATGTTTATCCTACCAATTTTCCTAGTCCATGAGCACAGGGGTCTCTCCAATTTTGTCTTCTTCAACCTCTTTTCTAGTGCCTTACACGTCCACTGCAGAGGTCTTCTACCTCCACGATTAGCCTTAGTCCATGTCATTATAGCTCTTTAAGGTGACTGTGAACGGGATTGCCCCTGATTTCTTTCTCTGTGAGTTCATTTTTGGAATTAAGAAAACTATGGATTTTATGTGTTGATTTTGCATTCTGAATCTGGCTGAAAGTGTTTATCAGGTCTAAGAGTTTTTGGTGGTGTCTTTGTGGTCTTTTAAGTACAGAGTTATGCCATCTGCAAATCAAAATCACTCATCCTCTCTTTTTAAAAAAATGAATTACTTCCTAATTTTAGCTTATTATTATTGTGTGTGTGTGGGTCCACATGCCAGAGCTTGTGTATATGGCCTCTAGGATTGGACTCACGTCACCAGGCAGGTGGGTCAAGCATCTTTACCTACTGAGTTATCTCACTGGCTCAGATAATCTACTTTCATCGTCTTTTTATTTCTATCCCTTTGTCTTATTTGGGTTTTACTGGGTTTGTTGGGTGAAGAGTCCCCATGACCACGGCAACTCCTCTTATAAAGAAAAACATTTAGTTACGGCTGGCTTATAGGTCAGAGGTTTGGTCCCGTTATCCTCATGGTGGGAAGCATGGCAGGTGGCAGTCAGGCAGCCAAGGTGCTGGAGAGGCAGCTGAGATTTGGATCAGAAGGCAGCAGGAAGTGATAGTGAGACACTGGCCAGAATTGAGCTTCTGTGACCTCAAAGCCCACCCCCTCATGACACACTTCCTCCACCAAAGCCAGACCTACTCCAATAAGCCCACACTTCGTAATAGTGCCACTCCCTATGGGACTATGGGGGCCATTTTTATTCAACCCCTTCCCTTTTTGGTATTATTGCTCTAACAAAGACTTCAAGCACTATATTGGATATATGTAGAATGAGATGGCATTTCTCATATTACTGAAAGTTTTGTGGTAAATTGACTTAATTTGGAGGATGTGGGGAAGGGAAACCCTTATTCAGCTCTGATGGGAATATGACTTTGTGCAACTACTGTAAAAATCATTATGGAGGCTCCTCAGAAAACTGAAAATAGAATTACTATAATTTCCAGCAACTCCACTCTTGAGTCTATAGTGAAGGACTCTCTTTGCTTATGCACTTATGAGCTTATCCCAGCCCCCTACCATCTCCTCCACATCCTTGGCTCATCAGTACCAGGCCTGCTGTTCTCCACATTTGTCTCTCTGGGATTGCCCTCATCCAGGGGCTATGGCAGGCTGAGTCTTCCTGTCCCGTGGATGTTCCGTGATTCCAGACCCCTGGGGCAGCTCAGCTTTTAATAACAGGCTGCTGTAAGGATGGCTCCAGGTTGCTGTCCTCTGTGTCATATGGCTTGCCAGGACGGGATGTCTCTTTGCCTCTAAGTTCCCTGCCAGGGGAATGTTTGTCTCGGAACACCCACAGCTGTATTTGGGGTTTGTGATGGCTAAGGGCTGTCCTGAGGATAGGCCTGCCTACCTTTCATCTGCCTTACCTTTTGGGAAAGGCCAGGGAACAGTCTTGTTGACACTGTGTTTGACTGACTATCTTTTACTGGGTCACACAGAAATAGCCTCTAGCCTGCCATCTTAACCTGGAAGTCAAGTTGGCCTTGTGTTATTAAAATACAAATTAATTTTGCTATTGTTCTACTGAAGTCTGTCCAGTGGCATCCAATCTTACTTTTAGCAAATTTTCTGTTGCTTCCTTAGTCTAAAACAAGATACAATGATAGACTAAGGGCTGTGGTCCAAAGTCCCAGAGGTTGGCCCCTTCCCTTTGTGCCCCCTTTCTATTCTATTCTATCCGATTTTAGTTTTTAATTTACTTTACATCCCGAGATCACATCTTCCCCTCCCCGTCAAAGGAGCCTTTGTTTCTGTGTCACTGCACTGGCTTCCTAATCATTCCCTGACCACATGCAGCGCTTTCTGCCCTCATGACCTCCTCGCCTGCTGTTTTTGCTGCTGTGATGTTGTCCCCTAATTACCAACAGGTCTCAGTTCCTCCACAAACTCTGTTCAAATGGTTCCTAATCAAAGAAATCTTCCATAGCCACGCTATATAAAAGATTGTATTTCTGACTTCCTCTGCATCCCTTCCATTCTCTTATAGATTTCTTCATAGATGCTATCACCACGGGGCATTTCCCCTCTCTCTCCTGATTTGTTTCTAGCCAGGTCCCCCACGCCCCAAGAATGGATACGAGAGTAAAAACCTCCTACTTTCTGCTAATTTGTCATGACAGGTTGAATCCCCCCTTTCTTTTCTCTTTGATAATTTGAGACTATAACTGGTCACCCTTGGGCTCAGCATCTTCCCCCTCAGCCTCCTGCATGCTGGGATCACAGGTGTGAGCCACTAAGTCCACTCACTGTAAGGTGTCACACCCTATCTCGTCTTGCTAGACTGTGACATTAACATTCTTCTCATCAAAGGTGGAGTGTGCCTAGTCATCCCCTCCTAGGTCCCCATCCTGGCAGGCTAGTGACTATTGCAAAGAGATTTGGAAGGATAAGTCCTAAAAGGCTATGTGGCACACAGATAGTCCTCTTGACACCCTGCTGGCACGCTGTGAATAACACCCAGGCTATGCTAGGAGGCTGTTTAGCTGCTGGAGCTGAGTTCTTCAAGGGCAGCTAGCATCACCTGTCAAGTGTGTGAGGAAGCCTTTAGGGTGACCCCAGGCTGCTGCTGCTATCTGGTTGGAGCCGTATCAGATACCGTGGAGTTCAGGTAACCCCAGAAGTCAGACGACAGAACCATGAGGCATATTAATCAAAACAATACCCCCATCCCTACCACCTTAGTATCGTTTTCCACACAGTGTTAAGGATAGGACCTGAGTCACTGAGTTACATCTATAGCTCTTGATAGTTATTTTTTGAGCCACTAAATTTTGGGATTTTTATTTAGCATCAGCAGATACTCAGAGGGCTGCTATGTTCCCTAGAGCCTAGGATAATTCCTGGAACATACTCCTTCAATAAACATTGCTGTGCACAAATGCTGCTCTGCTCCGGAGGTAAAAACATGCTGTTTTCTTGATGGACATTTTTTTTCCCTTCAATTTTTTCCCCTTAACTTATTCCTTAACTTCTTGCTTAACTTATTATGTAGATTAACTTATTTGTGCACTACACAGCTCTGTATATGTGGAGACTTCATGGCAATGGTTCTTTGGTGTTCCCGAGTATGCGCATAGGAAAGGAATCTGCTCACAAGGCCTGAGTGAAGAATGCTGAGTTTCTGATATGGATCGCCAGGTGCAAGGAAGTAGAGGCAGGAGGATCAGGAGTTCAAGGCCATCCTTGGCTGGGCTGCACAGCAGAGTTCCAGGTCAGCTTGGGTCATAGGAGACTGTGCTCGTCATTTTTTTTCCTTTGGTCACCAATGCCGAATAAAAGCAAGTTGAGGAAAGGAGACTTTCTTTAGGTTTATGGGCCAAAGGGAAGCAGTCCATCATGACAGGGAAGTCTTGGTGGGAGGCACGGGTAGATAGATGGTTGGCCGGGTTGCTTTTGCAATCAGGAAGCAGTGGAGAGTGATCCTTGTTGGTGCTCAGCATACTGTTTCCTCCTTTGTATCCAAGTCAGGGATCAATCCCACGGAGCAGCGCCACCCACACCCTGGTGGATCTTCTCACCTCCGTTAACCCACTTTAGGTATTCACTAGTGCATGAGTGCCCAGGGTCTTGTTTCTGTGCATTCACTAGTGTGTGTGTGCCCAGGGTCTTGTTTCTGTGGTTATCGTAGGTCTGAGCAAGCTGATGGTTGAGATCACAGAGACCTTGTTACAGAACAATACACAAACAAGGAGGGGGGGGGGTAACCAATTGTGGTTTTTATTTGGTTTAACTTTGGTCATTTTCATATACATAAACATCTGTAACAGAGATTGAGCCAGACAATTCTTTGGCATGGGCAAGCTGAGGCCCTGGTGGTCCCTATTCACCGCTTACATTTTTGCTACGTTTTCCCCAGGCATAATTGTTAGTCTTCATGATGGACACGGAGAGGCTAGACCTGTCCTAGCTTAGAGTATGGGTTTTACTATCACCACAGCACTTTCAGATGAAGAAAGCAATGCAAAACCCCCATCAAAGAAAAGAGAGAGAACAAGGAAAGAAACCAGTTTTCAAAGTCACTGTGACCTACACGAAGTGAAGTTGCTTTAAAACAGGCCTTCGTTCTCTCAGTCGGAAAGGTCTGTTACAACTGGGGTTGTGTTGTAACCCACCCCACTAGCTGGTGTCAAAACAATGGGGAGTTCTAGGGCAGAACCCTCAAAAAATGTCACCTGTCTTCCAACTTTCAAACTCAACCAACTCTATTTGCTTAATTGGCTTTAGATGTGAAAGAGTCAAGCATTTGTCTTGGGCCTTGGGACAGTTTCAAAGAGATGAGGGAATGACATCTCTTTATCCTTTGATCTAGAGTGGCTTGTCTTTTTGCCAGTCATCTATATTCTGACAGGCAGCCTTGGGGGGTACCTGCTTGGCTGTCGAAGCATTAAACTCAAGTCTGGTAGAGATATTCAGTGTAAGGCCAGGATGGCTGTGGTTCTTTGGCATTGAAAATCATGTGGGAGCTCTGTAGGAAGTGGTCATTCATCTTAGTTATTGTCCTGAGATGTCTCAAGCGCCCATCTGTGCTGGCTCTGAGAGCCGAAGGGCATCGCTGGGTAGGTGAGCCACTTCATAACCAGCACCTTTCCATTTCCCACCACTCTTTGGACCTCAGCCATGGGGAGAATAGAGACCCCTGGGGGTGAGGGCTCTGTCTATGCTCTGTGACCTGCAGTCTCCAATCTTCATGATATTTTGCTATTTCCAGGGGCTGAGATTAAGTTTGCAAATCAGTATGGTGAGTAAAAAGGCATATTGGGAAGTTAGCGTGTGCTGGAGGCAGAGGCTGCATAAAGGAGTCAGAATTTAAGACGTGGAGCCACAGGCGGTACAGCAAAGGCTCAAGGTTTCTCCTACTCATCAGCGCCAAGTCCTACTAAGTGCTTTCAGGTGGAGCAAAGTCAACTGCTTCTTCTCAAGCCGTGCACTGATTTAATAAAAAAAAAAAAAAAAACACTCTCTGAGAATTGGGGAGATAGCAGTTCCCAGGTGTGTTAGTTACATCTCTCATCATTTTGACCAAATACCGGATGAGAAGCAACTTAAAGGAGGAAGGGCCTCCATTGTCTTACACTTGAGGGGTGCAGTCTGTCAGGTAGGGAGGTGTCACCAGAGTGTGATACTGTGCACAGTCAGGGCAGAAGCAAGCCCTCAGCTTGCTTTCTCTCTTCATCCAGTCCTGCATTCTTTGTTTACCCCACATTCAGGGTAGGGCTTCCCTTTGTGCAAACACCCTCACAGATATAACTCAAGATGTATGTGGTGATTGTAACTCCCTTCGCCTTGACAATGGAGATTAACCCACAGAGATGGGTTAGGATGTAGGAAGGCTTGTAGGTGGCTTCTCAGTCTACCTGTGAGGGAAAACTTCATCTGTTTCTAGTTTCATATCATATTCTGGCTCCTGACACAGAGAAGTCATTTTTGTCGAGTGATTTACTCGTTGAAGACTTTGTGTATTGATGTCCTCCTACGCTAGACAAATCTTGTTAAAGTTTATTTTAACCATGTTGTTTTCTGATACGAAACTGATAACAAGGAACATGGAAAGAACCCTTGCTGAATCTCCTCCGTGCACTTAATTTCTGCTCCCAAAGTTAAAAACGTTCTGTTTCATTAACTGCTGTTCTCATATCAACTTTAAATTCTTCAAAAACATATTTACACACACACACATACACACAAAACAAAAACAAAAAACAACCCTTTGTCTTTTAGACATTATCTCATTATCTGTTGATGTACCAACTCTAAATGATACATTTCATGATGAAGGGATGGCTCAGGGCCTAATGTGTTTTTGCTTTTGCTTCTATTTTGTTGAGAACTGAGTTCTGCTCTCTAGTACCCTCGTAAAAACTGGGCCTGATAGTGTATACTTGCATTTTTAGAGCTTGGGTGGTGGTGGTGGTGGTGGTGGTGGTGGTGGTGGTGGTGATGGTGGTGGTGATGGTGGTGGTGGTGATGATGGTGGTGGTGATGGTGGTGGTGGTGGTGGTGGGGATGGTGGTGGTGGTGATGGTGGTGGTGGTGGTGGTGGTGGTGGTGGTGGTAGTGGTGGTGGTGATGGTGGTGGTGGTGATGGTGGTGGTGGTGGTGGTGGTGGTGGTGGTGGTGATGGTGGTGGTGGTGATGGTGGTGGTGGTGGTGGTGGTGGTGGTGGTGGAGACGTGTATTCTGGGGGCTCTACAGCTAGCCAGTCTAGCTGATATAGATCGCTGTAGGTTCAGTGGAAGACCCTGTCTCAGAAAGTAAGGTAGAGAGTGATGAAGGACAATACCCTGACAGAGTCTGCCTCAACACCCAAACACACACACACACCATGAAGAAGGGAAGAAAATAAGATAAGAAAGGGAGGATATACTTCAGTCTTCTCAATTGTGCCCTGTCTCACCCTCTGTCTCACACGTGATTATTTCCTAGCATCTACAGCACAAACATCAGGATTTTGAGGGTCAGTGTTTACTCTCCTTGCTACTGTAACTATGTAAATAGTTTTCACACTTGATCTGGGCATGTACTGTTTACTTTCCTGAACACATTTCCCCCTCCGAGTTAATAATTACTTTATTTTCCCTTTTGCTTCGCTTTGTGCATAATTTTTTTTAGCACTTTAGTCTGAAGCTGTCGTTTGTGAATATCCCGAAATGCACATTCACTCTGAAGTGAAATAATACACCTTCTGCCTACTATAAAAATAAATAAGATGGATCCATTGTGCTCCTTGCTTCTAGCTGGACTGTGCGCTCTCTAGGGGGACCGCACAGCTGTGCTCTGGGTTTCTTTATCTTGGCTTTCTTTCATTTATGTTCTGGATTTCCTATGAGTTGGTTGCCTAGTGCTGTGTAACAAACCACCCGAGCATTTAGCAGCACAAAAGGACCGATTATTGCTTTTTTCCTACAGTTTCTGTGGGTAGTGAGTGTGGGAACAGCTCAGCTGCATGGCTCTGCTTCTGGTTTCTCCTGCGGCTGCTTCCAGTTTCTCCAGAGGTTGAAGTCCTCGGGAGCTTGGTTTTGCCTGGAGAATCTGCTCCGTATTACTTCACCCCTCACTCCTCCTACCTTTCCCTTCTCTCCTTCCTTCCTCCTCCTCTTTCCTCCTCCCCTGCTCTCCTTGTTCTGTAGCCCAGGCTGGCCACAGACTCAATCTGTACTGAGGATTGATCCTGAAGTTTGGTCTTTCTGTTTCCGAGTGCTGGGATCATGGTGAGCCACCACCGTGTCTGGCTTGCTCTGCTGGGGTGGAGCCTAGAGTTTTGTGTGTGCCCCGCACACCGTCTCCCACTAAGTGGGCTGCATCCCCGGCCAGGGTTACTTCTCCTTGCATTTTGGGGAAGGTTACCTGGGATGCAATCTTTTTAGAGTCTACATTTGCGTATGTGTCTCTTTTCAGCCCCGAAGGGCGATCTCTTCACGGATTCATTTTTCTTGAGGATTTTGAAGGCTTTGCTTCATTGTCATGGTTTCCAGAGTAGCCAGTCAGGTCTGATGCCAGACTGAATCTTTGTCATATATCTATTTTTGTATTTATTTATTTATTTATTTATTTTAAACTTTTAGGATCTTTTCTTTTTTCTCTTGCATTCTGGAGTTTTATTTTTATGATTTCCCCTTTCTATATTTGTGTATTTTCCTGGTAAAAATAAGATCTCTCAATTTTGACACCTAAGCTCTTGTATTCTACATTTTTCTTATGTATTTATTGAAATTGAAAAATGTCTTAAATCTTTAAATGGCTTCTTTCTGGGGTCATATTTGCTCTATGTTTAAGTTGTATTGATTCCTAATTTTCTAAGCAATATTTTTCCATCATTTTTTTCTCTATTTTCTAAAAGCCTTTTGAAGTGTTATCTCTCAAAAACATGTATTGAGTTTTGGATACTGTTTTTGTGGTTTTAACTTCCTGTGGTACTTAATGAACGCGCCTTCTCTTTGTTTTCTCACACACTTGGCCCTTCCATTTTCTTTCTGAGAATGTCTTAGCACATAAGAAATTAGCTAAAAATGTGTGTTTAGGGATAAAGCTTGCCAAGACCAGAGCAATAATTTAGAGTAGTTGATTGGAGCTATTTCATTGATGGATATAGTAACACAGTATTTTTTTTCTAAATTCTTTAGTCTCTTTAGAGAAATCACCTAATCACCTAATATTTTGGGGTGTGTGTATGTGTGTTTGTGTGTTTGTGTGTGTGTGTGTGTGTGTGTGTGTGTGTGTGTGTGTGTGTGTGTGTGTGTGTACTGAGGGCTGATTAACAAACCAGACTCTCTGGATTCTAGAATTCCGCTAGGGTGAGAGGGAAGAGAGACCTCATCACATCTTACGTGTGACTCCACCAAGTCTTTCTGTTTTAGAGAATGCCCTTCAACTCTGCTTAGCATCCCTGTGTCTGGAGACCGTTGGAGTTTACCCTCTCAGTGTGTTGTTAGTATGGAGAAAATTGTTTATCCGTTTATAGATATTTAAGCAAAGTCTTTCTCTCTCAGATTCAGCCTTCTTGCTGGCCCCTGTCCGGTCAGCATTGACCTTGCAATTTCTGCATGTGGGGGGGGGGCATTTGTTAGAATGCCAGTTTTTAAGATATGGTCCTGGAATCTTTGGGGTCTGAAAGGTCAAAATTTTTTTTATTGTAGTACTAAGCTACTATTTATCCATTTCATTTTCATTTTCCTCTGAGCACACTAGAGCATTTTCCCAAGGCAGCATGACCTGTGCTATCACAACAGATTGAAGGCAGAAGCAGAGGTGAGACTCTAGCTGGCTTCTGTTACAGAAGAGATTTGAAAAAAAATGTTTATCAAGGCCGTTTCTTTTTTCCAGTACTTTCTTTATGTTGAAAATAATAATTATTTTCTCTTACAATATATATTAGTCTGTACTATAATTATTAGTACTGTTGAAATAAATGAATATGTAGTTAATAAGAATATGTTTTATGGTTAATTGTTGATTGTTACTGTGGACATGGAGTAGCCCTCAAAGGCACTTGTATGCAAAGTTCCCTCTTCTTCATGCAGGGCTGTTAGTGAGTGGTGGCCCCTTGGGAGGTGGGGTCTGGTGGCAGGACATTAGGTCACTGGTGTACCATGAATGGGTGTGCCATGAATGGGTGTGCCATTGGGATCTTTGACTCTTCTCCCTCTCTCTGCTTTCTGGCCACTCTGAAGTTTTGCTTCACTACTCTTCTAGCCGACTAGCCATCAGAGGTAACGAAAAAGAAAGGATACAGGGGAAGTGGACCTGTTTAGAAAGGATCTTTGGAGCAACTCCCATCTGTGTTGTCAGAAAATCAGCAGATCAGTTCACAGGAGTCAGCAGTGGCAGCTTGATCTACTCACAAACACTTCACCGGATACACCAGCAGTCTAGTTTGGTAGTGTCAGGATAGCAAACATGAATCAGCAGTAGTGGCATGACCTAGCAGTGACAGCTAGGCCTCAGCCTCAGCAGGAGTGAGCAGGAGGGACCAGGGCCAATAGAAATGCCAGGAAAAGATCTTGGCTTAGCCTCTCTCAGTGAAGTGAAGATGTGAGACCAACAAACACTGCACAGCTAACTCTATAAGCAAGCCAAGCTCAGCCTCTGTCACTGTCTGTCCACTCCTTTGTATAGTCCCTCTAAACATCACATGTCCTCCATGGATTTTGCTTCAGCACATGTGTCTGTCTCAGCTGACATAATGCTGCCAATCAGTCCAAGTCTGAGGGAGCAGCAAAAAACTGCAGCAGATCATCAGAAGTTTTTTGGTTTCTTTCTATGGAGTCCCGACAAATGCAGCTCAACTATGCAATGTAAGGTGGACCAATACATGCGTATCCTTAGCAAAGAATCCTTCATCATGTATCCTTTCACATGCTGACTTTAGCAGAACATGCTTTCTCCTGTGTCTGCTTCAGCCAAATGTTCTTTCAGTAGTCTGCTTAGTCTTTCACCTGTGTCCACTTCTGGAAAACACTCCTTCATGTGTTTGCCCCGGCAAAACACCATTCAATACATCTGACTCTCCAAGGAACCCTTAAGTTTCCACTTCATAAAATCAGAACATATTGCGACTAGTGCACAGCTTTAATCCCAGCACTCTGGGAGGCAGATCTCTGTGAGTTCTAGACTAGTCAGAGCTAGTTTCAGGACAGCCATGATTATACAAAGAAACCATGCGTTAAAAAAAAAAAACAGTCAACCAACCAACCAACCAACCAACCAACCAACCAACCAACCAACCAGCCAGTCAACCAACCAACCAAAAACCCAAAACAACCTCAAACAAAACAACAGCAGCAGCAGCAGCAACAACAATAACAAGCCAATCCACAGATCTAAATTGGATTTTCATTAGTTTGTCAACATGCGTTTTTTTTTTTTTCCAATCCCAAATCCAAGTCACATTAAGGGTGTCATTTTGTTCTCTTGGCTTCTGGATCTCATATTGATAACTAGTGTGTGCTTTGTTAAGGAAAATGGAGGGTACCAGCATTGGCTTGGACTATATCACCTCCAAATCTTGTATTTTCTGCCACTCTATGTCTTCAGGGGTTCAGATCTTCTGCCTTCATACCCCCCACTTTGGTGGCCTTCAGCTCCTCCTCTCTTTCCTAACTCAGTCACCACAAGCCCATTGGCCTCTCATCCCCAGGCAAAGCTGACCCCTCTTCCATGCTCCCTGCTTCCTTTGATTTGATGTCTGAGAGGTTTTTTTTTTCTTTCTCTTTTCAGCCAAGGGTCAACTGCTGAGCCTCACTCAGGCTCTGAGTCCTGAGAAGCTAATGTATGTCTTTATTCCTCTCATATTAATAGTGTTTAAATTTCAAGAAAGAGTGGAGATAAACGAATAGATTTAATCTCCTTGTTTAATTAGGAATTTGGTCCCGGATGCACAATCCTCCATCTGTATGTTGCTTTTCAATTGAGAGCCTCATTTAAATACTTCTAATGATTACAAAAGAAAGCTCCGTAGTCAAAGCCATCCTGAAAACCAGAGGACAATTATGGAAGTACTGAGTAGCTTTCCCACTCACTGTGTAGGATATCTTTATTGAAACCAAATACCTCTGGGCCTCAGTTAGAATACTTTTCTTGTAGCCTATCTTGCATTTCTTAGCTCGGAAACAAAAGCCATGTTCCGAGATGTGTGCTGTCCTTCAGGCTTGGCTGGCATCACGGTTCCTCCAGCTACCAAATGCATGGAGAGCAACTGTGAGTCTCTCATCCTCTCCTTTCCCAGCTTCTGAAGGAAGACTCGCTAGAAGGACAAAGCCTATCCTATCTGTGCTTGGCAGTTCTCAGCATCTCCTATCATTTTCTTACACTCAACCAGAAAGGCAGAGGAGACGTAACTCTGTAATACTATTTTATACTGAAAGCATCCGATTACTCTCGATTAATTTCCCTTGCATTAAAAAGGAATTAAAGTAGTTTGCTACAGCTTACAGCATTTGTAACGAGACTAAAAACATTCCCTTCTCATTTCTTACTTCAAAATGGTCCCTTGGAATTGATCCATCTCTTGTCATTATTCTTTTGCTTTTGTAGTTAGTTATGTATCCATACACATGTGATGTGTATTTGACAACTGCAGGCATTGATGTTGGGATGTGGGGAGTGAAGCTTGGTAATGAGATGGAGAAGGCAATCTAGGAGACATGGTCTTTCACTTTTCTGTGCATGGCAAAACATTTTTTAAATTGGAAATAGATTATTTTCTCATACAACAAATCTTGATTCTAGTTCCCCTTCCCTTCGATCCCCCTGTTCCTTCTCCCCTCCCCTCTCCTCCCCTCCCCTCCCCTCCCCTCCCCTCCCCTCCCATCCCCTTCCCTCCCCTCCCCTCCCTTCCCCTCCCCTCCCTTCTGGATCCACTTGCTTTCTGTCTCCCCTTAGCAAAGAACAGGCTTCTAAGAGATAAAAAACCAAACATGACAAAATAAAATAACTGAAGATGAAAGAAAAACTTTCATATCAAAGTTGGACATGGCAACCCAAGTGGAAAGAAAAAGACCCCCCCCCATGTGTCCCCAGGTATGAGAGTCACAGAGCCAATCATTCTCATAGTCAGAAGTCCCATAAATGCACTAAACTGATAGCTGTACTATATCCACAGGGGGCCTGGTGTAGGCTGTGTAGGCCCTGTGCTTGCTGCTTTAGTCTCTGTGAGCGCATATGTGTCTTTTGTAGTTGATTAAGAGAGCCTTTTTATTTCTAGTGTCCTCTATCCCCTATGGCTTTTATGATCTTTCTGCCTCCTCTGATTCATCTTGGAGGTAGTATGGTATGCTGATGGTAGACTGAGGCTGATATAATGTGTCCTCCTTAATTGTTTTTAACATTATTATCATAATAATAATAATAATTATTATTACTATTATTATTATACTTTTTTGGTAGGGCGACTCTCACTGAACCCTGATCTCACTATTCCAGCTAGACTGTTGGCCAGAAAGCCCCAGGGATCTTTCTATTTCTGCCTTCCCAGTGTTAGGATTATATATGTATATGCCATGGCAACTGGTTTTTCCTATAATGAAACAGTGTTGGAGATTTTATTGAAGATATTTTAATATAGGCTTAAGTACTAGGATTAGGAGGAAAAGAGATGCTCATGCGAAAGTCTGACTTATTGATGTGTGGGCCTGGTCTCCTCCCGTAGGCTTGAGTACATCGGTACTGGGGATCTGAATTGAGGACTTAGGCATGCAAGGCAAACACTATGAACTAAGCCATCCCCTACCCATCTGACTTTTAAGATTTTAAGGTCTACGTTTTAAGAAAACTAGATAGCTTGCTTTAAATTTGGTCTTCTGACTTCTGGGAAGAAATCATTTTCTGTAAGTGGAGCGATTCTATCCAGTTGAGACTTTTAGGTCTGCAGGCCACACATTACAGGGCACTCTACCTTGGTATGCCTCAGTGTGACAACAGTAATGGAGCAGTATGTCTGTCCACCTTTCCTCATCGTTCTAAAGCAAGTCCAGCCTCCTCAAATTTTGCAAAATACTATGAAAGTGTCTAAGACCTCAATAAGATCTCCTTTATTGGATGTCCACAACAGTGTCTGGGGACCAAAGATGTCAAATAATGTCACATCCCAAGGTCTACCCAAGATGCATGAGTGCTAATGTGTTTAGTCACATGGTGACTGGCAAGGACCTTGGTGCCAAAGGTACTGATGTTATTACCATGGCCAGTGGATGCTATGCATGAAGGTGCAGCTCCTACCACATGGCTACCATCAGGGCTGCTGATGTTCCACAGTCTAAAGGCCCTGTGGGGTGAGGTTTGCAGCAAGAAATGTGGAGGCTCCTCTTGCACAGCCTGCCTTGGGTGTGGGCTGGAGGAGTGACAGTCAATGCTGTGTACTTTCCCTTCCTTCTGTCTTCTAAGGTCAGGGCACAGAGGGTCCCAGTGGCTAAGTTCTTTCCTGTGGTCATCACTGTAGCGGAATCTCGGAGAAGCCTGTCTCAGCACCAGCGCCGGCATCTTACCGTGTCCACATAGACTATTTCTGAGGTGAACACAATTTAGATTAGAGCCGGGACTTGTAACTTCTAAAGCATTTACATTTTAAAAGCATAATTTTCAAAAGAGGCATTTCCCTAATATAGCTTACTGACCCTCTGGACTCTAGAAATTGCTCTTACGATTCCAGTACAGACAACCATGAAAACAAAGTGCTCTTAAGTCTCAGGGGATTATCTTTAAACCAAAAACAGAATGATGACTTTTGATATCTGCAAAACATGACTTAAATATAAACGTCGGTGCGGTCCAGAGTCAGGATATGAAATGCAAAAGTAACTGTATGAGCATGAAAAACTACATACAGTAAGTTCGACCGAACTAATGTCTGAGATATGACATGCCATTCGGCAGAACAAGAAGAAGGGTCAGGAACAGAAGCTGGCAAAGTCACAGTGAGGTTTGCCTGACCAGTATACTTCTGACTGGGGACAGTTTGTCCCGTGCAAAATCCAGCTGACTGGGCAATCTATAAAGCAGAAATTTGGGGCTGGCAAGTGGGATAAGTGGGAAATGTGCTTGCCACTGAAAAACCCACAAGGTGAGGACTCCCCCACATTCTGACTCAGGAGAGGCAACACCGCAAATCACTCACGAGAAACGGTCTTGCTGAAAACTGCAAGAGGACTTTTTATTTCAAGAGCGCTCTCGGGCCCACAGTCATATACCACGCAGGGGTAGAGGACCGTGGTGTGCCGAGTAGCTGGGTAAGGGGGTATTTAAAGGAAGAAACCACAACTCAAGGGGGTGGGAAGGGCGTTGTTGGAAAATACCAGTTAAGAGTCACGAGGAAGTGGAAAGTCAAGACAGTTTTCTAGGAGCCTCTTCAATAGCACCTTTGCATAGTGGGTTCCAGCAATAGTCAGGGTGGGTCAGGGTGACTTTCTTTGAATGAACACTTCCTGAACTCAGGAAACAGGTGGGTGGAGGAATGTCACTATATGTTTTATGATTAGCATGCCTTGGAGCACTGAGTCATAAAGCTCACATTCTCAAGGCTGGGCCTAAAGGCCTAGAATTTTTGTTTTTACATTATACTTTTTCACCACCAGGTCTGGGGACCTGGGTTCCATCCCTGGCACCTACACAATAGAAGAAAAGGAGCAACTCCTCAGGTTGTCCTCTGACCTCCATGTGTGCATTATGGATGGGCATGCTCACACATGTACATACTCCTACGCATAAACTAAATACATGTACATGACACAGGAAAAAATACAGAGCATTATTTCCTCACTGTCTTATAAACTTGGGAAATTCCTTATCAAGATGCTGTGGCCAATAACTGATGAGGGCTTCATGTGGAGGGAGAGAGAGGGAGAGGGAGAGGGAGAGGGAGAGGGAGAGGGAGAGGGAGAGGGAGAGGGAGAGGGAGAGGGAGAGGGAGAGGGAGAGGGAGAGGGAGAGAGAGAAACCCTGTCATCACAAGGCAGATGGAGAACAGGCCCTTCCATAAAGGCCTTAATCACATTCACAAGGGTTCTGGTGTTACAACTTAGCTCCTACGAGGGCCTCTTTCTCAGTAATGCTTTATTGGTGACTGTCAGTATAGGAAATTTAGAGGGACCATTCCTCAAATCACAGCAATGAGTCATATATTTGTATATATATTTATATACACTCTTTCAAGATGTGTATGGAACTTAGCTAACTGTTTTCCAGATAGAGAATTGCTGTGCAGCACAGTCTGACCTCAACCACAAAACTCTCCTGTCTCCGCCCTTCTGGAGTTAGAGTCATGTGCTGCTGTGCTCATGATGTTTCTGATTTTTATATTTTTTAGCTTTATCTGAACAGAGATTTGGCAAATATTTGTTCCACTGCTACTCCATAGTGCTGTTTGCTGCATAAAACATTTGTCCTTAAAGAGTATACATCCTCCAAGGAGAAGCACAACATTGAAGAAGGGCAGACTCCATAAGTACATGGCACGCCAGGAGCAGACCCTGAGAGACTGCCTGTGCTCTGGAGGCTGGGGAGGACTGAAGGTTTCTTTTTAAAACTATCACTTTATGTTCAGCTTCTCTGTGTCAGTGTGAGAATATGCAGGTGAGCATGGGGGCCTGTGGATGAGAAGAAGGCACCCCCATCTCCTGGAACTGCAGTTACAGACAGCTGTGAGCCTCCTGACGTGGCTGTTGGATTCCAAATTCTTTTTTCTGAGTCACCTCTCCAACCCTAGAGAAGGCTTCTTGAAGGACATGTCAGTGAGGTCTGCCCTGTCTTTGAAGAGGATGTGAGATTAAGTGAGAAGAGGGACATTCTAGACTGAACTAGATTTGGAATTTCCTGACATTTAAAAATCATTTTTTTGATATTTAAAAGTGGATTAAATATGTTTTGATATATATATATACACATATATATTCACAGATCTTTGAAGATATATATATATATATATATATATATATATATATTCAGAATTTTAAAATGTTAGATATTTATTATCATACCTGTAGGTGAAAATTAGCCAAGGACCAGCCTCAGTTTGGAGAGGGGTTCTGAGAGAAAGGGGGTCTAGAAGCAGCAAAAACAAACAACTCGAAGTCAAATCGTGGGTCGAAGCTGGCAGCCTATGCTCTGCTGGGGACAGCTTTCTAGATTGCTTTCTTTCAGATCTGCTTTCTCTCTCTCTCTCTCTCTCTCTCTCTCTCTCTCTCTCTGCTTGAGACAGTTCTCTTTTGCTATTCTGAAAAGTTCTCTGGATAGCTCATCTCTTGCAGATCACAAGTCTAGTCTTTTATTTTACATATCAATCCAGCCATTTATACCAGGTTTCTTTTTGATTATCCTAAAAATCTGAACCCTGTAACCCAAGCCCCTTAATTCTTAGGAAAGAACAAGCACACACTTTATTTTTTAACATTGCAAAAGAATTCAGAGATCTGCCTGCCTCTGTTAGGCACAGGAAAAGTTAGCTGGGTGGGACCCTGTCCTGAAATCACCATTTCTATCACTTCTGGGCCTGAACTCACTGTGTCCCAGATTGAATTTGAACTCAGGAATCTGCCTGCCTTGGTATCTTTCTGACAAGCTGGCTTGTCAAAGCAGCTGCCTTTGTTCCTTTAGATCTGTGAAGTTTTTTATGCAATAAATATTGCAATATATATCTTTGTATTGTTGAGAAATTATATGTTTTTGAACTCATGTTTTTAGGATTCTTTTTCACAGATTTAAGGGAAAGTCCCAGCATTTACCAGTTTGCTGAGACATTAGCCACACCCTCTCCTCCTGGATTCATTCTGTTTGATTGTCATGAAGTCATTAATGTTAATAGGGAGGACACCCCTTGAAGGAATGTGAAAATATGAATTATACAAACAAGCCTCTGCCCATGGCAGCCATTGATGCTCTTTGAGGCCCACGTCTACTGGCCCTGTCTCAGGGGCAGGCACAGAGTCATTCTGTCCCCACCAAGGCCATGCGGGACTCGGCAAACATTATTTATCACATCTGTGTATTAGTATTCACAGCCACTGAGCAGAAACAGAAGAACAATGTGCAGATGTGAATGCTTGTGTGCAAAGGACTCACCTGCCCCACCCCCGCCAAGAGTCTAGGCTTTTCCAGGACCTTATGAACCATATCTGTGGGTATTAAATGTGAAAAGAAAACAGTTCACTGTGGTTCCTTCCAGTGCTGGCTGTATCGACATGTCTCCTAAGATTTTTCTAGCCCTTTTAAGATTTTCCTTTTGTGTTCCTTAAATCACAGTGTAGGCCCATATCCTTGATAGACAGCCAATAACATCTGAATCAAGTTTAGTACCAGGTGGTTTACGACTGTTCTATTTCTAGCTCATCTATTTTTTTACTCAGTCAACACTGACTAAGCTCATATTGCATGCCAGGTATTGAGGAATTGGGTCTGAAGATACAATCTGTCTCCCGACAGAGCTCTAGTCTAGGAAACAAGGGGAAGACGTCAGGGGGTACATGAGCTATGGTGGAGGCGAGAGCTGGTGGGATGCTGGCAATGGGGAAAGTGTGCAGTAGGGTGGGAGTTTTTTGGTCCTCTAAGCATGATACTACCAAGGGGCTTATAATTTCTTTAGCCTTTTCCTAATTTGCTGAACATGATAAAAAGACTTCTACTTCTGAGTTTGCTTCTGGAAGATATAAGAATAGGGACTCAGAAAAGATATTTGTTCTCTATATTCATTGTAGCCTTGTTTACAATAGCCAAATGATGAGAGGAACCCCAAAACCCACTGGATGACAAATGTTTGCATGTGGTATATCCATACCATGGAATATTCTTAAGCTTTAAAAAGAATGATATTTAAACTGTGGGTGGGGGCACTTGGCCTTTAATCCCAGTACTAGGGAGGCAGAGATAGGTAGATCTTTTGAGTCTGAGGTCAGATGAAGGCTGAAGGTGAAGGAAATACAGAATGGGTAGTAGAGGAAGGTAGTTATAAATACCAATTAAGGCCATGTAACCAGTTGCAGAAACGAGGATTATAAAGTAATATGAATGCCCATTGTAAATTTACAAATGGTTTGCGATTGTACGAGGGATAGTTATATCATGTTAGGCGTATTCACAACCTTGTTATTGTTTCATGTGAACATGAGATATTATTTGTGTCAAGTTGACAAGGGGTAGATTGTAGTGGCTATTCCTGGTTGTCAACTTGACAATATTTGGAATGAACTACAATCCGGAATTGGAAGGCTCACCAGTGACCCTTTTCTGGAGGCTTGGAGATCCTTATCTGGATCTTGGTATGGAGATCTTGAGCCATAGTGGCTATGGATTCCAGAAGATTGAATCTCCGAGTTTAAGGAACACACCTTTAATCTGGGCTATGCCTTTCATCTGGGATTAAAGGTGTGGTGGAACACACCTTTAATCTGGGCTACACCTTCTGCTGGAGACAATATAAGGACATTGGAATCTAAATAACTTTAAAAGTCCCACAGCCTTTACATATTCTTAAAATTTCAATCTTTTTAAAATATCCATCTCTTTTAAAATCCAAAGTCTTTTTACAATTAAAAGTCTCTTAACTGTGGGCTCCACTAAAACAGTTTCTTCCCTCAAGAGGGAAAATATCAGGGCACAGTTACAATCAAAAGCAAAAGTCAATCTCCAACCGTCCAATGTCTGGGATCCAACTCACGATCTTCTGGGCTCCTCCAAGGGCTTGGGTCACTTCTCCAGCCATGCCCTTTGTAGCACACTCGTCATCCTCTAGGCTCCAGATGCCTGTACTCCACTGTTGCTGCTGTTCTTGGTGGTTGTCTGCTCTGTCCTGTCCCAGGCCCGAAGATTTGCTAGAACTCTTTTTTTCTTTTTAATATCTGAGTATGATTGTGAGTGTGTGTGTGTTTTTTGTGTGTGAATGTGTATATATGTGTGTGTGTGTGTGTCCATGTGTGTGAATGTGTTTATTTGTGTATCTGTGTGTCCATGTGTGTATCTGTGTTTGTGAGTCTGTGTGTGTTTATGTGTCTCTGTGTATGTTTATGTGTGTGTGTATTTATGTGTCCATGTGTGTGAGTACCTTAGTGTGTTTATATGTGTGTGACTGTGTGTATTCCTGTGTATTTGAGTGTGTGTATGTGTGAGTGTGTGTATGTGTGTGTTTATGAGTGTCTGTGTGTGTTTGTTAGTATCAGTGTTTGTGTGTGTGTCTGTGTATTTCTCTCTCTCTCTCTCTCTCTGTGTGTGTGTGTATAGAGTGCCTCCTTGGGTGTTTTCCCTTGTCTTTCACTTTTTTTGAGAAAGTTTATTTTTTTTTCTGCTCCATATGCCAGGCTAGCTGCCCTCTCAGCTTCCTGAAAATTCTTTTGAGAGCACTTATCTGAATCTTTCATCAGCTTAGGAATTCAAGTTAGAAAACCTTGTTAGTTCTCTATTTCTGCCCTCATTCCTCTTAATACTTCACTGGGTTTATTTAGCTATATATCTGCTTCACTTCTTATATTCAGAGTATTATGATGGACAGATTAGATGTAATGTTATATCCTGTCAAGAGTTAGGCCTGCTATATATATATTTTTTTCTTTTTCGACAATATCACATGTAGCTGGCTCAGAATTGCTGTGTACCCACAGGTGACTTCGACCTTCTCATCGTCTTGTGGCACCACACCTGGTTTTCACCTTGTTAGGTTGGGACCCAGAGATTCATGGATACTAGCCCAGTTTCACCCATTCAGCTACAAGGCAGCCTGTAGGAGGTTCCAGGCATAGCATCACCCCTTTAAGGATTCAGCATCTGTGATGCAAATGAAGAGTGTGAAATTAAATGTCTGCAGTTGCATCTTTTTGGTGTCCTCCCGTGTTACTCTACTCAACACTTCCTTGACCATTCCTTGGTTCTTAAGTTGTTGCTGTGAGCTGGACATTGCATTGGCCAACTTGGTCTAAGACCTTGATTTAGGCTTCATTTTTGTAGACAATTGTATTAGTCTTTCATACTGTTCCTAATTTGGAGGAATGGGGAGGCAATACGTTTGGGAGTTCTCTGAGGTCTTGATGAGATAATTGTGATCATGTTCAAAGCTCACCCACAAAAAGACCGTGCAAATGAGAAACAGGTACCCCTGCCTCTAGGCAGACACAGCAGTGTGCCAGGGCGTGTCTGTTTTGAGTGGAGTATGGATAGATCTCCTTCTTATCTACTTGGCGAAAGCAGGCCACAGAGCACACAACCATGTAGTCTTTTTGTCCCAATTTTCATTTTCACTATTGTGCTAAGGTACATAAAATGTAAGTTACTACGATATTCGATATTGATTGTCAACTTGGCAGGATTTAGTCAGAGACAGACCTTGGCACATCTTTGAGTGAGTTCTAGATTGGGTTGATTGAGGTGGGAATCAAGGTGGACAGCACTAGTCCATAGCCTGGGGTCCCAGACACGATGGAAAACGACCTGAAGCTGAGCAGCAGTGTTCACCTCTCTGTCTCCTGACTGTGATCCCATGTGACCAGCTGCCTCTCACTCCATCCACTCTACTTTCATCACCTCAAGGGACCGTACTCTTAAATCATGAGTTAAAAATCAATGGTTCCTCCCTCCCTCCCTCCCTCCCTCCCTCCCTCCCTCCCTCCCTCCCTCCCTCCCTCCCTCCCTTCCCTTCTTCTTTCTTTCTGTTGCTTCTGTCAAGTCTCTTCCTCCATTTCTCTGAACCTTATCTTTTGAGGCAGGGTCTCTCTGAACCTGGAGCCACCCATCTCCCTTAGGCTGACTGGCAGCCAGCTCCGGGTATCTGTGGGTCTCTACCCCCAGTGTTGGGGATACAGGTGTGTATAGCTGCCATGTGGAGCTTTTACATGGGTGCTGGGAATTTGAACTCAGGTCCTCTTGCCATCTTCCTAGATCTAGATTTTTGTTTATAGTGACAAAATATAATATATATGTATATATTACTTATGTATGCATAGCACTAGGTCTTCATACTAGCAATTTTATCTATCTATCATCTATTTATCTAACCATCCATCTATCTTCTGTTTATCAACTCTATATGTGTCTCATGTGATGATGTTGATTATATAACAGAATTGCATCTCTTATTTACATGGCCTGGGTTACTTCATTTGATCCACTCCGTGGTCCCACAGGGTGAGTTTCCCACCTTTTGCTTCATCAAGAGTCATCTGAGTCTTAATCATACGCTCCTAAGTGGTGGAGCAGGATGCTCCTAACTTACACACAGCCTCTTCCATGCGGTCATGCCTCCTCATTGGCTTGGCACAGTGATAAAACTTAGTATGAGGCTTGTTTTTTTATTTTATGTGTGGCATCTCAAAAACCGAAACACTCCTCAGCCACTAAAATGGAACAAAACGCAACAGGTATTATTGTGAGCACAATGGGGCAGGCAGGCAGAGTTCATCTTCTTTTGGCTGGCTTTAGCTGTTAGAACACTTAATTTAAGTCACAGGTGAGAGGAAGCAGCCCATTCAACCAACTCTATAGAAATGAGCTAAGATCAATGGGACTCGGGCTGCCAAAGAGAGGGGAGGCGAGGGCACCATTAAACCTGCAGCTTAAGCAGGCAGCCACAGTCATTTATAGTGGCTTCTGTATGTTGCTGCCCAAGTGTATCATGTGTGATCTTCTCCTAGTGGGACTTCTGTGGATAGCTTGATTGCTTAACACAAATGGGTTTTAGATAAATCTCACATATCTGTTCCATATCATCCTTTGTTGCTGGATTTCAAAATGCCTGCAAAACACTAAGATGGAGAGATGCTACTTAGCGATGAGCTCCAGAGGGTAAGTATGGCCTGACAGGGATGAGACCTCAGTGGCTACTCAGCGCCACCACCCTGGATCTTAGGGACCACCCCCCAACAGCTAGATATTTTCCTTGATAAATTCCTTGCCATAATTTTTTTAAAGCATGATGATCATGCAATCCTAATGGCATTTTTATTGTTCGGAGCAAACATGGCATCTTTTATTTTGTTGGTACTAGACTTAGGAAGACTTTGGATTATTATTTCCTAAGTCCAGGCCTCGAGTGCTTCTCTATAGATAGAAGGCTGTGGATGCCAGCCCTCATTACTGAGTGAAGTGTCAGCCATGTGACTTACAGAAGAAAGAGCATCTAGAGTTGCTGGGATTAGTGCTGTACTATAGGAAAGACATTGGCCCCTTCTTGCAACTGTAGAGAGTGGGACAAACACACCTACTGAAGCCTGGCATCAGCTGTATCTCAAGAGACACGATGTGATTTATGGCAACACTGAATCCAGATTACAGACAGCAAGAAGGGCCATATGGTACTTGGTATTTTTTTTGGCAACAAATGTGATTTATTTAATGAACTATGGCTTTAAACTCAGAGTCAGAGAATTATTTAAAGATGTGAAGGATCTTTAGATTTAGCCCAGGATGGTTTGGACCAATTATTTTTGTTTTCAGTGAAAGAATTTGACCCCAGAGTTAGCAGGAACTATATTACAATCTCAGTTCTGGGGGCATGGAGACAGACAGATCCATCAGTTTTTATCTGTTCAGAAAGCTCTAGGCCAATGGGAAGCTCTGTATCAAAAGACAACGAAAAAAGCTGAATGTTTCTTGATGAAGGATCACATAGGCTGACCTTCCACAGGCATGTGCACAGAGAGACCTGCATGCACGTAAGCACTTTCATAAACACAAATACATACACTGCACACACACACACACACACACCCACACACACACACACACACACCCCATGGCTGGGGGAGGGGACAGGATATATCTATATCTATGTCTATATCTATATCTATATCTACATCTACATCTATATCTCACAGAACATTGGACCCAAATCACCCACAGTGTCGTCCCTGAGACCACACCCAGTTAGTGCCTCCACTCAGGGTTGCTGGGAGGGGACCATGGCAGCAGACACTCACTTCCCAGTGATGGCCGCCTTCTCTTCCACAGCACAGTCTCTATCCTCCTCCTCACAATTGCTTTTCTTTTCACAGCCCTCCAACCTGGGGCAGCCCACAGACTGCCCGAGGCTTCCCACCTCCGGCTGCCATTTCTCAGCTGCCCCGTAGGCTACCTTCTTGCTTTATTTATACTTTTGATGGTAAAGGTCCTTAGGGCAGACGATGTTATTTATTGTGTAAGCCTCTGAATACTGTTGACACACACATAAATATGAAAATAACAATGTTCTATTTTGATTGAAGGGGATTCCTTTGTAGTCTTTGTTCCTGTTGCTTTTCTCTTGGCTGCTGGGGATGGAAGCTGCTGCTCATCCAGATCCACCACTGAGCTCCACCCCAGCTCCTGCGGTTGCTCTTTACAAAGAGCAGGTCATTTGTTCCATTGTGACTGCGAGAGAAGCTCTAAGCGGCCCCTCATTCTTTAAAAAAGAAAAACAGAACCTGCTCATTCTTTATATTGAGGGCAAGGATGTGTGTTTTCATTCAGCTTTCATTGGAGTTAGGCATTATGGGGAACATTTGTTGCATTAAGAGTGTTCCCTTATTTAGTTGAATGGTTTGCTGGTCCTGGCTCTGAATTTAAGAAAATATACTGTTTGGGGGTGACAAGCATAGCATGAAGGCGCTTTATCCCTGAAAGCATTTCTACAAAGAGCTAGAGTTTGATTTATGGTGTGGATATTGGTAAGAGGACGATAAATATGCAGTCCAGATTCAATTTTGATCCCAGTCACCCAAACTGCACAATTTCTTTGCTTCCAGGGTCACTCAGTAAGTGATATTTGTATGTGGCTATAGCTGGCACGCAGGCTTGCTTCAAAGAGCAGTTCAGGCATGCCCAGCAGGGCTAATGAAGCAGAAGCTCGGCTGCTGAGAGGCTTGTCCTACTAGGCTGTGCAGGTTCACAGGGAGGTACTCTGTCTGGGCCTCTCTGAAGACCTGTTTGGGGATGACCATTGAAGTCTACTGCAGAGTCACGGAGGATAATCCCGTGATGGAATTCATCTTTAGTGAAGGAGGGAAGAGCCAAGCGTGGCAAGACTGACTCAGGAGCAGGTGGGAATGCTCTGAGTATTATGGGCTGTTTGTGACTTGCATTTCCCTCCCGTGTGCAGTCTTTCTGAACTCCCGGCTAGAAGCAAAAGTCAGATCTGTTTAGCAATACTAGTCGAAAATATAGAAACTCTGCAGACCGTGAGAACTAACAAGAGACCAGAAGAGCTAACAACTGTCCATTTCACTTCCCTGCTCACTGTAGATCATGTGGAGAGGGGCTCCAGGAAGCTGGTCACAGCCGCCTTTCCCACACGGAAGGGCTCCAGTTCATCTCTTGCTGTCTAGAGCACCATCAGACTCACCATAACACCCCTCTCTGGGAGGAGCCTTGCTCCTGGGAGAATGACGTAAAGCTGTAGCTGCTTTGGGGTACGTGGCAGAGATAGTACTGTCTAGTTGTGGTAGCTGAAGGACTGATCTGCCCCGGGAAGTCACCTGACCACCAACTGGCCCTTCCAGTCAGAGAGAAGGAGGCATTGGTCAGCAGGTGTCTGTGTCCATATTGCATGCTTGTGTCTGTGTATCCTGTAGTTGCATTTGGTGTCCGCTAGTTTGTCAAGTGATCTTAAGTTTATTGCAGCCGCTGACGTTACAAGAACACGGCTTTCTGCCAGTAAGTGAATCACGGTAGTGCCAAGGGCTTCCACGACTGATGCTGTCTAGGTATCTGCCCTTCGATTCTCCTCATGTTCAGATGTGTCTTCTGATGATCTACGTTGTGTCCCTCCATTACTCGTTCTTCCATATGCTTCCTAGTGTCGTCGTGAGCCTCTGTAAGTCCTACTCTCGTCTTGTTTACTCTTTCCTCAGCTTGTTGTTCTTGACGGAATAAGTACCTCAGTGCCCCTTAAAGCCTGGTAGTCGCATGTGGTTTCAGTACTTGCAGTGAGAACCAGTCGCAATTACAGATTAGTCCTGCGACACTCGCTAACAAGACTGGACACAGACACAGACAGGAACATATTCAAATAAGGCCATTACCTCTCATTTCCATCAGAAACTTGAAAACCTCAAAGGGATCAAAAGTTCTATGTGACTTTTTATTTTTTCTGAGAGAAGATAATTGCTCTGGCATTAAAGACAAAGCCTCAGAGATTAGTAGACAGTTGCAGACCAGGAGTGTGTGTGTGAGTGGTGACATTTACGAATCCTGCTAGGTCAGCGAGGTCAGGGTTAGCTTGAAAAAGCAATGAGCATCTTCTATTTTTCCAGACCCTCCTTTGCTCTGTAATGATGCTGGGTCTCTTTTTTTTTCCATCTGATAAAGTCCTTCTCATTCTTTACTGCTTATAGTTCCTTGGCAGTGCCACCCCATGTTCCAAGACAGGTTAGATATCTCCTACCCCTTACTGGAGCTTCTATGGTACCCTGGAGGACCCGACTGTATTAGAGTGTCTACCAAGAAACAGAATAGGGTTGCAGATTATTATGTAAAGAACCAGATTGTAAACATTTCAGATTTCGCTGCCCATATGGTCTTTGCTACAACTATTCCACTTGGCTGTCGTGGGGTGAAACAGTCATAGGCAATATGTAAATGAACAAGCCTGGCTGTGCTCCAATAACATTTCATTATGGACTCTAAAATTTAGGTTGCACATACACTGTATGTAAGAGTGAAATATTCTTTCTCATTTTATTTTTTTCTCTTAAACATTGAAAACTATAAAAGTCAGCCATAAAAATACACGTGGAGTTGACATTTGGGCTTCACTCGCTCGCCTTCGGCATAGGACATTGATGTGGACTCACACCTTCGACTTCTATTTGACCATGGGCAGGTAGAGCTTAGTGAGTGTGACCTTGCCTTGTGGGGCATTGGGCTATACACAGACAGTCCAGTCTCCAGTCGAGCTGAGATCTGAACTCCGGAATGGTGATAATTCACCTACATGACACGGTAGGCATTCCCTCATGCTCCTGGACTCTGGCTCCTGCCTAAGTTACAGCCCCCCTCAGCCCCCCAACAAGAGAAGCATGGCTAGCAGTCACGTAGGCAATGTCCCAAGCTTCTGACCTTCAGGCTAGACTCCTCCCCAGTTACCTAGCAACAGAAAAGATAGCTGCTCACTTTAAAAGGGGCTGTTTGGCCCCTCCTTGCTCTTTTACTTCTCTCCCTCCTTTGTTCTCTTGCTCTTCCTCTCCTCTCCTCTCCTCTCCTCTCCTCTCCTCTCCTCTCCTCTCCTCTCCTCTCCTCTCCTCTCCTCTCCTCTTCTCTCCGCTTACTTTCTCCCTCTTACTCTCTCTTTCTCTCTAACCTTTCCTCTCTCTCTCCTTCCACCTTCTCTCCTTTCCCCCTGCCTTTCTACAAGAAAGCTCTAAAACCATAGACAGTCTCTGCTCATCAAGGCTGTGCTCACTCTCATATGCGTGGGAACCTCTCTCCCCTCAGCTCTCTCTCCCATAACCCTGGGTCTACAGGGTGTGGCCTGGGGGCCCCCAGGTCAGGGCTGCCCCTTGTCCACCCCTTGTTGAGTGGGTCAGAGGCTTGGATGTCCACCCGGTTCTGCGTGGAAAGTGTTTGGCAGCCCTCCCACGTCCATAGGTGGAACTCTGGCAGAACGTGGGCTATCCTCCCTTCCCCCTCCCTCCCCAGGCCCCTTTTTAGTACCCACACTGCCCCAGAGAATATAATAGTTCCTGCAGCTGGTAAGAATTTAACAAATACTTGTTAAGTGAATGCTTATGTAGTAATATGCAATAATAATATTGCCCAATATTTTCTGAGCACTTACTGTGATGTTGGCCATTTGACAAATGCTTTATTTGTACTTTCTCATTTAATTTTGTTTTCTTTGGACACTAAAAGTGACAGTTATCATTCTACTCTGCTAAACACTGCCGAGTCTCCTTTAATCTTCTCAATAACTCTACATGTAAATAGGTCCTGCTTGGGTCTTCCTCAGCTCAGTGAAAATACTTTGGGGGAGATTATTTGTCCATGATAAGGGGGCTGAAATGGTTGGTTTAATTGTTAACTTGACCCAACCTAGAAATATCAGGGGAGGGAATGAAGAGATGTCTACATTGGGTTGCCCTATGGGCCAGTCTTTGGGAATTTGCCTTAATTGAGTTAATTGATGTAGGAAGACCCAGACCACTGTGGGCAGCAGTAGGTATGAGGTCCTGAACTGTGTAATAGTGTGGAAAAGTTGAGTTCAGCCTGCAACCAATTTCCCTGCACCATTGTCTGTGGATGTGATGTGGCCAGCTGTCTGAAGCTCTTGGTGCTGTGACTTCTCTGGAGTGATGAACTGTAGCCCAGAATTGTGAGCCAAAATAAACCCTTTGCTCCCCCAAGTCACTTATGGTCAGAGTATTTTATCACAGTAACAGAAATGAATTAGGACAGAATTGGACTGGTGTCAGAAGGCAACCACTCACTGTGGTCCTCTTCTGTGGGAACCCAGGGCCTAGTTGAACAACCTAGATGAAGTGAAGTGGTTGACATTGCTGGTGATTTTTTCTCACACCGTTCCTGCGTCTTTGGTTGTATCTAAGGTTTATGGTGATTATTTTCTAACTACCTGTGTGATGTTTAGAATGCTGCTTCAACTCTTTAAGTCCAGGCTTCTCAGAGAGGTTGAATTACAGGCTATCACAAATCTTCTCTTGTGATAGCTTCTGTACTTTGGCCCTCTGACGTTTTCTCATTATCCATTGCCATTGTGTGTCTTCATTCTTCTCTTAGTCCTTGGCTACAGATCTTTCAAGTGTCTTGGGTTTGAACTTGGTGGGGAGCAAAGGTGAACGGAACCTAGAAAGGAATGGCTCATTTAGCATAGATAAGTTTTGTGTCCCCAAAATGGCTGCTTCGAGGAAATCTACTTTTCTGATTTTATTTTTGGTGTAATGCTAGCCTTTAAGTGGTATAAAAAGAAGTAACAATATGACAGTCGTGCCATTGTATTCTATTTCCATAGCACTGTTTAAAAGCAGCTTTGAAGACAGTGTTTAGTCATCCTTCCAATGTTCCTTTGAGATAGATTAAGATTAGTTTGTTTTTATAAGATCATTTTACAAAGTTACAAAATGAGGCTTTTTGTTTTAAGCTAAAGGCAGTGAGTGGTCCAGAGTGATTTCAGCTTCAGGGTGACTGGCCACTTCTCAGATTGACGTCCAGAGTTATTTAAATGAACACAGACACGCACATGCACAGACACACGCAGCCAACGTGCACCAGAACTTCCAGAAATAGAAAGATTTCTCTTATTTTCAATCTTGGGTTGGTGTGTGGATCTGTGCGTGTGAGTGCACGTACCCTCAGAGGCCAAAAGAACATGTTGGTTCACCTAGAACTGGCGTTCGAAGCAGGCGAATGGCGAATGGCCCAGTGTGGATGCTAGGAACTGAACTTAGGTTCTTTATGAGAGCAGAGTGTGCTGTTAACTGCTGCGTCATCTTTCTGCCCCATTTTGAGAAATTTAAGGACACATTTCCCATAAAGGCGCAAATATGGCTTTGATATTTAAAGATCCAATGTCCTTGTTTGACTGGTGGGTGCATCAGCCAGTTGAATGAGATGGAATTGGAAGATCCAGCTCGTTCTAAATAAATATTTGCTGAGAAGTAGAGGGATTGTTGATTCAGTATTTGGGAAACAAGCAGGAAGGGATAGAGTAGGAAATTTTACACCATGAGAACCAGGCTCAAGTCAACTGTAAGGGCAAGACTGATTGTTTCTTTAAGATTTGGTTAATAGACAAAATGGGATGTATATTTTAAAGTGGTGTTCTATTTATCCTTAGATAATGAGGCATTCTCAGAGTGGTAGAATTCCTGTAAATAGAGTAAAAAATTTCCAGAATCCCCTATAAACAAACATTTCAGATAATGAACAACTGTTAATTTTACATAAAACCAGCCAAGTCTTTCCATTAGGAGCTTTTAGCAATCTTGTACAGTTATTATCACAGGCATAACCTGGCAGGCAGGACAGGTCATTAGGAACATGACAGAAGAATCAGAATGTGTTTGGCAGCCCTCCCATTTTCCTTTGGTACCCACATTGCTACATCTTTCGTTATTCCACAAGAATGTGAATACTACTTAGGTGAACTTCTTTTAATTAAAAATATATTTACTTATATGCATGTACGATGTGTATGTGTATATGGGGAGCCTGTTTGTGCCACAGTGAACACATGGAGGTCAGAGGAAAACATGTGCCTGTCGGTTCACTTCTCTTACCCATGGGGGGTTATCGGGCTGGTGGCAAGGACCTCTACCCAGAGAGCCACCATTCAGGACTCAGACTTAATTTGTTATCCCAAACTCTTGTGTCAGAAACTTAACCCCTCATTGCCATGATGATGGGAGTGAGGGCTTGATGGAGTGCAGTAGACAGGCTCCGCCCTCACGTGTACCCTAAGGCTGGTATGAAAAGGGCTTTGGGGAGTGGTTCTGATACCTTTATCCTTCCACCTTCTTCCATACAAAGATACAGCGAAGACCAACACTGGGTGCTGGCACCTTTAGATACCTCACAGCCTCTAGACCTATGACAAAGAAGCATTTCTGGTCCTTTATAGCTTACCCAGTTTCAGGAGCAGAAAAGAGTCTAAGACACAGACTTGGGTCAATTCCGCTTCCTATTTTCTCTCATTGCCTTTGTTTTTCTTAATTAGTTAATTAGGGCATCAATACTAACTCCCTTCTGGTCTATGTGCCCATGGAGACTAAAGAAGGACATCAAGGGCCCTGTTTTATCACTGTTTGCTTTAATCCCCCCAGGAAGGGTAACTCATCAAGCGCGAGACTAGCAGCCAGCATCTCCCATGAGTGTGTGTGTGTGTGTGTGTGTGTGTGTGTGTGTGTGTATACAAACACACCCAGACTTTTACATGCATGAGGGGAGATTTGAACTTAGGTCTTCATGCTCGTGCAGTGGGTGCTCTTACCCACTGAGCCATCTTTGTAGCCCCCTTAAAAACTTCTTTACTTGGAAATCAAGCTGATAAGTTAGTAATGGAATTTGTCAGTGCTAAGCTTTGGGTATTTATGAAGAATGAAAACATTGAAAACTTTAGGATAGCAGGATTTTTATTCAGCTTATAGGGCCATAATTTTATGAAATAAAAGATAGCAAAAATACCTATAAATTGTGATGTAGATATACAACTTTACAGTAAAAATAGTTGAGCCCAATAGAGGGCTATTTGGAAATTTATGATGATGTATATTTGAAATAGAGACATATTTTAATGGATTGGATTCAATAAAATTGCAGAATTCAGTATTATGTGATAAATTCACAGATAAAATTGTCAACTGAACAATCTACATCAAAAGGTCAAAATCATCTAACATGATATGGAATTTAAAAAATTGTGTTCTGTAGTCCCTGTGAGCTCGATTTTCCAACTCAATGTGTAATGTTCTAGTTGGCCTGAGAAGTTTGGGAGCTTCAACTCTGGAACCTTCCCTGGCTTTCCCCATACCCTCTTTGGAGGATTGGTGGGTGAGAAAGGAAGTCTTGTTAACTTTCTGAGAGGAGGCCACAGACCAAGCTCTGCCCCGTCCCTCCTGCATAGCATCTGCTGACATCTGGCAGGGTAAGTGAGTGTCTTTTTTAACCTGACCTGGGGCCATGGACATGAAGCTAAGGGCCAAGCTGTGAGAGGAAGCTTCCACTCTCAGCTGGCACTGCTTGAGGCCACCCAGATCCAGAACACCGTGTGAAAGACACCTCTAATCTTCCAAGAGTCATCTGCCTTCAAAGAGCTGATTCTGTGCCTTAGTTTTAGTGCATGCAGCAATCAATCTTCAGAGAGTTGGATAAGAGTCCAGCTAACTAACCCTCTTTTGGAAAACTCTATGAACCTATAGAAAACTTAAGTGGAAAACTTCAGGAGGTTATAGTAGAGTGGCCCAGTGTGCAGTGATTTAGAGTCTTAGGTCTTTTCCATTGTGTTTTCCTATCCATGAAACTAGATATAGATGTGATCTGTAGAATTATACTTAGATCCAAATGGACTTATTGTTGTAGTAAACCACAGAACAGCTGAAATACCGTAAGACAAATACCGTAAGACAAATTTCCCGTAGAGCTTCGAAACCATTACAGAGTTGAACCACTCAGTCCAAGGCCTCCTACTTAGATGGTCTTGAAGAACTCACGGTGTCATAGAACACAGCGACACTGCAGCACGCAGATGCCCATTTGCTAACCCTTGCTTTTTCTAACTATCGTGTATAGGTCGTACTTTCATAGGCCTTGGACCTCGAATTCCCCATGACTAATAAATGCTTATGAAATGTAAGATAGATTGTTTATGTGAAATTCTTTTGTTTGTTTGTTCTTATACAAGGACTTATTTTGTAGTTCTGGCTAACCTGGAACTGACTCTATAGACCAGACTGGGTTTGAACTCATAGAGAGTTCTGCCTCTGTCTCCTGAATACCACTGTCATGCTCAGATGGGTCCTTCTGTTTTTCTCTAGTCTATTCAATATTATCAAGTGTAACTTTTTACACACACACACACACACACACACACACACACACACACACACACACATACACACATCCTCATAGACACTGAATTGTTTTCCCCTTTGAATCTCTCTCTCTCTCTGACTCTGTCTCTCTGTCTCTGTCTTTGTCTCTCTCTCCTTCCCTCCCTTCTCCACCTCTATGAATGTGCATACATAGGAGGCCAGTAGTACATGTTTATCCACCCCATGTTTTGAGACAGGGCATTTAGCTGGGACCCGGGCTTACTTGATAAGGTCAGCAAATGCTATGGAACCTCCCCTCTCAGTATCCCCAGCCTGAGACTGCAGATGTGCCTATGCCTAACCCAGTTGTTTATGTGGTTACTGGGGATTTAAACTCTGGTCCATGTACTTGTGCAGCAAGCATTTTATTGAGTGAGCATCTCTGTAGCCCCTCTTCAAACATTTCTACTGTGAGCATATCAAAAAGGAATAATATGGTATTTGGTATTTTGACATGTTTCCCCCAACTCTCTCATATGATGACCTGTCAATTTGGAAACTCTTTAAAGCATCTAGACGCTAAAGACAACCCCTGGACTAACAAGCCAGTGTATTTTTGCATTGATTTTCTAATTATTCTCCTGCCTCCTCTCTTCCCATCTTTCCAGTTTTCTATAGCTCCCAAATTCCCCGGCCAGGTGGCCGGCTGCCTTACTCCACCCTCTTCTCTGGATCCAGAATGCAAATAGTGATTACCTTTCTCATAAAGAGAGATTGAAATCTATTTTGGCTTTGATAAACATTCCTAGGCAATATACACAGAGAAGATTTGCTCCTGGGCTAGGGTCTTAATAGAACTCCATCTTATCAGGCATGTGTGAAGAAATGCTGAGCAGGACTGATTTGGGCTGCCTAATGTGGTAACACCCCTGCCTGGCTCGCTAAGCAGTGAGGCTCTTTAGCCTCGTTGTAACTCACTGAAAGTAGCAGTGCCCTGAGAACTCAAAGGAACAAAATTCAAGCTGCCTGCTCAGTCCTTAAGAAAATGGGGATCCGAACTGCTGTGTACTTGGGAGGCTGGCTTCCCTGTACTTCTTCAGCGACACGTTTCCAGTGGTCTTCTATCAGTTCCCAAACAGCTCCATCAGTTAGGAACTAAGTCTTTGGGAGACCACTCAAGATTTGAACCACGACATCCTCTCCAATCCGCCCCATCTTCCCTTTAATGCCCTTCTGGGCCTTTTGACATTCAGCTGTAGTCTTAGGAGTCATGACAGGAAGATGTTTTGTTCATAGAATCTCCAAAGATGGATGGCTTAGAATTACCATATTACTGAGTTTGGAGGTGGTGACATAGATGGGGCTGCATATTTATATTTCAAACACCCCCACAGAAAGAATCCAAGTGCCAAGAAATCATTTCAGCTTTATATTTCTAAAGGCTACGATAAATAACAGAATCACATAATTCACGGCTTGATAATTATGTAGCATCGGTAATCCCCCACATCTCTCGGCTGACAGATATTACTAAAAAGAGTGATCCAACCCAAAGGACACATGGGCTAAGAAAGCATACTATTAGGATTCTGTGCGAGTGCCTGTTTTTGTAGGGAAAAAAACCTGAGGCTTTTCAATTCTAAACACTGCAAATTTCCACTAATTTAATTCTGTTCCAGCTAAATGACCAGGTAGTTTAGCATTGCCCAGTCTCGGTTTATTTCTTTTGGAGGGTTACTCTCGTCCTCTTTTGGACTTTTTTGCTTTAGAGTGTGTGTGTGTGTGTGTGTGTGTGTGTGTGTGAGCATGCACTCTCGTGTGTGCACACTGGAAATCAGCAGAAAACAGCCAACATCATTCTTTACTTTTATATATTTATAGCTACATCTACATATATACATACATACTCGCGTGCGCACACACACACACACACACACACACACACACACACACACACACACACACAGTGTTTACCTGGGACCCAGGACTTGCAGATTAGTGTAAATAGGGTGGCAGCTAGCGCCAGAAAGGCACCTGCTTATGTTTCCCAGGAACTGGGATTACAAGCCTGCATCACTACACTCAGCATTTCACATGGGTACTGAGGTGTAGAACTCAGGTCTCCATGCGTGTAGCTGGTATTTATTTAATGAGCTATACCCCTCCCTCATTGTTTTCCTTTTGACCCACTCTCTGTCTTGAGGCAAGATTAATCCCCCTTTTGGGTTAGGGGTAGTTACTTTATTAGCTGCCTGGCTGGCTTTAGTATTGGGATGCTGGTTTCCATGAGAATCGACAGAGTTTCTGGGGGAAGTGTGTGCTTGTGGGAAGTGTGACTGATGAAGTCCTGGGCTCTGCAGGGCACGCCTGGTTTGGCACAGTCACTGGAGCTCAGAGGCTGGCTCGATGATGAGTCTGGCTTGCTAGAGTCACTTCTTGCACTTCTTTCTCGGCTGGGGACATTTATTCAGGAATCTCTGCCATGGCAGGCTGAGTGAAAGGGGTCACCTTGGTGTGTATGAAGCAGCGGCTCACATCTATCAATCCCAGATGTGGGCACGGTTAAGCCTGCTGCTTGAGAAGGGACAGACTCATTCCCTGGGCTGAGATTTATCTGATGCCTGCTATCAATTGCACTTAAATCTCCGTCCCCCACCTGCACTTCCTGCTGATGTCTAAGGCCTCTTTTGCACACTTCAAGTATGAAGACTGCAGTTACGGGAGGCAGAAAGGTTGAGTGGAGGTCAGGTCTATAAAAACATCAGGGGAAAGCTTGGGTAGGTTGAAGAATTAGTATAAAAACATTTTAAAACCAGTTTTTCTCTGCCTGGCTGTCTGGCAAAAACCATATTTTTTTCCCCAAAATGAACTTAAATCCAAATAAAAAAAAAGGAATGCTGCCTCTTAGTCTAAGCTAAAGTCACACAGCACCCTACATGTGTGTTTGATTGCGGCCATCTTACATATTGATAAGAATTATAGCATGATTCTTCTCTTTCGGAGATGTGTTTTCTGAGGAGTTGCCACTAACATGGAGAGGCTCTCCCCCCCAGATATGGAACAGGGATATTCAAAGCCGAGCTTCCCCCCTGGCTGCTTAAGGATTGCCTGTCATCAGGAACAGCTTAGAAAGCTAACCTCAGACAGGAAAGTTCATGACCAACACCACTTAAGAGAGATTACATGGTCATCCGTGTCCTTTAGCCTGGGCAAGAAACGGAACGTGAGGCAGAATTTCAGGGAAAAACTGGCCAGAGTACACAATCTCACTTGAGTTTTCTTTGAAGTTGAATTCAGAGCCCATTTTGGTGGTAAGGAGACAACTGGATCCCTTAGATGATGCAAAGAATATTGAATTATGACCTAAGAGGCCTGCATTTAAAAACAAAAACCAAAAAGAACCCCAGGGAAACATTGAAAGGAATGGAAGGAGAGACAGAGGAACTAGAGAGCCTGCAAGGGTTGAGGTTGGTGCGTAAATGTGATGCAGGAGACAGACATTCTAGCTGATGGGCAGAAGGAGGAATACAAACTGGTGCAGTCCCTATGGAAATCAGTGGAAGTTTCTCAAAACACAAAAGCCAGGGAGACCATATGACCCAGCTATATCACTCCCGGGCATGTGCCGGAAGGACTCCACCCCACCCCTGAGATACTTACACATCCCTAGCTATTACTGCTCTTTTATATAAAGAAGAAGGAAATCCAATCATCCTAAATGTCCATAAACAGATAATTAGATGATAAAAAAGTGGTACATGGACACGGTGAGACTTTATTCAACCATAAAGAAAAATGATATGAAAATCTCAGGAAAGTGTATGGAACGGAAAAACAAAATTGTAAGTGGGGTGACAAACCCAGGCTCAGAAGGACAAATGCGGAGTGCTTCTCCTCATATGAGGATCTCAGCTTCTGACTTTTATACACGGATATCTGTGTTTCCGGAGCGAGCGTGTGCAAAGTTCATGATAATAGAAAGGAGATGGGGAGACTTGAAAATGTGGTCTTGAAGAAGAGCGTGGGAGGGTAAGAGAACATTACCCTTACGTGTTACGATAGGGAAAAGGGAACACCGGGGTGGGGGTAGGGGTGGGGGTGTGTGTGTGTGTGTGGCACATGCGCAGAACAGAGCACGTGCAGAACAGCACAGGGAGATGACAGGTTAGGAAGGGAGATCCCCGTAAACCAAGTGTGGCCAGAGACCGTTGCTTTGTTTACTTATTGAACAAAAAGTGACCCAGGGTGAGGAACCCCACAATTTCACAATGACTTTGCAAAACTCTCACAAAAAACGATTGGAAGATTGTGAAATCTTGACCAGGAAAGAGAGGAAAATCCCGAACTAGCCCTTCTTAAGCTTTCTCCAGGGGGCTCTCTTTCCTATACTCCAAGGCAGCCCGGTGCTTCCTTCACTGGAGAGGTCTGAACGTCTGGTATCCGGTCCCATTTTCTAGCGTTCCAGAGCCCAGTCCTTTCTCTCAGCCCAGTGTTTCCCATGCTCCCCTTGGTGGTGAACAACCCCCCCCCCCCCCCCCCCCCCCGGCTTGGCACAGTAGTGATGGGGCGCCCTCTGCCCTTAAATGCTAACAGAACATTACTTTAGTGTTAGGGCTCCCGGGATGCTTGGAATATGCTTTTGTAACAGTCAGCTACTAATGTTTCAGTGTCTTAGACACAGGAGGTTGCGGTGCTTCAAGTCCATGCTCTGCGTCCACATTGTAGGCTGGCTAAGGGACTCTCCCCTGTATCGTGTTCATTTTCCTTAGAATGGCACACCGTTTCATACGTTTTCTGTCATATGAGTTTTCACAGATTGTGGGAACAAGCTTTCCATCATAAAATATCTGAGATAGTCAGTGGAGAGGTGGCTCTTAGTTTTGGAGGGGTGGGGTCTGGGAATCACTAGCCCCATTGTTTGGACCACATTATGGTGGAGAATGTAGAACAGAGTAAAACCAGCCATGTACCCAACAGGGGCCAGGGCTTCAACACAGGAGCACTTGCGGGACATTCTCACCAAACTGCAGCTCAGGTGGATATTTTGCCAAATACTGTGTCTCGGGGCAATCAATATCACCAACATTGCAGGTTCTGAGAGTAATTTCCTGCCTGTCTCATGGTGTAACCTTCATTTTAGATTTCTAGTGTTACAGTAGACTTCCGCATGAGTTCCATTCCCAGGACCCATGTGAAAGAGGCATCTGTGGGAGTGGTGGCACTCGTGGTGCCAGTACTGGGGAAGAAGACACAGGGAGATCCTTGGGTCAGAGTAGCCTGGTAAGTTTCAGGCCAGAGAAAGACTGTCTCCAAATAGCAAGGTTGATCTCTGGCCTTACCTGTATACACAAATATACAAATACACAAATACACACACACACACACACACACACACACACACACACACACACACACACACACACACAGAGGGAGGGAGAGACAGACAAAGACACACAGAAAACAATTAAAAACAATTCTCCATGTCTTAATTGACAAAGGATTATTTCTTAGTGCTATTACAGTAGTTATTTTGGGTTAGGAGACCCAGGCTGATGGATGCCAAATACACACTTTTAGAGTTAGTTGCCAAGGCTAATGTCTCTGTTAACTGTTGTTAAATACAAACAAGTTTTTATCTTAGTAGTGATAAAAATCACTATTCATTTATTTGCTAATTTGCAACTTGGCTTGTGTTTGTTTGGGTGACGGTTATTCTGGCCACTTGAGTACATTGGTTGGTCTCTGTGTGTGTGTGTGTGGGGAGGGGCATTTGGTGCTCGCTGGTCTCACTCACGCGGCTGGGGATCCCTGGGAAAGCTGTGTCTCATTAAGGTGTTTCATCCTTAATGGAATCTGTCCTGGCCTTGAGTGCACCTCAGCTTTGTCCCAAGTAAGAATGAGAGGTCATATGCCAAGGCTTCTTGTGAGCTAGCTCAGATAGCAGGGAAGAAACAAGTTCCAGCGTTTGATGTCAGAAGACTCAGAGAATTTATAGCTATTTTTTAAAGTCCACCATAGAAGGAAAATGAGACTGCAGCATATCACTCACCTGTTCTTAAATCTGTCTGGACATACCAATTGTTCCATTTTCTCACATCCCATAAGCTCCTGCAAGTCATATATGACCATTCTAATCTCAAGGGAGGGTGCAAAGTGGACTCACCTTTGTTTAGCAAGTAGAAAGCTGAAAATATTTGGACATTAGGAATAATGATGTTAATACGTTTTTCTTTTTCTTTTTTTTTCTCTCTCTCTCCTTCCTTCCTTCCTTCCTTCCTTCCTTCCTTCCTTCCTTCCTTCTTTCTTTCTTTCTTTCTTTCTTTCTTTCTTTTTCTTTTTTTTTTCTTTGAGGCAGGGTTTCTCTGTATAGCCCTGGCTGTCCTGAAACTCACTTTGTAGACCAGGCCGGCCTCGAACTCAGAAATCCGCCTGCCTCTGCCTCCCAAGTGCTGGGATTAAAGGTGTGCACCACCACTGCTTGGCCTGTTTTTCATTTTTTAATAAAGCCTTTCATCGTTAGGAATTGATGACTTTTCTGAATGTATTTTAGCAGTGATTTGTTCAAGTAGCAGAATTAACCAATCATATTGAAGACGTATGTCATTCCTGAGTGTGCTTCTGGCTTCTATGGTGCTTCTTTGTATAGGACCAAGAATTCTCTAATGCTCAATCATCCTATAGACCTTCTTAGGTTTAGAATAAACTTGCACAGCCATTTTACCTATTACTTGTCACTGTGGCATCCCATCACTTTGGGTATCATTTTTAACATTTTCTCGTGTTTATCACATACACATGACATGAGCCATCAACATCTTATTTCCTGAGTCGAAAAGGAAGATTGCAATTAATAGGTACACAAAAAATCGATGAAACAAGTCAATCTTGGTTGTTGCAAATTTAAAGTTAGTAGAATAGTAGTCTTTCTGATGTGGACTTTGAGGAGACATCATCTTGAGTAGAGATGGTCTATGTGGGTGGGATGGAAGGCTGATGAAAAGTGGAGGTAGGTCAATATGGGCCATATTTAAGAGATCGACAAGCCAAGAAGTCAAGATAGTTAAATATAACTAGATGTGTGTGTGTGTGTGTGTGAGTGGTGTGCATATATATATACTTTAAGAAAATTCACAAGTACAACTTTAGCTGGAGTGAGAGAGTCTTAACAAGCTGTTGAGAAGGCAGCTGGCAGGGTGATGCGGGGAATCTGCAAGGCTAATGCGGGATAGGAATAGTGTTGTAGTAGAGAGTAAGGTCTCGTGAGCCGGGTGCTCAGGCCCAGGTTCCGCTGTTTCCTGGCCCTGAATCTTGACACCAAGAGCTTGTCACGGATGGCTCCGTTGCACAGCATCCTCGAGGCGTCAGTGGTATATGACATGACATGGCCCTTGGAATGCGTCTCGGAACAGTTTTAACCACTCTCTGGGCCGGGAATAGAAGCACTTGTGAGATCCTCACACTTCCCTGTCAGACGAAGGGTGAGTTGTTGGGGGGAGACTTGGGAGAGGTCTAAGGAGATTCGAAAGAGCTTCGGCCCTCGGATGCATTATGAGGCGCAGCCCCACCACCCTCCTGTTCCTGCATCAAGCTGACCCACAAGCAGCAAAGCTTTTGTCCAGCGGCTGAGATGCGGGGGTTTCTCTGTCACAGCTTCATGTGTTATTCTAGTACATGTGTGATTTTAGGGGAGTCCTTCCTAATCAGTTTTTTCTCTTGTTTACAAGCCAGAAGAGCTAACGCCACTTCCTGTTGATGCTTCTGATGACTAAACAAAATGAAGGCTTCAGGATGTGCTTAGCGGGAAGAGACTAGTCCATAAAAGACCAATCTTTATTATAATTATTATTTCTAATTGGGTTATACATCGGAAGGCTCGTGTTTGATCATTTTTTTTCTCCCTTCCTCCCTTCTCCCCTCTCTCTTTGTCTTTGCTTCTCACAGTTTAATTTCAGATAGGGTATCATGTATCTGAATCTAGTTTCAAACTCGGTATGCTCTTGGGGATAACCTTGAGTACTGGATCCTTCAGCCTCCACTTTCTGAGTGCTGGGATTACCAGTGTGTGCTACCAGATGAGGTTTTTATGTGTGGTTGAGGGTTGGGCCCAGGGCTTCATATATGCTAGGCAAGTACTTAGCCGTTGAGCTGCGCCTCCAGACTTGAGCATTTCCTTTCCGAAGTTGGAGTTAACAGCCTTTAAAAGATATTTGTTCCGATGCACGATGAAGTCGGTTATGATAAATATCTTGGAAAGGCTATTTTGCAATTAACAGATTATTGTAGGATAGGCTGGACATCTTTGTCTAAGGGGGGAAATGTGGAATAATGAACGTCCCTTTGACCAGTCTCTGTAAGCCCTGTGAAATTGGAGGTCCTTAGCCTCCTGACAGTAGGTGTTTGGTGAGACCTGAGCTGATTATCCAGGTGTGTTCATTCTAGGCTCTGTCAAGGTGCTTAGAGCTGCCGGTTTCCTTCACCCTCACAGGCCCTGCATAAAGCCAGGATGCTCTTATCTCCAGTTTACAGCCAAGGAAACTGAGTCTGACAAGGTCTCTCAAGTTAGCAAATGGAGGACCCAGGATTTGCATAGGACGGTCAGGCTCCCAGATAGACACTTTGAATCAGTGTGCCACCCGATCTAGTTTACACAGATCCAGCACATGCTCCACAGATACTCTTCAGCCATTGAGAAATGTTGCTTGGTGTCTTCGTTTTGTTTCATGTTGCAATAATAAAATTCTCTGTCAAAAAACAATTTAAGGAAGAAAGCATTTCTTTGACTCATATTTCCAAGACACAGCCCATCAAAGTAGTGTAGTCAAGGTAGCAGGAACTTGAAGAAGCTGTGCACATTGCATCCACAGGAAGAGCAGAGAGCAATGAATTTATATATGCATGCCAGGGTTCATTGTAGCTTCCTTTTTTCATTCAGCCCAGGGCCCAGCCCTTGAAGTGCTCCCATTAACATTCAGGGTAGGTCTTCCCACTTGGATGAATCCAATTATGAAAATCTCTCACAGGCACACACGTAGGCTGCCCTGCTCCAGACAATTCCTCTTGGAGACTCTTCCTTGGAGGGTTTAGATGTACTGAGTTGACCATTAGTGCTAGCCATCACACTTGGTATATTGCCAGAGACCTACATCACTTGTGCATAATCAGAGCCTTCTGTACAGTAGTTAGAGCCTTGATCCCTTCAGATATTCAAATCTGATGAGAGGAGGGGACAGCGAGTCACTTTGGAGCTGTGAGACACTAAAATGGAACACACAGTTCATGCCCTTTGAGAGATTGGCAGAGCCTCCGCACTTGACGGCCTGAAGGTATCAGGCCTTTGCTGGGGCTGTAGGCAAGCCTGACAAGATCTGAAAAGAGAAATAAGCCTTACTGTCCATCTTCAGACCCCCAGAAGCTTCAGATACAAAGGTGTTCCACCCTCCAAAGACACACCAGCCAGCATCTTGAAGTCTCCAGCGTCTGCCTCTGGCCTTAGAGGAGAAAGAAAGCGACCCTGAAAAGTAGAAGTGAAATTTACCCTAAATACTCCCCAAATCGCCTTTGAGGCTTGTCTGCTTTTCCAGCCACTTTGTGATGCACATCACTGCTTATTTTATGTTACAGGTTACTCACAATGGATGCTTTTATTTTATAAGAGGTCACAAGGTGAGTGACAGGCTTGCCGTTGCTCTCTCTCTCCAAAAGTGCTTGTGCTCATATATCTCTCTATAGATCTAGACGGGGAGAGGATATAGTTCACGTTGACCCATGATTGTTTTCTTCCCCAAATTTCTGTGTCTGAGCAATAAGCTCTGATCTTAAATTTTATTTGGCAAGTTACAGAGTGTGCTAGTTTATCAGAGAGGTAACAAATGGATTTTTTTTCCTTCTGAATTTCAATGAAAGAGGAGTATTCATCTTCAGTATTGATCTACTGTGCCTAGGGGTGCTTGGGTGATTAGCACTCTCCTGTATTTATAGAGAATCTGCACTTCATAAATGTCGAAAGGCACTTTGCTTTACATAAGTGGCCGTGTTCCGACATCTCACAAAGTTAGCAATTATCACGAGCACCACGTTGGGGAAGGTGGGAAGTAAATAATCGCAGAGGGGAGTCAGCATGGTTCTTGCTAGAACGGGGCCACAAGGAGATGTTCTTCCTGCTCTGTTTTACTTGGGCTGCATGTCCTTGACCCACGGAGACATGGGGGACTTTCTGAGCTCCATTTTGGTTTTCTGCATCAAAGGTCTCCTTCTCATGAGGTTGAATGCCAAGTGGTCCAAGAAACCGACATACCAAACAAGCAAACAAACGAGCAAACAAACAAAATCTTCTTTCCACTTGGGATGCCCATGCTGAGACAGGAGAAAACTTCATCTTGAGTCTAGGAATCAGAAAGGGTAGTCTTTGGGGGGTTCTGTGGAATTATTATATTAAGGTTTATAAAGAACCTTTTATATACTTTTGTGACAATATAAGTGAATATTTCAGACAATTTTTGAAATTGGAGATAGAAGGCTCCTAAGCAGTGTTTGTGAGCTGCCCTGACCATTTAACCTTCACCAAACTGACCAGCTCTTTCATGTCCTGCAGACAAGATCAGTGCCTGTAGAGGTTTTTCTTGGTCTTCAATAAAGCCTCTGAAAAGTTGTCATAGCAACAGTGGCAACAGATAATAAAACAGGCTGAGAAGGTGGCCTCACTGGCCTTCAGGCTTTGTTAGCTGATGCTGTCCTGGGCTGTAATGGCTTGTTCACAGATAACATTTCATTTCAAAAATGCTCGATTTTGGAGACCCCTAGAAGAGGCATATCTTGTCCTCAAAATGACCACTTAGGCCTCCCTCCTTTGTACCCTCCGTCTGTACGGTTAGCCTGTGCTCGATCCGTGGGCACAGAGATTGCCATTCTCAGTTGAGTTATTCCTGATCGTGAGCTTGCTGGATGATGTTAAGCTGGGGCTTGTCATCTTTCCTCAATTGCTTTCCGTGGATCACTGCGTTTTCCAGCACTGTGTGGGAGTCGTGTGAAGCTCTCTTTGTTCAGTCTGCCAGCGGAGTCTGAGATGTCCTGGGTGTTTTTCCAGCAGGCTGCTATCACCTACACATGGTTGTTATGCATGTTATGGCTCTTGCATTTAATGATTGTGTTAAATGATGTTGCTTTCATGGTTCGGAGGGATGGTGTGCAAAGGCTCCGTGTATTTTAGGATGCTGGGACTGAGTGATGTGTTCCATCTGTCTCTCTGGCACAAGTTTTTACTTCAAGTTTTCTGTGTTAAGGGTCTGAGGTTGTCACATTTATGTCATTTCTTCTCAGTGTCAAAACTTGTCATGTCTTCTCAATAGATTAAGGAAAAGAAATTCTACTTTCAGTTTTTGTCCTTGTTTGATGCTTGTGGCCTGATTTCTGGCATTTAAAAAAGACTTCAGGATTTCTTTGAAAGTTGCAGTTTTGGTCCTTTATCTGCCCGGGTGTTTACTTGCCTCTATTTCTTCCATGTGTGTTTTCTTCCTCTTCCTCTTTCTCTTCCTCCTCCTCTTCTTCCTCCTCTTCCTCCTACTTCTCCTCTGTCTTCTTTTTTCTTGATGCTGAGGACTGAACCCAGGGTCTGTGCATGCTAAGCACACACGCTACCTCTGAGCTGCCCTATCCAGTCTGCTTCTTAAGCAAGACTTTCCGTGGCTCTTCTACTGACCCTACAGGAACACAATAGGCACCTCATAAAATTTTGCTCACGTTAAATTTCAGGTTGGATTCAGAGAAGGCGCCATTTGAATGAATGCTGTTTTACTGGGCCATGTGTATGCTGAGGTGTTTCAGAGGGTTATGGCCTTATGTCAGGCAGCAGATTAGAGCTGAACTCACCCTGCTGATAACCCGCCATTCCCTGTGTAAATCAAGAGCAGATGTGCAAGCTGCAGGCAGAGAGTGCAGACTGACACAGTTCTACAAGCTGACCTGATAAGTAAGAATATTCATAGGCTGATGAAAATGTTTAAAAAGGAATATTTGTACACTGGAAAAAATCGCACATTGGAAAAATGCCCACAACTGCTCCGGGAAAGCCAAACCCATAGTCATTCTACTCTTGAGGAAGCCAAATCTATTTTGGGGTATTTTGAAAATCAGATTTATTGCCGTGATTATTTGAAATACTCTTCTAGAGAGAGAACAAAGGATGTATTTTGTCTTTCATCCCAATAACTCGGGTGATATGTGGCCCTTGATTTTGATCAGTTGAGGTAGTGCCCTGTGATAATAAATGAGGAGGCAGAGACGATAAACTGCCCGGTCCACCCACTCACCTCCAGCCTTTAAACACAGATTGACTCTGGACATGAAAGGACTGTTAAGCAGTTAACCTGCACAAACGGCCGCCAGGCAGCTGAGGATGAACTGTCCTTTGATGGCAGCATCTCAGTGGCTCCTTGATTATATCCCCAAGGATTCGCATATCTTAGCCACCAGAACGGCCATGTGGCAATTCTCCACTGTGTGGAGAAGAAGAGGATCACAAACCGGCAGATTAAATGACTTGGGAGGGAGAGAGAGGGGGAGGGTGGTGGGGTGGGGTCCGTGGGTCTCAGAACGAGCCAAATGTGAGGAGGAATCCTGAACAAGAAAGGGAGTAAATCACAAGGTGCCCTGATGTTTCTGGGTCCTGCTCTCTTCTCCCCACTTGTAAGAATTGAATGCTGCTCCCAAAACTGAATCCTCGTAATGGAAGGATTCTGGGATAAAGGGTTCATTTTCTACTTCCCGAATGGGGAAGTCATCACTAGAAAGACTACTGGTGTTTGTTTGTGGTACTAACTTGTATCGCTGAGTGGTAAAGTTTAAAGGTATAAAATCTATTATGTCTATGTTTATAGGGGTCTATAATGGTTTTATTTTCTATTTAAAAAATATCGATCCAGGTGTCATAGCTATCCATATCTCAGCATTTAGGAAGGGAAGGCAGGAAGAATAGTGAAGTCAAGACCAGCCTAAGTTACATAGTGAGTTGAAAGCCAGCCTGGGCTACAGAGTGAGACCCTGTCTTACCACCACCACCACCACCCACCTGACCCAAACCCTAAAATAAAAGGATACTGGGGGAAAAAGGAAATAGTTCAATGTCACTAGGATATAATCATAATATGACCAAGCACAAAATTGAGGCACAGGGCACAGGAAGTACCCGGGTAAAAGACGATGAAGCCTCAGCTACCTGGCTCTTCAATTCATGACAATTTGGTTCACGCCATTCGATTTCAGTTCCATTCAGCAGCCGTTCGCTGCAGTTATTTGCAAGGCACTGCAGTAGAACCTGCAGAGAATAAGAAGATACAATTTGGTCCTGGTGGTGGTTGTAGCAGTAAAGATCGTGAGACCAAGTTAAGACCAGTAGACAAACTTAGTACTCATAACAGAGGCAATATTCACCTCACAGAGCTTTAGTTAAAAAGCACCCACAAGGGTCATGATCCTCATGTGTGACGATTATTTCCAGGGTACAGGACAAAATTACAGAAGCAGCTGAGGGCAGTCATTGGCGGTGCTGACTGTGAACCCAATAAAGGTTATATAAAGACAGGTGTATATGTGTGGCCCAGAATAAGAGCATGGCTGTTACCCTGAGCCCCCCTTCTCATGGTGGACTCTGCATGGTCCTAGAGGGGCTCATAGCTGCTTTTGCTCCAACTGACCTCTCCTGTTCATCTCCTACTGCCAGTAATTGTCAGCTTTGTGAAAACTGCTAAATCCTCTTGATTTTAAATTCTTTTATCTCTGCAATAGAAATAATATTCTTACTAGTATACTAATTTCAGGGATGTATGGATTAAGAGAGATAATACATGTAATATCCTTAGGACAACATCTGGCGAGATCATTTTTTTAATTCACATTTTCCCTTTCCTCACAAAGTAGGCAGGTCCATCCATTCGCCTGTTGCTTTAGTTTTATTTTTATGTTTGTTTATGTGAGTGTACGCATATCTACGTGTGAGCAAGCCTACATGTGTGGCAGTGCCTGCAGAGGGTAGACAGGGGTGTGGGAGATGGAGTTACAGGCTATTGTAAGCTGTCTGACCTGGGTGCTGGGAACTAAACTTGTGAACTCAGCACCAAAGAAAGGAAAGAAGAAAATTAAGAATCTGCAACTAATCAGAGCAATGTGTATTTCCTAAAATGGCGGGAACTGAGTGTTCTGGGGGAGGATATGGAAACTGACATTGATATTCAGAGGGCAATTTCAATCCTACAAAGCTTGTTCTAAAATGGTCCTTCTTCACTGGTGGGTTATGACTGAAAAGTAGCCATGTTCTGCTTGTCAATGTCTGACTGATTAGCAGTGTGACTTAGCTCTGATTTCTTTCCATATTTGGATTTTCCTTTTTGCTAAAATCGAGTAACACCCTTATGACAAAGTATGGTGGGCGCTTTCTAACTACCCACTCTCTAGACTTTGAGGTTCAATTCACCATGTTTAGTTTCTTGTCTTGCACTAGACATTTCCAGTTTCTCTTTCTTTGTTTCTTTCTTTGTCTTATTCTTTGCCCCCTCTGTTTTTCTCTCTCTTTCTCTCTCCCTCCCTCCTTCTCTCTCTTTATTCCCTCCATCCCTCTATTCCATCCCTCTTTCTTTTTTCTTTTAGATACAGGGTTTTCTTTTTAGAGACAGGGTAGCTCTGGCTATACTGGAACTGGCTCTGTAGACCAGGCCAGCCTCAAACTCAGATGTGCCTGCCTCTGCCTCCAGAGTTCTGAGAGCAAAGGTCACTGTCACCCTGCTCAGCCTCTCTTCCTTGAGAGTTTCCCAGATACATGAACAGTCAACTTTCTATTCTTGTCTTCCATTTCTTTGCTCCATCAATGTTTATTTTTATGTCAAAGGAACACTGAAAAGGTTTTATTAAATACAAGTCTTTATTTCTAGCATTTAAATCATTATTATAATGACCAAATCCTTAATTATCATGGGACAATTTTTCTCACTCCCCTGATGTGTCAGAAAAATCACAAAATGTTCTGTCTGGGGATATCACAGTAAATAGGTATTTTTAGTCATTTCATACAATGATGATCTTAAGCATATCATATATGACTCAGTGAGAAGAGTTATTTAAGGATAATATTTCCTTACGTCAATTATGGACAAACTTTTCATTCTCTTTCTTCTTCGATCTTTTCGCCATTTCTCTAGTTCACGTACCCAGTTCACCTCATAAATGGGAAAAACGTGATTTTTCTAAGATTTCTTGTATTGCTTTATCCCAATATTTTCTCTCCACATTATTTATTGTAGACAACTATATCTCACATTTAACTTGAATCGCAAGCAGGAGAAACATTCAACCATGTCCCTTATTTACTTTTTAAGATTTATTTTTGTGTGTGTGTATGCATGTTCCTGTGTCTGTGGGGATGTAAGCCACACATGTATGAGTGCCCACAGAAGCCAGAAGAGGGCACCAGACCCCTGGGGTTGTAGTTATAGGTGGGTTTAAGCAGTCCGGTTTGGCTATCCTGAACCGATTGATTTCAGGTTCTCAGGAAGAGCAGCAAGCTCTTCAATTCAATTTCCTGCTCAATCTTTGGTGTAGAATGAATGCATATTTGTCACTTCCTTCTTCAACCCAGTTTGGAGAGTCTTTACAGTTTGCTAGGCACTGGGCCATGTGCTGGAAGGTCAGGTGTGAATACGAGAGTCCCATGAGTGAAAGTTCAGAGTTACAAAGCAAAGACCAGCTGCTTGCTTGCTTGCTTGCTTGCTTGCTTGCTTGCTTGCTTGCTTGCTTGCTTGCTTGCTTCCTTCCTTCCTTCCTTCCTTCCTTCCTTCCTTCCTTCCTTCCTTCCTTCCTTCCTTTCTTTCTTTCTTTCTTTCTTTCTTTCTTTCTTTCTTTCTTTCTTTCTTTCCCTTCCCTCTCCTCCCTCCCTCTTTCTTCCTTTTATTGGTTATTTTATTTATTTACATTTCAAATGTTATCCCCCTTCCTGGCATTCTCCTATACTGAGGCATCAAACCTTCATTGGACCGAGGACCTCCACTCCCATTGATGCCAGATAAGGCCATCCTCTGCTACATATGCAGCCGGAGCCATGGGTCCCTCCATGTGTACTCTTTGGTTGCTGGTTTTTCTACATCATGCACAGTTCATAGTTAGTCCAGGTACTTGATCTTCTGTTTCACAGAGGAGCTCCGTTAGATCTGTTTAAAATGTTTGTAGTTCTGTAAAGTATGATAACCAGAAGGAAAATTTAATTTCTTAGAAGTTTAGCTTGGACTAAAAGAGGATTATTTTATTCATCTAAACTTAAAAAAAAAGACTTATTTGAACTGCTCTCATTGTAAGAAGCTTTCCTTATTTGTTAGAGGAGCAGACTGAGCTGACCGACAGTTACGCAATCCAACCTGGAGAGGTGTATTAAGAGCCACACTTGGCCTCTGAGCAGAGGAGGGGAAGTTGGTGCGAATAGTTGCCGAACAGGCATTTTTAATACATGATAAAAATAACCTTTTCGATATTTAAATCATTTTGTTGCCAAGGGCATTTAATCAGGCCCATTGCCAAATGCTAATTAATGATACAAGTGGAGAATTTTATTTAAATTTGTTATACTAATATGTTGAAATATAAATAGAAACTGCCAGTTGAGAGGAGCTTGTCAAAGGGTGGAGTGTGGAAAGCGAAGGGGCCTGGCATCAAACTTTAAAACAATAGATCCATAGTGCTTCAGAAGCTAATTGAGGCAGAGACCTTGCAAGGAAAGTAATTTATTAATTTAAAGACAGTCTTTTAAAAGATGTTAAAGGACTCTAAGCCTTGGGAATGGTATGATTTAGGCTAACTTGGTTGTGAGCAAGGTCTTTTGGGGCCACTGTGCATCTTGAATTGGAATGTCTTTATACAACTCATTCACTTTTAACACTGGCCTTGGTTGGCTTTGGTTCTCAGGTTATTTTTGGTCATGATGTGAAGCTGTCCTGTCTTGTGCTTTAGGCTCTCCTGATTTTCAAAGGAAGTTCATTATGGAGACGTGGTGGCATCTATGCCTAACAATACTAATAACATGCTCAGCAGAGCAGTGATGTACTGCTCTATACAGTCCTGTCTGTATTTCCGAGCTCCATCTTCCACTGGCATTCCCAATGCTTCAGCTTCTTATGCTCCTGACATATTTCCATGCATTTTTGTGGATGGAAATGAATCAGACCTAGGTAGATAGACCACCTTAAGGCAAGGGGATAGAGAAGAGGATGGAGCATACACCTCTATATTCTTTTTGCATGTGAACAAAAAATGCAAAGGTTGCTTCTTTCCCCAGGCTGGACCTTTAGACCTCTAAACCAATGTCCAGCAGCTAGCCAGTTCACTTCATAAAATGAGTCATTCTGGGGAAGGAAATAAATCACTTTGGGTCAAGGAATTGTTTCTACTGATTTGTGTGATGGTATTAGACAGGATTCAATGAAAGAGGAAGAGATGCAGGAATTAGGGGCCTGTAGGTGGTTGAGCAAAGTTGTAAGATTCAGTTGTTTTTATCCTGGTTGCTCTGAGGTTTCCTGTCTCAATGCCTGTGTTTGTATGGGTTTCCCTTCCTGGTGTGAGCATCCCCCCTCAAGTCACAATTCCTTTGTATTCATCCATGTGTTCTTTCACTGGAGAAGTCTCAGAGCACTAATCATGTAGAACTGGAGGTTCACTTTGCTATAAGGAAGATAATGAATATATTTCTATATCAAACCCTGTAATACTGGGGAAAGTCATTTTGGAATTGCTTGTGTACCTGTGCTTTCCAAGTAGATTCCTCTTCTATAGTGAGTGGAGTGTGTGTGTGTGTGTGTGTGTGTGTGTGTGTGTGATATCTTTGAGTTTTTTTCCTTCCTTCTCTATAGCCTGGCTTAGGAAAGTTATGCAACAAATATTTATTGAGGAGAGAGTATGCACAAATATGGTGATGGTGTGTCAAGCTCAACAGCGAGTGTCATTGGAAGATGCTAGTGACAGTGTGTTATCCTCTCTGTGGAGCAGCCCTATCGACTGTGCAACGCTGCAGCTATAACACTAGAAAGGGTTCGTTATGCACATCCTTAAGTCAAACGTTAACTTTTAACCACACATCCAAGTGCCCCAGACATCTGGGTGTGTTTAAGAGAGCTTCGCTCAAGTCTGCATCACCAAATGACTGTGAAGTGCCTGACAAGGCTTTTCAGTGCTTCTCTTTGCTCACAGAAGATCTCAGTCAAGATCTGGATTCATGCCAGTGCTGGGTGATGCAAGTCCTTCCGAATCTTGAGGGAAATGCAGTTTAATTGTTCTTCTGGAGACTGGATACTCTACCTGGAACCCTAGGGATGAAGCAGACTTCATGGGCCTCTTCCCTTTACAAAGCAGGAGAGTGAGGTTCAGAGAGTTTAAAGGACTCACTCAATGTCTCCCTGATCTTGGCAGAGCCACGCAGGTTTCTGTACTCTTCCATCCATCCAACAGAATGCAATATAATTTATAGATGGCTGCACTATTTGACTATCAGCTATAGACCAACATCTACATTTCTCAGCTGTCTTTGCTTTGCTCTCCATATATCATCTTGAGCTATTTTGATCTTCCCATGTCGAGTCTCAAGGGCCTCTGTCAAGTAGGCTCTTCTACAGATGAGGAGACTGTTTGATGTATATGTTAACATAGTTTGCTCGAGGTTAGTGACAACTAAGCCTGCATAGAAATGGTAGCTACCACCATTTGAACTTACATTTTGACACTGTGTTCTGGAGAAGAAAACGCTCTTCCTGTTCTCTGCTTTTGCTTGGATGGTTTCCTTCTGGGATCAGTATAAACATTTACAATAAAAAGCACTGAATACTCACTCATCTGTGGACACTCAGAAAGGTTTGTTGATATTAAGAACTCAGAGTTCTTGGTCCTTACTACTCCAGCAGGGTCTCGAAGTTTCTCTGTATAGACTTTCCAGATGTTTGTGTGTGTGTGTGTGTGTGTGTGTGTGTGTGTGTGTGTGTGATTTTACTACTGAATTCTATCACTGGAAATTACACACTTTAGACTGTGTCCTTTACTCTGTATGGTAACGTCTGAACTCATATCCCTCCGATGCACTGACATTTATAATAGTGATTTCTGTAAGGCCAGTGATTCTTATAATCAAACTCTTCCTCAGGTAACCACAGAGAAATGGGAAGTCCCTCCCTCCCTCCCTCCCTCCCTCCCTCCCTCCATCCCTCCCTCCCTCCCTCCCTGTCTCCCTCCTTCCCTGTTTCCCTCCTTCCCTGTCTCCCTCTTCCCCTCTCCATACCTGTGATCTACTGTATTTCTTGGGCCCTAAGACATCACCACTTGGGCATGGGCTTTCACATAAGTCCCTTTAACAAAGTGATCCTTCCCATGCTGGCCCTAACTGTTCCCTTCCTTGGATACAGCATGGCGACAGAGGTAGGGAACAGATGAGCACTATTCTTCCCTCATGTCTTAGTGCAGGTTGCCATGACGCTGTACCATAGACTGGCTGGCTTGAACAAAAACATTTATTTATCATAGTTCTGGAAGGTCCAAGTTCAATGTAAGGTTCTGATGGGTGCTTTCTCTAGAATGCAGATAACTGGCATTTTATATTCTCCCATGGCAAAAATAGTCTACACTTTTTTTGGCCTTTGTTTTTCAGGATACTAACCCCATTCACAAGGGCTGCATCCTCATAAAATGATTTTTCTCAGCAGCTCCACCTCCTTAGAGCTCCTTATTCCATCCCATTAAGGCTTAGAATGTCAGCTAAGGGATTTTAGGGAGTGTTCAGTTTGTAATATCTATTATTCATTTCACCTCTCTCTCACTCATCCCTTTATATATTTGTTGTTTGTTTGTGCACGCATGTCTGCTTGCTTATGTGTGTGCAGGTGCATGTGTGTGCATTGATATGAATGCATGTATGTGCACATGGCTGTGGAGGGCAGAGGACAATCTAAAGGCTCATTCTTCAGGAACGCTGTCTACCCTTCATTTTTTTTGTAAGCTAGGTGTGGGGGGTTCTCTCATTGGCCTGAAAATCTTTAAGTAGGCTAAACTGTGTAAGGAGCCCCAGGGTTGTACAGACCTCTGCTTTCCCAGGGCTGGGACTGCAAATGTGCTATGCTCAGGTTTTCGTGTGAGTCTGGGGACCTAATATCCTCATGTTTGCCCTCATGCTTGCAAGGGAAAGCATTTACTGACCAACTCATCTACCCATCTTCATTTTTGTATGATAAAAATCTAACCCCCTCATGCTCCTCCAACAAAACACAAAACACAAAACCATCTTTTGGATTTACTCATATGAAAGGTTCCCGGGCCCCTTCCTCCGCCACGGGGACAGTATGCCTATGGTTCAGTCTTTACACGTTTACTTCGTGCCATATATTTTGTCTACATCCTCCTTGATTTTTGACCTTTAAAAAAGCCTTATTATTGCTTCAAAGTAAGAAATGTGCCAAAGGTTAAGGAACTTTGTAAGCTCTTGTCTCTCCAAGCTTCTGTTATGCAGAAAGGACAGATGAGAGACACTCTCAAGTTCTGTAGTGAGCTCCTTGGTCCCAGTTTTCCTGAGCTGTCACTCATGTTGCAGTGGGCGGGCTTTGATGGTGGAGCTGTCCTTGAGTTATTTCTGTTCCTCTAAGTAACTCTTCACCTTTACTCCTATAAGTCACCCCAATAAGACTCATTGGTTTACTAAGTTGGATTTGGGTGGGATCCTTCCTTTGATCTGTCATTGGTTTTCTGTTTAGGGCTGAGTAAATGTTTGCTCAAGGTTGTCTAGAAATAGTGTTACACAACACAGGCAGCCATGAGCCACACAGCATGGGTGCTGGGGAGCAATCCCTGGTCCTCTGTAAGAGCGGCCAAGTGCTCTGACTCACTGAGCCATCTCTACAGCCCCTCCACCTTAGTTTTCAAGCAGGGTCTTAAGCTGACCTGGAACTTGCTGGCTGGATGGAGTGGTAGACCAGCAAGCCCTGGGAATTCCTCCATGTGCATTTCTCTGGTGGTAGGAATACTGATGGCTTCCTACTGCCTGCCATTTTTGACATGGATGCTGTCAAATGGACAAAGGCCCTCCTACTTGGGCTTCTGTAGCAGGCCCTTCTCCAACTGAGTCATCTCTTTAGTCCTGTTGATCTGCGGGCCTTGAACCCATAAACCTGCTTTCTTAACATGCTGGGTTTTACACACAAGCGCCTCTAGATTTAAAACTAAACAAAAAATAAAAGCTGTTGATTCAGAAACAGCTTTTAAGCCGGGCAGTGGTGGCACACACCTTCAATCCCAGCACTTGGGAGGCAGAAGCAGGCAGATTTCCGAGTTTGAGGCCAGCCTGGTCTACAAAGTGAGTTCTAGGACAGCCAGGGCTATACAGAGAAACCCTGTCTTGAAAAACAACAACAACAACAACAACAACAACAACAACAACAACAAAACCCAAACAACAACAACAACAACAACAACCCAGAAACAGCTTTAAAAAAATTATGACTCCAAAGTCAGTCTGTTTGAATGGTAAATAACACAAGAAAATGACTCAAAGGCATGTGTAGGCATTGTTTCAATTGTGCTCGTCACTTGGTCTGTGCCTACGTGCTCCAACTGATACCCCAGGAAGGATGGCAGAGATACCAACATGGGAAAGTATACAAACTCAAAACATATTGAATGATTCCCTTGTCCCAGTTATGTTAGTGAAGTGTGCGTTTCCTGCTTGTTTTTCTCCACAAGCTTTCAGGGGAGACAGTGGGGACTGAGGTCCTTTGAGATTGCAGTTGATTGAAACTGTGAGCACACTGGAGCATAAGGGCTAGAATTAATTAGCATCCTTAAAACAGCAGCATTAGGCCCTTGAATTTTTGGAACATATGAATAGTAACCGTTGATTTCTCAACCCAAAGCACAACATCTGCTCTCTCGCAGAGTGTCTAGCAAAGACTGTAGTATGGAGTCAGGTGGGGGGCAGAGTTGTAAGGGAATGCACACAGCCTGGATCATGGCTGTCCCTGTGGATTTATTATTAGACGGCACTCAGCGCAATTGCTTTCTGGAGAATTTTCAGGCCTCTGATGCACATCCATCCATCGTGTGGGTTTTATTGGACACTAATCCTCCGTAATGTTATTCTAGTAAAAAAAATGTATGTGAGCCCATGTCTGTAGGATGTAACAGACCATACTCAGAGTTAATGTAAAATAAAACTCAATTCATTAGTTTTTTTTCCTTCAGGAAGTCATAGTCTTTATCATCTTCCCTGCCCAAATCTTTGAGTGAAGAAAAGAAAATGAAGATAACGAAGGGAAAAAAAATGGATGCAGGCTGAGTTGTTTCTCATGCAGAAAGAGAAGTACTGAAGGCAGCCGTGAAATAATGACAAAGCCTACACTCACACTGAACTGTTAAAACCATCAGGCATGTCTGGGGACATGGTCTTCAGATGCTTTTCATGCAGACCTAATGACCTGAGTTTGATCTCCTGACACACGTGGGGGAAAAAAGCTTGATGTGTGGAACGCATGCGCAATGGCATCATTTCTGCGGGGAGCTGGGAAACAGACTCAGCAGAGTTGATCAGAAGCCCTAGGGCTTGCTAGCCAAGAGTATGCAGCCCAGAGACAGCAAGGAAGACGTTGCCTCAGAATCAAGGTAGAGGGAGAGAATCAATCCCTTGAAAGATATCACCTCCATGTGTGCACCGAGGCATGCATGTACCCACCCACATGCCCACCGACACACACAGCACACACACACACACACACAAAGATAATTAAAGCCAAAATATCTGCATCCCAGGAATAACTATGCATCAAATACCGTTACCCTTATTATTCATTCATTTTCATTTTCATTTTAGGACTCAGACATTGGATACCATCCTAGCTCTGCCACATTCTTCTGCGATTCTTGAGAAGTTATTTAAAGTTCCTATGTAAGGAGAGCTTATGCAAAATAGACATAATAATTTCTTCCTTGTGGGGGTTCTTACAGAGACGGAATTGAAATACTCTGTGTAGGGGCCTACTACCCTGGCACAGAAGTACTTTCAAACCACTGTTTAGGAGAGGTGAAATGGCTCACTCCGGAAATGTGCTTTCTCTTAAACCTGGTGGCCCGAGTCTGATCCCTGGAAGGGATAGGGCAAAAGCCGTCAACTAAGTGTTTCTGGTTACCGTTTGACCTCCACATAAGCGCTGTGGCATGCAGCCCCCATCCTCAATTAATGCAATTAAAAATAAGATAATATGCCGTCTACACCCCCCCCCATATCTACTAGGCCTCTCTGCCACTGGTATTTTCATATGCAGACTTGATCGAAGTGGATTATTTAGTTACTGCCTCACTAAATTAATTGGAAAGGGAAAGGCTGACTACATTAATTTTCTGTCTGCTGCGCTCCGAATAAATGTGGTTCCTTGTTAGGAACTGAAGTGGGTGGAGATGGGTTCAGCTAGGAGTGAGGACGCATGGAGACAGGACTCACAGTGAACAAAACTGTTCAGTTTTGACTTAGAAAGAAGACATCAAAGCCTTGGCCTTTGTTTTGTTTTCTGCCACACCTTTGGAGCACTGGTCATGGATGGTCAGACTGCTTAGGGTGTAGGTGAGGCAGAGAGAGAGTGAGCCTGTGCTGGTGGTATGACCTGAAGTCCGGATTCTGTGCCTGGTCCTAGTTTTCTGTGCCAGGGCTGATATCATGGTGGGCTTTAAAAACCACACCAAAGAGCTTCCCAGCTAGTGTTTTTGAATTTTATAAATTGTACAGTTGATTGTAAGATATAAAGGGGATTATTGAGCGGAAAATCATAGGCATGAGATCAACAAACAGAATTAGATCATTAGAGCCATTAGGAGCTTGGCTCTTTTCAATTTATCCTTTAACGGTCTGATTTCTGGAGTTGCATTTAGCTGGCCTGATGGTGAGTGATTACCACTGCTCTGGGTAGATAGCCAACATCTCTGACTTTTATAATGGGTTTCCAAATTATGCTGTTTATTAATTAAATTAATTCAGCCTGATGATTTGATTGCTACTGCCTCCTTTAGCAGAGCGTCCTGTCTCTGTGACAGGGAGGGTGCACATGTATCTCTTTCACCTGGCAACTGTCAGCTGCACTGCCCTCAGCTACCTTGTCCATATGGCTAGAACGTAGAACTCCCCTGTGCCAGTGTGAGAGAGGATGAAATCTGAAAGCAAGATTTAATGGTACTGGCTGTTTTCTAACACAACAGGTGACTCTAAACGTTTTCTGAGTACCCCCTCATGCCTTTTCAAATTTCATGTTAAGAGACTACCTTAAAACTTTTTCTTTATTGTTATTTGAGCATCCCAACAGCCTCACCCCCTGTTCTCATGACTTTGTTTTTCTTTCTGGCACATTAGACATTTACCATACATAAACATGTAGACATCTGCATTTTCTTTTCTATATTATTGTTTTCCATGTTCTATACCCAATGCTGTATCAGTTGCATCTCCACTATTAACCAACATAGACCTAACCAAAATCATGGCTCTCTAAAAATAAAGAAAACATGGACTGGGGGGGGGGGGTTCTTTTCATGAGCAACCGGAAAGGTGGTTAAGCCACAGAAGAAAATAACCCATTTGCCAGCAAGCATTAATGACTAATAGCTCCCCAGGGAGGGTGGAGCCTCTCCTTCTCTTCTCCCTTTTATGGGACTCCTTTTTCTGCCCATAGCCACAACTGCTGTGAGAATAACAAACAGTATGAGAGCCATGTCATATCCAGAAGCCAGTGTTCCATAGCTGTTTTCCCACCATTTGTCTCTTACATTCTTCTTCCTTCCCCCTCCTCCAAGAACTCTGGACGCCATCATGTAGATGCCCTATTTAGAAGGCCATCTTCTCATGAAAGAAAGCAAGCAATGCTGTATGCTAACTATGGCCTTAAAGTTGTCTTTTAAAGACAAAGTCTCATTATGTAGCCTACCTTAGCCTCAAACTCGTGTTCTTTCTACCATGAGTGCTAGGTGAGCCGCCTTGCAAAGTAGCTGCATGCTCTCTTGTCAAGTTCTCATTGTCTTCCAAGGGGTGGGGGGTGAGAAGGAGGCATGAAGAAACCACAAACCATGGTACTTTGTTAGTACTAAATGTTAATAATAAGATTAGCACCACGTCTAGGGGTTGACAGTCTTCTCTTCCATTGAAAGTAGACTCAAGTTACCATTAAACATGCAAGAATGATCAAATCTGGACTTTCTACCAAGGTTTTCTTTATTTTTAGAGAGCCATGATTTTGGTTAGGTCTATGTTGGCTAGTAGTGGAGATGCAGTGGATACAGCGTTGAGTTTAGAACGTGGAGAAAATAATGTAGAAAAGAAAATGCAGATGTCTACAACTAGCCCAGATAACCTGGCCATCTGTCAACACCACCCCATTCTTTCAATTCCATATTCAGTACCACATTTATGTGGCATGAAGGATATTGTTTTTTTTTCTAAGTAGGAATTCTTCCCTCCTATCCCCAATTTTTTTGAGCCTGTGCCAGAAGGAAGACACACTTTTTCCTTCCTTCCCAGAGCCTCAAAAGGAGATTTCAGGCAGATTTTCTTAGGAAATGGTATTCATTGCTGAACTGAAAACTGGATTGCAGTGCTTTGGGCATTCTTAGTAAATTATATAGCTAAAACCCGGAGCTATACTAAACCCTTTGAATTTAATTTGACTGCTGGCGGCCATCAATGGCTAAAAGAATTTAGAAATCCCAGCCACTAATGCTTGAATATGCTGGTAGGGGATGTTGTAGGAAAAGCAGGTGGTGTGGGGGGAGCCAAATAAAACAGTGGCCTTTACAGACGATTCAGAACTATAATAGAATCAAGGTGCGTGCTCTGCAGAATGCTACAAGTCGTGGTAATGTAATCAAGGCACACATAGCCTTGTGGGGTGGGAGTTCCTTCTCCACCTTCCTAGCCATTAGGAGGACAGTTGGCCTCCCTGCTCTGCAGAGCCCACTCTGGGACACCTTGCCATTCCTAGTACTGCCATTCTGTGTCCCACTAATGCAATATTTTGCCCTAACCTGACAGTTACAGATTAGTCAGTGTCTCTGGTCCCCTTTCCCACCTAATGTGACTCCAGTGAGCAAGGAGCCCAACCTTTGTCTTAAAGAGTCCTGAGCATTTTGCATATGAAATCGAATAAACCATTTTCCAGGCTGTCTGTTGTTCTCTTACCTTTCAGCAGGAATGAAGTTTCTCCTTCCTGTGAAAATACTTAAAAGCAAGCAATTGGAGGAAGCTGGGGAGGACTGGGGAGGGGGGTGGGGCTGGAGGGGGTGAACCATGCTGTTTGGCACTGTTAGCTAATTGTCTCAGCCTTTGTTTTTCTCTTCCCCTTGAAGATGAGCTGTATTGTAATTACCTCGTGAAAGATCTGTCTTGATTAGATGGCTAGGAGGTGCCAGGGCTTGGGAAGGAGATGAAAATCGGTAGAGAAGAGGAAGGTGGCAGGGATAATAGATATATCCCCAAACTTTCCTGGATTCTTTCAGCACACACCCATTTTTGTACAGGCTTCTCATCAGGTACAAAAGAAATTTGGGTTTTCTGTATTGCGCAGTGGTCTGAGGTGGTGTCCTATTAGCCTGGGATGAAGAACGTATGGACAAATGTGTACAGATTTGTGGCTTGAAATACAGATTTAGGCTAAATCTATGTGTCCTGATGTCATGAGGAATAATGACCACTCAGGGCTGCCTGGGCTGTCTGCCTCACTTCCCATGTTGAAACGCCTCATTTGCCAGCCAAGTCTTGAGGCCGGGCAGGTGGTGTGGGTATAAAGACAAATAAGGCTAAAACAACTCCAAGTTCTCTCATAGGTTTTGGGGGAGAAAAATAAATAGTACCTGGCAGTGTGCTAAAGGCTCTCAGAACACAGGAAGGTGCCTTTGTATAGCACTGAAGATGGGGGCCCAAGGTCACCAGCTGGGACTTGAGACGGTCTCAAGCAGCAGGTCATCTTTGTGTAGTCTTGAGGGTTGGTGATGGATGAAGGACTAGCTTGGATACCTGGGACAAGGACTAAGCTGTCTCCAAAGTTCATCAGTGAGGTATTCACAGGTAGCATTAATAAGGTCAGGTAAGGTCAGGGTAGTAGCTAGGTTTTCTGACTTTTGGAGAGCGAGCAAGGTAAAGGAAAGACTTAGGACTTTTCTCTAGAGAAGTTTACTGGTGAAATGGGAAGGGGTTCTAGAGAGTCTGCCTAGGCTTGAGGTAATGTGAGAAGTTGCTATCTAGATATCTCAGGTCCCAAAGCATTATTATTATTATTATTATTATTATTGCTATTATTATTATTAATGAAATATCAAGCCTGGGACAGTGAGCCTTCACTATAACCCAAGTGCTTGGACAGCTAAGTCAGGATACTCACTGTGAATTACAGGTCTGGGAGTTAGGGGCTAGCCTGAACTATATAGCAAGCTCCAGGCCAGCCTGGGCCCCAGAGAATCCCAGTCTCAAAAACCAAACCAAATCCATACAATAAGCAAGCCAAAGTCCATTTGGCCTGCATGTTTGAGGTAGCTGATGCAACTACATAAAACAAATTAAAGGTTATTTCTGAAATCCCACTGTAGAGAATATATAAAAAGCATTTCCCCTTTATCCTGGCCATTTTCTGAATTAAAAAAAAGTAGCAAGATAAAGGGGCCTGATTTAGTCTAATTTGTTGGTTTAAAAACAGGCATGGTTTGTACCTGTGAACCCTTAACCTAAGTCATCAACGGAATCTGCAAGTTCATTTTCTCCACAAAACATGTTTCAATCACTAATTTAAAAAAATTGATACATTTCAATTTCTTGTAAGAGTTACTGTAAAACTCAGGAAGTGGCATATTTCAGTTGATTTGTTTTCTTTGTGGAAAACTGTGTATCATTTCAGAGCCCTCGGTGAAGGGGCCTCAAGGATGCTGTTTTCTTTCTGGAGTACACATAGCTGCTGTCCATGAGGCGGTGGGAGGTTTTTTATGGCAGGTGGGGGATAGTCAGACGTCAGTTTTCGGAACAAGGCAGAAGGGGCCGCTGCCTACAGGGAATTGGATGTATGTGACAATCAGCCTTTAGCTGGTCCCTAAGTTCAGACTGGCTTTGAGATATGCAGCACAGACGTCCGCTTTGGAGGCAAAGCTCGCTGTGTCTGAGACTATTCCTACAGGTTGAAATGAGGTAACGCTGGAAGGAAAGTGTTAAAAATAAAAACGGGGGAAAAAAGAACGTTGCCAATTCAGGAAAACTTTGAGTCATGAATTAGCATCATATTTTTTAATCACAGAAGGCACAATATTCTCTGTCATCACCACTAGGATGTGGTTTCTTTAAAATTAGCAATTATTGAATGCCTGAAGTATATCGGGCCTACATATGGCTCCTGCCTTCATATTTAGCTCAATGATTTTCTTATTTATTTATTTTATATCCCAATTCTACTTCTTGGAAGCTTTATTTCTGGAAAATAGTCGGGGCACTTTGGAGCCCTGAAAGAGCAGTCACTGTTAAAGCTTAATTGTATGGGATGTGGAAATGCTGCAATAAATCTGTCTGGGTTGTATCTAGGTTAGAAGTATACGGTTGTCTTTAATAAAAACTTGGGGAAAAAGTACGTAAAAACTTGTAAATAAATGCTGGAAATCTCTGAGTAATACTGTGGTGTATTGGCTCTTCTCCCTTGTATCTCATGTAATACCAAGGATTTAAGTGTCAGGTTTAGTGGGAATAGCTACACACACAGAGGAAAGCCACGCCCTTCACACGGAAGGAGAAAAAAGACCCTATTATTAAAGCAAGGAAGCTGACATGGGAAAGGAAATCCATAGCCCAAGAACCCTATGTTGGCAACCTCTTTCCTTCTGGGAGGCTTCTCCCCTTTCTCTCCCTCCTCCCTCCCCTCCTCCCTCCTCTGCCTTTGTATGTGAGTTCTATGTGTGTGTGGAGGCCAGGGGTAGACACTAGGTATCTCCCTTAATCTCCCTTTGAGACATGGTCTCTTGACCTGGAGCTCACCAAATTCAGCTAGACTGGCCAGCCAGTGAGTGCTAAATCATCCTTTTAATGCCTCGGTGGCAGAGTGTACACCACCATGCCTGGCTTTTGAGGTGGGGGATGTGGGACGTGCTGGTGTGTCTAGCACTTTTTAATTCACCCCCAAAATCCCCCAGCCTGGAAACTTTCTTGAAGTCGAAGCACTAAAGTGACTGATGATGGCTGCTCAGGTTTGGCTTTTAAGTTCCTGGCAATAACTTGTAATCATCAAAATAAGGAGCAGAGTGTCCTGCATAGGCGCGGCAACGAGTAAGTCACCTGCTGTTCAGAACGTCTCCTAACTTTTAGATTTTGGAGGGAAGTCGGATGTGAAACATTCATTCCATATAAACTAGGCAAAGAAATTCTTATTATCACTTTGCAAAAAAGACCAGAAAGCTCTTGTTGAAAATCCTAGAAGAGGCCACTGCTCTGCTCTGCTCTCATGTGTGCTAGAGGCAGTTTATAGCCACGCCAGGATGCTGATGTTACACTCAACTTGGGGAGCTTTCTTGCCTTAGTATTGGCTGCTAGTCAATAACACACCAACAGATTTTTAGTACAATGTATCTTTTTCATATTTGCTGTGGGAGGAAAAAAAAGCCACACAATTCTACCAGCTTAAATATACAGTTATCTCATGGAGACATGACTTGAGAAAAAAAAAAAAACTTAAAATGTTAATGTAGTAGCATGCTTGTCAGTCAACTTATGACACGCCTTAAAGGAAAAGCATTTTTATAGAAACGGTATTTCTCATAAGGTCTGAAAAGGCTTGCCTTGGCTTTCTTAATTTCCGTTTTAAAGTGTTATATTGGATATGGGGGTATCTGGGACACCTGTGAAATCAAGTCATGCACACTGCTAGGGTCTACTTGTGCCTGAGTCCGTGGGTGAACAGTCCAGAGCCTCTCTGGCTTACAAGCCCCCAGAAAAGGTCAAGGAAGGATGTGTGTGTCTCCTGAGTTTTCAAAACTTCCTAATCACAGGACATTGTGTTGTAGGCTGATGGCATATTTTCAAACCGGATCAATCCGGAATGCAGACTCGCAATGACTACACGTTATACATGGTTAGATATTTTAATTATATTGTTTTGGGGGGGAATAATAGGAGAGAAAAATGAGTTCACTGTCTGTTCTCTGTGTGGGGGATGGGGTTCCTGTTCCTGGGGCTCAGGAGTGAAGTTAGCGCACCTGAGCATGTTACACAGCGGATGGAAACTTTTCTGTGTGTCTGTGAGTGTGTATGTATGTGTATGTGTGCACACGTGATAGTATGAAGGTCAGAGGTCAACATCAGGTGTATCCCTCAGTCGCTCTTGCCTTGATTCTTTGAGGCTGGTCTCTCACTCAACATGAAGTGAACCTACTGAGCTACACTGGCTGGGTAGCAAGTCCCAGAGAGCCTCCTGACTCTGCCTCCTGAACAGGGAGCTTCAGAGGTGTGCTTTCTTTTTGGTGGGTGGCTGGGGGATCAACTCATGTTCTCAGGCTTTCATGGTAGGCACTTTACCCAGTAGATCAGTGAGGAGTGCTTTTTGTTTCATGTGTTTGTTCCGCTGGTTGGTTTGACTTAGATTTTGCAGTGAATATTGAGGATCTCTGCTGGGAGACTATTCCCTGTCTGTGCTCCAAATCTGCCAAATCTTGATTAATCAGAAACCAATTTTCCTGACTAGGAATTACCTAGGGCTGCCTCTGCGGCTGGTCATTTCTCTTCTTAGGGTAATCTTCAAGCATATGGGAGGGAGTTGTGAGATTAAACTCAAATCAGCTTTGTTCCTTGCTAAGAGCCCTGGCAAACAGCTGACACTTCTGGCTAACAGGAAGTTTGGGAGTTCTCTATGGATTTGTATTTACTTGTGCTGCCATGGTCTCCACAGATAATCAATAGTCCACTGCACACTACATAGCAGATACAACACGCTCACTCTTTCAAATGAGTCATCAGAGGCAATGCAAATTGTCACCTTTACCTCAGGAAAAAGGACACAAGCACAGAATCTCCCCAGTTTAGTAAACAGAAGAGATCATTTCATCGGAGTTTTAACAAGGAAGGATTCAGAGGGGAGATCAAGCCCCTCCCTTCAGCTTTCTCAGTAGAAGATGCAGTTTTAATTATCTTTTCTATGAACTGAAGAGGCAGCTTTTAGGTTGGGTTAAGCCTAAATTTCAACACAATAAGAAATTTAAAAAGGCACACACCTTTAATCCCAGCCCTCCGGAGGCAGAGGCAGGCAGATTTCTGAGTTCGAGGCCAGCCTGGTCTACAGAGTGAGTTCCAGGACAGCCAGGGCTACACAGGGAAACCCTGTCTCGAAAAACCAAAAAAAAAAAAAAAAAAAAAAAAAGAAAAAGAAAAGAAATTAAAAATACATAGGGGGCCACCATCCGGACCAGAGGACAGGTGTCCGCCTGGCTTGGGAAGCGACCTCAGCCTCAGCAGCAGCGGTCGCCATCTGGGTTCCGGGACTCCGCGGGACCTAGGAAATTAGTCTGAACAGGTTAGAGGGTGCACCAGAGAACCGGACAGCTTCTGGGACGGGCGGAAGCACAGAGCCGCTGAGGCAGCAGCCTGGGCGGGCCGCAGATAACCGGCCACCATCCGGACCAGAGGACAGGTGTCCGCCTGGCTTGGGAGGCGACCTCAGCCTCAGCAGCAGCGGTCGCCATCTTGGTTCCGGGACTCAGCAGAATTTAGGAAATTAGTCTGAACAGGTTAGAGGGTGCGCCAGAGAACCGGATAGCTTCTGGGACGGGCAGAAGCACAGAGCCGCTGAGGCAGCAGCCTGGGCGGGCCGCAGATAACCGGCCACCATCCGGACCAGAGGACAGGTGTCCGCCTGGCTCGGGAGACGGCCTCGGCCTCAGGAGCAGCGGTCACCATCTTGGTTCCAGGACTCCCTGGAACTTAGGATTTTAGTCTGCACAGGTGAGAGTCTGCACCACAGAAGCTGACAGCTTCTGGGAACTGCCAAAGCAACACAGCTTCTGAGAGAGGCCCTGTTTTGGGCCTTCTTCTTCGACCAGGAGGAGGTCCAAAAACAAGATATCTGCGCACCTTCCCTGTAAGAGAGCTTGCCAGCAGAGAGTGCTCTGAGCACTGAAACTCAGAGGAGAGAATCTGTCTCCCAGTTCTGCTGAGAGACGGTAACAGAATCACCAGTAGAACAATCTCTAAACAGAGTCAACTATAACTACTAACTCCAGAGATTACCAGATGGCGAAAGGTAAACGTAGGAATCCTACTAACAGGAACCAAGACCACTCACCATCATCAGAACCCAGTACTCCCACTTCGCCCAGTCCAGGGCACCCCAACACACCCGAAAACCTAGACCTAGATTTAAAAGCATATCTCATGATGATGGTAGAGGACATCAAGAAGGACTTTAATAAATCACTTAAAGAAATACAGGAGAACACTGCTAAAGAGTTACAAGTCCTTAAAGAAAAACAGGAAAACACAATCAAACAGGTAGAAGTCCTAACAGAAAAAGAGGAAAAAACATACAAACAGGTGATGGAAATGAACAAAACCATACTAGACCTAAAAAGGGAAGTAGAAACAATAAAGAAAACTCAAAGTGAGGCAACACTGGAGATAGAAACCCTAGGAAAGAAATCTGGAACCATAGATTTGAGCATCAGCAACAGAATACAAGAGATGGAAGAGAGAATCTCAGGTGCAGAAGATTCCATAGAGAACATCGGCACAACAATCAAAGAAAATGGAAAATGCAAAAAGATCCTAACTCAAAATATCCAGGAAATCCAGGACACAATGAGAAGACCAAACCTACGGATAATAGGAGTGGATGAGAATGAAGATTTTCAACTCAAAGGACCAGCAAACATCTTCAACAAAATTATTGAAGAAAACTTCCCAAATATAAAGAAAGAGATACCTATGAACATACAAGAAGCCTACAGAACTCCAAATAGACTGGACCAGAAAAGAAATTCCTCCCGACACATAATAATCAGAACAACAAATGCACTAAATAAAGATAGAATACTAAAAGCGGTAAGGGAAAAAGGTCAAGTAACATACAAAGGCAAGCCTATCAGAATTACACCAGATTTTTCACCAGAGACTATGAAAGCCAGAAGAGCCTGGACAGATGTTATACAGACACTAAAAGAACACAAATTCCAGCCCAGGCTACTATACCCAGCCAAACTCTCAATTACCATAGATGGAGAAACCAAAGTATTCCACGACAAAACCAAATTCTCACATTATCTCTCCACCAATCCAGCCCTTCAAAGGGTAATAACAGAAAAAAACCAATACAAGAACGGGAACAATGCCCTAGAAAAAACAAGAAGGTAATCCCCCAACAAACCTAAAAGAAGACAGCCACAAGAACAGAATGCCAACTTTAACAACAAAAATAACAGGAAGCAACAATTACTTTTCCTTAATATCTCTTAACATCAATGGTCTCAACTCCCCAATAAAAAGACATAGACTAACAAACTGGCTACACAAACAAGACCCAACATTTTGCTGTTTACAGGAGACACATCTCAGAGAAAAAGATAGACACTCCCTCAGAATAAAAGGCTGGAAAACAATTTTCCAAGCAAATGGTATGAAGAAACAAGCTGGAGTAGCCATCCTAATATCTGATAAGATTGACTTCCAACCCAAAGTCATCAAAAAAGACAAGGAGGGGCACTTTGTTCTCATCAAAGGTAAAATCCTCCAAGAGGAACTCTCAATTCTGAATATCTATGCGCCAAATACAAGGGCAGCCACATTCATTAAAGAAACTTTAGTAAAGCTCAAAGCACACATTGCACCTCACACAATAATAGTGGGAGACTTCAACACACCACTTTCACCAATGGACAGATCATGGAAACAGAAACTAAACAGGGACACACTGAAACTAACAGAAGTGATGAAACAAATGGATCTGACAGATATCTACAGAACATTTTATCCTAAAACAAAAGGATATACCTTCTTCTCAGCACCTCATGGTACCTTCTCCAAAATTGACCACATAATAGGTCACAAAACAGGCCTCAACAGATTCAAAAATATTGAAATTGTCCCATGTATCCTATCAGATCACCATGCACTAAGGCTGATCTTCAATAACAAAAAAAATAACAGAAAGCCAACACTCACGTGGAAACTGAACAACACTCTTCTCAATGATACCTTGGTCAAGGAAGGAATAAAGAAAGAAATTAAAGACTTTTTAGAGTTTAATGAAAATGAAGCCACAACGTACCCAAACCTTTGGGACACAATGAAAGCATTTCTAAGAGGGAAACTCATAGCTCTGAGTGCCTCCATGAAGAAACGGGAGAGAGCACATACTAGCAGCTTGACAACACATCTAAAAGCTCTAGAAAAAAAGGAAGCAAATTCACCCAAGAGGAGTAGACGGCAGGAAATAATCAAACTCAGGGGTGAAATCAACCAAGTGGAAACAAGAAGAACTATTCAAAGAATTAACCAAACGAGGAGTTGGTTCTTTGAGAAAATCAACAAGATAGATAAACCCTTAGCTAGACTCACTAGAGGGCACAGAGACAAAATCCTAATTAACAAAATCAGAACTGAAAAGGGAGACATAACAACAGATCCTGAAGAAATCCAAAACACCATCAGATCCTTCTACAAAAGGCTATACTCAACAAAACTGGAAAACCTGGACGAAATGGACAAATTTCTGGACAGATACCAGGTACCAAAGTTGAATCAGGATCAAGTTGACCTTCTAAACAGTCCCATATCCCCTAAAGAAATAGAAGCAGTTATAAATAGTCTCCCAGCCAAAAAAAGCCCAGGACCAGACGGGTTTAGTGCAGAGTTCTATCAGACCTTCAAAGAAGATCTAATTCCAGTTCTGCACAAACTTTTTCACAAGATAGAAGTAGAAAGTACGCTACCCAACTCATTTTATGAAGCCACTATTACTCTGATACCTAAACCACAGAAAGATCCAACAAAGATAGAGAACTTCAGACCAATTTCTCTTATGAATATCGATGCAAAAATCCTCAATAAAATTCTCGCTAACCGAATCCAAGATCACATTAAAGCAATCATCCATCCTGACCAAGTAGGTTTTATTCCAGGAATGCAGGGATGGTTTAATATACGAAAATCCATCAATGTAATCCACTATATAAACAAACTCAAAGACAAAAACCACATGATCATCTCGTTGGATGCAGAAAAAGCATTTGACAAGATCCAACACCCATTCATGATAAAAGTTCTGGAAAGATCAGGAATTCAAGGCCCATACCTAAACATGATAAAAGCAATCTACAGCAAACCAGTAGCCAACATCAAAGTAAATGGAGAGAAGCTGGAAGCAATCCCACTAAAATCAGGGACTAGACAAGGCTGCCCACTTTCTCCCTACCTTTTCAACATAGTACTTGAAGTATTAGCCAGAGCAATTCGACAACAAAAGGAGATCAAGGGGATACAAATTGGAAAGGAGGAAGTCAAAATATCACTTTTTGCAGATGATATGATAGTATATATAAGTGACCCTAAAAATTCCACCAGAGAACTCCTAAACCTGATAAACAGCTTCGGTGAAGTAGCTGGATATAAAATTAACTCAAACAAGTCAATGGCCTTTCTCTACACAAAGAATAAACAGGCTGAGAAAGAAATTAGGGAAACAACACCCTTCTCAATAGTCACAAATAATATAAAATATCTCGGCGTGACTCTAACTAAGGAAGTGAAAGATCTGTATGATAAAAACTTCAAGTCTCTGAAGAAAGAAATTAAAGAAGATCTCAGAAGATGGAAAGATCTCCCATGCTCATGGATTGGCAGGATCAATATTGTAAAAATGGCTATCTTGCCAAAAGCAATCTACAGATTCAATGCAATCCCCATCAAAATTCCAACTCAATTCTTCAATGAATTAGAAGGAGCAATTTGCAAATTCATCTGGAATAACAAAAAACCTAGGATAGCAAAAACTCTTCTCAAGGATAAAAGAACCTCTGGTGGAATCACCATGCCGGACCTAAAGCTTTACTACAGAGCAATTGTGGTAAAAACTGCATGGTACTGGTATAGAGACAGACAAGTAGACCAATGGAATAGAATTGAAGACCCAGAAATGAACCCACACACCTATGGTCACTTGATCTTCGACAAGGGAGCTAAAACCATCCAGTGGAAGAAAGACAGCATTTTCAACAAATGGTGCTGGCACAACTGGTTGTTATCATGTAGAAGAATGCGAATCGATCCATACTTATCTCCTTGTACTAAGGTCAAATCTAAATGGATCAAAGAACTTCACATAAAACCAGAGACACTGAAACTTATAGAGGAGAAAGTGGGGAAAAGCCTTGAAGATATGGGCACAGGGGAAAAATTCCTGAACAGAACAGCAATGGCTTGTGCTGTAAGATCGAGAATTGACAAATGGGACCTAATGAAACTCCAAAGTTTCTGCAAGGCAAAAGACACCGTCAATAAGACAAAGAGACCACCAACAGATTGGGAAAGGATCTTTACCTATCCTAAATCAGATAGGGGACTAATATCCAACATATATAAAGAACTCAAGAAGGTGGACTTCAGAAAATCAAACAACCCCATTAAAAAATGGGGCTCAGAACTGAACAAAGAATTCTCACCTGAGGAATACCGAATGGCAGAGAAGCACCTGAAAAAATGTTCAACATCCTTAATCATCAGGGAAATGCAAATCAAAACAACCCTAAGATTCCACCTCACACCAGTCAGAATGTCTAAGATCAAAAATTCAGGTGACAGCAGATGCTGGCGAGGATGTGGAGAAAGAGGAACACTCCTCCATTGTTGGTGGGATTGCAGGCTTGTACAACCACTCTGGAAATCCGTCTGGCGGTTCCTCAGAAAATTGGACATAGTACTACCGGAGGATCCAGCAATACCTCTCCTGGGCATATATCCAGAAGATGCCCCAACTGGTAAGAAGGACACATGCTCCACTATGTTCATAGCAGCATTATTTATAATAGCCAGAAGCTGGAAAGAACCCAGATGCCCCTCAACAGAGGAATGGATACAGAAAATGTGGTACATCTACACAATGGAGTACTACTCAGCTATTAAAAAGAATGAATTTATGAAATTCCTAGCCAAATGGATGGACCTGGAGGGCATCATCCTGAGTGAGGTAACACATTCACAAAGGAACTCACACAATATGTACTCACTGATAAGTGGATATTAGCCCAAAACCTAGGATACCCAAGATATAAGATACAATTTCCTAAACACATGAAACTCAAGAAAAATGAAGACTGAAGTGTGGACACTATGCCCCTCCTTAGAAGTGGGAACAAAACACCCTTGGAAGGAGTTACAGAGACAAAGTTTGGAGCTGAGATTAAAGGGTGGACCATGTAGAGACTGCCTTATCCAGGGATCCACCCCATAATCAGCATCCAAACGCTGACACCATTGCATACACTAGCAAGATTTTATCGAAAGGACCCAGATGTAGCTGTCTCTTGTGAGACTATGCCGGGGCCTAGCAAACACAGAAGTGGATGCTCACAGTCAGCTAATGGATGGATCACAGGGCTCCCAATGGAGGAGCTAGAGAAAGTAGCCAAGGAGCTAAAGGGATCTGCAACCCTATAGGTGGATCAACATTATGAACTAACCAGTACCCCGGAGCTCTTGACTCTAGCTGCATATGTATCAAAAGATGGCCTAGTTGGCCATCACTGGAAAGAGAGGCCCATTGGACACACAAACTTTATATGCCCCAGAACAGGGGAACGCCAGGGCCAAAAAGGGGGAGTGGGCGGGTAGGGGAGTGGGGGTGGGTGGGTATGGGGGACTTTTGGTATAGCATTGGAAATGTAAATGAGCTAAATACCTAATAAAAAATGGAAAGAAAAAAAAAATACATAGGGACAACTCATGTTCATTTCCCTTTTTGATCTCCAAGAGCTGATAATACTGAGAAGTAATTCATTTTTTAGAAATTTAAAAGTAGTAGCTATAATATTTTATTTTATTTTATTTTATTTTATTTTATTTTATTTCATTTCATTTTATTTCAGGACCCACATCTTCATTGCACAGACTTTAGAAATGACAGTAGAATATTAACAAGGAAGTAAAGAACTTGATTTTCTTAATTTTCCTTACTTGTATATTTTTATAGAGTCTCCCAGATGGAATCCAAGTTTTTCATATGATTTTACAATCTTTCTTTTAGTTAACATAGCATACCATTAAGCACTCTTCTATTATATTAGTTTTAAATGATATACAACCTTTCATGCCAATTACTAGGATTTATTGATTTAGTTCTCCAGCACTGGATATTTGGTTGTTTCTACTTTTTTGGTATTGTAAAGATTTATAGGCTGAGCATCCGTCTTTCTAGGTGCATCTTTACATGTATTTCTGACTTTTCTTTTCTCACTTGGTCTAATAGCACCAACAGTACTAGTCGTCTAATAGTAATATGATTTCAAAGGCTTTTGAAAAATGCTACCACCTTGCCCTTGAAAAAGAGTGTACCCATTGATGTCTCTACTCTTTACTCCATTACATTTATTTATTTGTGTATGTGTGTGAGTGTGTGTGTGTGTGCACAAGTACATGAGTGTGTGTGCTCAAGTCCATTCACGTGTGTGTGTCTGTGTCTCTCTCTCTCTCTCTATGTGTGTGAGTGTGTGTGTGTGTGTGTGTGTGTGTGTGTGTATGTGTGTATGTATGTGTTCAAAGGACAACTTGTGAAACTCAGTTCTCTCCTCCCACCATGTGGGTGCCAGGAATTAATCTTAGATCGGCAGGCTTTATAGCAGACACTTTTATTGCTGAGCCATCTGGCTGGCTGTGTTTGTGACTTTAAAGACAGGTAGTCCTGGGGCATAGTGTCTAGAATTTGCTCTGTGAGTCGCTGTTTGAACTCAACAAGAAGAAAACAAACCTGTGTGTGAAGACGACCCTGATGTGTATGGTTCGGTGTGATGCTAGTCTCTCCCCTTACAATCTTGCCTAGTATTCGATGGTTCGAGCCTTTCTTCCAGAACTGGCTTTTGCTTGTCAAGAGAAACATCTTCCTTGAAAGGGAGCGCTTTTGTCCAGAAAGGTTCTGTACACCACCCCACTGCTCCAAAGCTCAGAGTTTCTTCTCATGTAAAATACCTGTACCTAGGAAGGGGTCCCAGACACATGCTTGCTCTTGGCTTGCATGTATGTGTCCCCAGATTCATATGTTGGAGCCTGAGAAGTCGTTGATAGCAGGTAATTAAGCCAGGAAGTTTCCACCTTTACCAGTGAAATTTGTGCCCTTATAATGCAGCTTGAGGGCATTGGCTACTTGCATCTAACCTGTGTCTCAAGCTATGAACGAAGCCTGATGCAAAATTGTTGACTCACTTAAAGCATGAAATTTCATCGCATCATTTTGCTATCCATGGTGCTTTTTTGGAAAATGAACATTGTAGATGACATCACCGTTCTACAGGGTCAGATATCGGTCCCACATGCACCAATCTGCACCTTTCTGCTCTGAGATAACACAGCAAGGAAACTTCACCTTAGGCAGAGAGAGCAGCCCACAAGGAAGGTACTGAGGTCTTGACTTGTACTTTGAATCTCTGGAACCATGGAAAGTGGATTTTCACACCAATCAATGGCTCAGACTCAGGTATTTTGGTATAGCGTTTGGAATGTCTAGAGAAAATTCCCAAACCTGGACTAAGGGGTTCTAAAAGCTCTTGGGGCCGTGGACTGTGGGAGTGTGCTCCTAGGCCATTCACAGGAGGAGAAGTAAGCATGGTAGTTGTGGTTTTCAGGTCCACAGGGACCCTTTCCACTGGCCTAGAAATCCCTGGTTGGCTACCCAGACTGGGAGCCCTTTCCATATCATGGTTGCCCTTTGAGCAGAAAAAAAATTGCCATTCGATATCGGGAAGCTGTAAAGTCTAGAAAAATCTTTATCCAAAAGAAATATGTTAAACGCAAACTGTATTCTGGATAACTAAAAGCACTTGGTTTGATCAATAGCATTAATAGATAATAACAGAACCTTCGTCTCTGATTCAGACACCAGCTGCAAAGTTGTGTTTGGAGATCGTTTGCTCCACAGCCTCCAGTTACTTCTGCCTCTGAGGCACACATTCTGACCACTGCCTTGCCCACAAGACTATAAAGCTGCTATTTTAGTCTTCAGGTCTTTCTCTCTTCACCCACTACCATTCTTCCTTGTCACAAGGTGAGAAAGAAATGAATGTTCTTTTTACTTCCCACAGCTCCCAGAAGGGTTTGCATTCCATATTTGTTTTTATGTTTCAGGCTGAGAGGGAGTTGGAGAATTATGTGGTAGGGCAAGCACATCCCTCTTCTACACCACACACTCTATTTACAAAACACACAGGTGGCTTGCCAACTCAATTAGTTAGGGTGTATAATTCCAGTGTTCATTCCCTTGCCTTTATTTTCCCAAATTTAATAATAACCTTTGGTTTAAAAATCATATAAAAATCAAAGCTAAAACATGATTGTTCCCTATAGAATTGTGTTGCTTTAGTGACCAATGTCACAGGTAATTATAAGAATACCATCTCCATTTTATTAAGTGTAATATATCTTCTGAACATAAATCCCAGTGTTTTTGTTTCAGAAAACGTAGCCAACTGCCTTAGTTTCTTTTCTTATCGTTGTGAGGGGGCTGGAGAGAGGGCTCAGCAGTTAAGAGCACTGACTGCTCTTCCACAGATCCTGAGTTCAATTCCCAGCAACTACATGGTGGCTCACAACCATCTGTAGTGGGATTTGATGCCCTCTTCTGGTGTGTCTGAAGACAGTGACAGTGTACATATATAAAACTAAATAAATCTTTTAAAAACATCAATTGTACTGCTTACCGTTGTGATAAGATATTCCAACGGAAGCAATGTGAGGGAGACAGGGTCAGTGTGGCTGACAGTCTGAAAGATAAGCACATTCCACACCATGGCAGGGAAGGCATGCTGGCCAGAGCATGAGACGTCCAAACTGAGGAAAATAAGAGTCAGGAGGAGGTTGGGTCTGGCTATCAAGACTCCCATTGATGCACTTCTTCCAGGAAAGCCCTGTCTCTTCAAGCATCTACCATTTCCCTAAACAGTGCCATCCTCAGCTGGGGTCCCAGTGTTCAAACAGAAGAGTCTACAGAGAACATTTCATGTTTAAACCACGCTACCGCCATATTTGGTCTTATATTCTACTCAAAATCCTGGGCCACAGCCTTCTGCTCTCACACATAGATGGCAGAGAGCAGCCAGTGTTTCTATAGAAGTATAGGCTTCAGTAAGCACTTAAAAAATAGTGCGTGGACTCCCAAGGAGGAACGAGTGTTTTAAATATGAATGTCTTCTCGGGTTTGAGTTTATGGGTTTCTGGGTTTTGATAGTGTGTGATAAACTCAGGCAAACAGTATGGAGAGACACTATAACACATGTGCTCTAGATGGGAGCATCATCAGTAGCAGGGACCTGGCTCTCTCCTTGTGCCCATTGGCCTCTGGACTCTGTGGGAAGTCATGCGTGAAGGATGCTCTCCATCCCACAGCTGCCCATGGGAATCATCGTAAAGCCGTCTGCCAGAAGGAATGTGTGAGCAAATGACAAACTGTACCTGACTCCAGGGGAAAATAGACTTTGGGAAGCTTTTAATGCCAGGCTTTATAATGTTTAGGATGAAATACTGCATCAGATTTCTCAAGAGGATGGAAACGACCTCAGATCCGTTTAACGGAGCATTTTTTTCCAGCAGAAGAGAACATGCTTGAATAGAGAAAGAAAATAACCTAGTACTCAAAGCTAGGAGGGGGGTCCCTTTCTTCCCTTTCCACCTGGCTCTCCCCACTCTTTCATCCTGACCTACACTCTATAACTCCCAGCCACGCTCAATGAAAAATATAAAAACCACAAATCTCTATGGATTTTTCTGCGTTAGCCCCAATGGAAAATATTCCGCCCCATTTAACTCAAAACTACCTCTGTGATTGTTGGGCCATGCATTTCTTTTTTTTTTTTCTTTTTTTTTTCCTTTTTTTGATTCAGAAAACATGGGCACCATGTTATAGTGAACCCATCCTCAAGTCTTACCTCTCTTTTTGGTAACTTCTGTGTGTGTCTTAATATTTAGCTCTGCGTCTTGTCTCCTACCTTGGACTACTTTCTGCCTGGAGTGACACTGCTCTGTTCCCTTTCCATCCTGTAATCAGATTGATGGGAACAGAGAAGTGAGAGAGATGCTGGAGTTCTAGGGATGGTCCATGACTTGGAATATAATACATGGATGGGTAAAGGAACAAGGGATCGTCCAAGAATCAGCCTCCATAAGACCCTGGATGATTGCTTCTGAGTGGAGAATAATCCTGCCTTTGATTGGCTGAAGACGTCTACTAGTGTTTCCATCGTGTGACTTACTTTGACATCTGTCTGTAACGACCTTCTATGGAATTCTGTATTTTAACACAAAAGCCTGGACAAAGTAGAGCTAGGTTAGCTCCATGTTACCTCCGAGTTGCACTGCTCATAATTAGTGATTCTTTAATTAACTTACCCTTTTCCCTTCCCAATGGTCTAGCTCAGAATTGAGGTCATTTCATGGACTGTGCGTCACTCGCATGTCTCACAAACCAATACGATAAAGGAAACAGAATAATGAGAAGTATCGTCATCGACATTATCACTGTGTATCTATTTATCTTTTAATTTTCTTATCTCTCTTAAGAATAGGTTAACTTGGGGCACCAACTGACTTGATGTCCTTTCCTGTGTGGGATTTCTTGTTGACATCTGGGGAAGATGTTTGGTGTGTGCAGTGAAAAGATTGTAGCCACAGAATAACAAACAAACAAAAATCCTCCCTCCAGCAGAAAGCTCTTTTCGGTGTTCCAGAACCATCTTTTCCAGGTGTTTGTGTGGCCAAGAGGGTGATGACCCTGTTATTAGAGCAGATTAGGTTTCCTTGGCTTCAATCAGCTTTTATATGATCTGAATGTGTTTTTAAAATAGCTCAATTTGAAGAAAACATGATTGAAGGGCCGCTGATTTTAATGCCTCAGTACACAGAGCTGTGCTTTTAGAAAACATGATCATTTTCTGAGGAGTTTATGTTTTCCATGGTGAAAGTAATACATGTGCATTACAAATAATTCAGAAAAATGAAATAAAAGGAATGAAAAAATTTGCCCATGCTAGGCCACCTGGAGGTAATGAAGGCTCGGCTTTCAGTGGTTGGTACTTATTACAGTACCTATGTGCCTACCTATGTATCTATGTCTTTACCTACATATGTATGTATGTATGTATGTATGTATGTATGTATGTATGTATGTATGTATGTATGTATCTACCTATCTACCTATCTATCTATCTATCTATCTATCTATCTATCTATCTATCTATCTATCTATCTATCTTCATCTGTCTGTCTGTCTGTCTGTCTGTCTGTCTGTATCTATCTATCTATCTATCTATCTATCTATCTATCTATCTATCTATCTATGTGTATAGGTGCAGTAATACTTTTAACAGGATTCTTATAACTGTTGTTTTAAGCAGTTTTTAAATGGCTTCATGACACTACACTGCACCACTACCCTGTAACCTCTGTAACACAACTTACTTATTGGCCATTTAAGTGGTACTTGATTTTTCGTTATTTTACCTAATGATAATGTTCATTACCTATAATGAACATCTTTGAGCTCTTGCAACAATTAGTATCATTTTTTAGGACAGATTATGCAAAGCGAATCTATTTAAGCCTTATAATTGTGTTACTTGTAAAAGTGTCTGCAGTACTTCACTGCTGTTTCTTTCTCATCCACATCAGTGAAGAAATATTTTTTATTAAAAATATATTAATCTTATGGGCAAAACTGCACTTAATTAAAAAGAGTTATTTTCCAGTGAGGCTGGAGATTTTAGTTGCTCATCCCTGCTTTTACTGACTGTCCTCTTCTGTGAGTTTTCCGTGTATTTCTGGCTACTTACGTACTGCAGTCTTTGTGTTTGACATTTCTATGTAATTGATTTGATAAGCTCTTCATATTGTTGAATGTTAATTCTTGTGACATATTTTAATTTTCACTTTTTGTTTTTCATTTACATTTTAAAGTTTAAACTTTGATATGGCAAAGTCATAATTTAGCTTTGATGGAAAATTTAAAAAGTCTAAATTGAGCCTGCACATTCATCTTCTTGCTTACATCTTGCCCCCTCCTCTTCTGGGGAGCTGAAGACTCCTTTTATTTTGTTTTTTTCTTTTCTCATTTTTTATTAGTTCTTTGAGAATTTTTCTTCTACATTTTACGATTATCACTATTTTTATATCTCGACCACAGTTTTTTTCTCCCTCCTTTTTTTCTAAATCACTCTCCCTCACATCTCCCTTCTGCCTACTCCTGACCCATCCACTCCTTCTGCATTTCTACTCAGGAAAGGGCAGGCCTCCCGAGGATATCAACCAAGTATGGCTTATTGAATTGCAGAAGACTAGGTACCTCTGTCATACTAGGTCTGGACAAGGCAACACAATAGGAGGAAAGGGTAACAAGAACAGGCAAAAGAGTTGGAGACAGTCCCCCTCCCACTGTTAAGCATCCCACAAGAAAACCAAGCTACACAATCATAACATATATGCAGAGGGCCTAGGTCAGACACATGTAGGCTCCCCAATTTTTGATTCAGTCCCTGTGAAGCCCTATGAGCCCAGGTTAGTTGATTCTGTTGGTTTTCTTGTGGTGTCCTTGACCTGTCTGGCTCATGCAATCCTCCCTTCCCCTCTTCCATAGGATCCCAGAGCTTTGCCTAATCTTTTGCTGAGGGTCTCTGCATCATTTCCTACATGAAGCCTCTCTGATGACAATTGGGTGAGATACCAATCTATGAGTATAGCAGAATATCATTAGGAATCAAAAGTCATTTCATTGACTTTTTTTTCTTTGCCGTTCATAGTAGGTTTTATCCTAGGTCTGGGCTATCCAGCATCTGGGCCCTGGCCCTCCAGGCAGCATCAGAGGAGGGCTCACACTCATGGCATGGGTCACAAGCTGGACCAATCACTTGAACCACAATTTCTATACCACCTTTATCACAGCACATCTTGCAGGCAGGAAAAATTGTATGTAGAAGGTTTTTGAGTTTTTTAAATCATTAATTTTTTAAATGTTAGCATTTGTAAATTAAATTTTGATTTGTTTGTTAAGACAGGGTCTCCTATTGTAGTCCAAGCTAGCTGTAAAGTTGAGATACTACTGCTTGTATCTTCCAAACTCCGATCACTGGGGTGCATGACCATGCCCAACAAAGAACATCAATTTTATAAGAAATAAAAAGCATAGGTTCTTTCTTCAAAAATCATTTGTGCTTAATTATCCTTATTTTATTATATAACTAAATTAACTTGAAGATAGGCTGTGATTTAATGTTTCACCTTTTCCTACCGATTCATAATGTTTTCTAGGCAAGATTTTGCTCCGGAATGACTCTTCTCCCAGTGTGATTTTACCCTAAGTGACATGTAATAAGGTGAGGAGACATCTCTGCCTGTCATGGTTAGGTGACAGTGGGCCAACTTGCTCTTGATGTCTAGTAGATACAGGCAAGGGATGCTGCTGATACCTTGGGAGCCCCACAAGAAATACTCAACCCAGAGGAAATGTAAAGGGGGGTTGGGGCTGCTTGGAGAGATGCTGTGACAGGGAGCACTCAGGGAGTACTCAGAGCGATGACTGTCAAATTCCAGAAAGGAATTTCATCCAGTGAATTTAGTTAAGCTGGAATAAATATCTCTCTCTCTCTCTCTCTCTCTCTCTCTCTCTCTCTCTCTCTCCTACCTTCTTCTCCCTTCCCCCCTCATAGAATCCATATTTTCCATTTTGTTCTCAAGTGTTTTGATGGCTTGCCTCTTCAGGAAATTGACCAGTCTTGGAAGTGTGCACCTGGGAGGGACTGTGGTCCCTCTCCTTTCTATATTCATTTCCCTGCAGTGTGGATTCAGCTCTGGGCAACTCCAGGGCATGCACGGCTTCTGCTTTCCTCTTTTTCCATTCCTTTCTTGCTTGGACTTGGTAACTTGGAAATAATGTTTGAAAATTGTGAGCAGGAAAAGGATTGCGAGTTCTGTGCAGCATGGACTGCATAGAGACAGCCTCTCGTTCAAAAGCAAAACAAAACAGCAACTGAGATAATGCCTAAATGATGCTCTGGGGGGCACCTCTGCATATGTGCAGGGCTGGTTCTTCCACCAGGCAGTAACTGGGGGCAAATGTAGAAGAAGGGGTAAACGTATTGTCTCTGTTAGCTTCCTCAAGGGAGAATCTGGGAGCCCGGAGGGTCAGTGCTGACACATGATCATGAGAAAGGACTGACACAAAATACATAGCAAATAGAAACAGAAGTAAAGAGCCAAACGGAAGCAGCATTATAACTCAGGAGTTGCTACAAACTGGAGCGCTACATCTAAGCTGTTCTTCATTCCCAGAAGGAAGCAGGCCCTTCCTATGTACATTCCTGCAACACAGGTTAAGTGGTCACATGACATAGAAAACAGCCCTCCATCCAACCACACAAACATGCCAATGGAACAAGCTCTCTTCATAGGCAATTACATTTGGAAAATAGACTTAAATAGGTTTATACAATTTAAAACTTAATAAACAACAAAGTTAATTTGGGTCCTTGTTGTTGGACTCCCTGAATCTTTGGTATGACAGTTTGAAATGTGAACTCAAAAGACGGTTGCATTAGTGAATTTTCTTGTGATAAAATACTAGAGAGAAGCAACTTAAGGGAGGCATGGCTTAGTTTGCCTCATACTTCAGAAGCAGTGGACCCCCACTGTGGGGAAAGGGATGATGGGGAGTGTCCAGCGGTGGTGGTAGACAGGAAATGGAGAGCTCCGACTGGCACCAGGAACAGTGAATTCATTCACTACCTTCAAGGCTGGCCTTCAGGGTCCTACTTTGGCTAGCTAGACTCTACGTTCTAAGAGTTTCACAACCTCCTCAAAGAACCACTAGGTGGGAACCAAATCTTCCAACGCACAGGAAAACATTTCTGACTCAAACCGTAGCAAAGACTGGTCAGTCAGCACCTTTGACACTTCATCTGTTTGAGAACTCTGGCTTGTGCCTGGAACGTCACACTAATGCTGTACCTGTGGTTCATGTCCATGACTGTAGATGTAAAGAGAAATGGCAGTAGAGATGAGAATGGAAATTCCCAGGCTGGGGCTGGAAAGATGGCTTTGTGGGTAAGAGTGCTTGCTGTACAAGCGTGAGGACCTGAGTGTGAATCTCAGCATTCACGTGAAAACCTGGGTACAGCTACACACACACAGAACCCCAGCACTTTGGGTGTGTGTGTGCAGACAGAAGCATCCTGGAGCTTGCTAACTATCAGCCTAGCTCCAGGCTCAGAGATTGTGGTCTCATGGGAATAAGGTAGAGAGTGACAGTAGGGCATTTAGCATCCTCCTCTGGCCTCTGCAGGTGCATAGGACACACACTACACATATTCTACATATTTGCTGGAGGCCAGCTCCAGACCTCTGGTTCTTTCTTGAAGATAGCAGAAGGGAAAGAGCATTGGTGGAGACAAGACTTGTTCTTGTGAGAGATTAGGGATGCTTTCATAATAACATATACCCATCTTGACTTTAAGTTACTATGAGGCCAGATGCTGCAGGCCTCTGGACCTACAACACATGTCTCTAACAGCACATACAGGGAGGCAGGTAAAGGATTTATTGTTTCACTCCCTTCTCTGGCCAAGCAGCCTGAAGTCCTTTACTGACTTGGCTGGTTAACTCTGTAAGCCAGAAAAGAAAGAAGTCGCTCACACAGAAAACACACACACTGGATGAAGCAGAACATACATTCATACACACACACTCTTACCAGGCCTAGCCATCTGTCTCATCAGCTGACAAAAGAGTTCATGCATGCTTACATACATACACACACACACACATATGCCTTCATACATACATGTAAACAGTCACATACACTTGGATGGATGGATGGATGGATGGATGGATGGATAGACAGATGGATGAATCGATGGATGGGGCAAAGCCCCCTGAGCCAAACCATCCAACAACTTTATTTCTTTTCTTTGGTCTTTTTATACCTTTTTAGAAATAAGTTCTTTAAAAAACTACGTCATGGATAGAATGCTATATAAAATGGGAGTAACAAAAGGATATCAGTAAAAGTTCAAGGCAGTGTTTCATACTGTAAGCTCGTTATAAGTTCAAAGCAACAGTTTTTACATACCTTGCCTTATCAAAGTACACACCTGTGACTTTATCCTGTGACCTAAATGGTTTTACTTGAACACAGATTTGTTCCAAGCCTATTTCTCTTTTTAAGGTAATTATGAAAGCTCACTGCATTTCTTATGCAGCCTTTATTTACTATATGAAGCATGGACACACTCTAGTCTTGATTCCAACTTTATTACCTCTTTCTAGCAAAGTAATTAAGACCATCTCTTAAAATTTTCCTCCTACAATTATTTGATCAAACCATAAATTCTATAGCATCATTAATTCATCTAAACAACACTGATTCACAAAGCTTCATCTTTATGTTGATCCGCAGGAAATCAGATCAATAGGCTGTGCTAATGCCCAGAGGTTATTGTATTAATTTAATAATGACAGGAAAGGCATATCAGCTGCAAGAAGCAGTCCTGAGATAAGTCACTTTGGGCTTGCAGATCGTGCAAAAATGGTGGGATAGCTTTTCAGGAAAGTCATCCTCTAACTTTATCCTTTCCTAGATGTCTTCTGACACATAATCACACACACACACACACACACACACACACACACACACACACACACACACACACACACACACAGACACACACACACACACACAGACACACACACTACATATTCACACACATGTTCATACTTATGCACTTGCCCTCTCCCCCACCCTCTTAGCTTCTGCCTGAATTAGGCTGGGTTGGAACATCGCCGTGTGTATGAAGCTCCCTGGGCAGCTAGCTTCCCTGTGCAACTGAGGTGGGGCCCTCTACAACAGTGAGATGTGCTTAGAAGAGCCAGCAAGGATTCGGCCACATTTTGTTTCCAGCTAGTCAGTAGCTGAGGATCACGTTAAAAATTCCTCTCAGGACTCTGTGCTGGCAATCCTGATTTACTTGTTGGGGTAGGCTTCTGGAACACACACAGTCAGTGAGCCCTTTGGGTGATGCTTTGCCAGGCAGGTTTGTAAAGTGAGTGTTCCTCTGCCACATTCAATATTGACACCATAAAGACTGTGGCTGGTGAGAGTGTGCACTGGCCAACATAGGAACATTTAAAATCTGCGTTCTGGGTACGGTGATAGCTTAGTCAGTGAATTTCCTTCTGAGCCTGAGGACCTAAGCTTGATCCTTAGAACCCGTGTGAAAAAGCTGGAAGCTTGTGCCCAGAGCTGGGTAGTGAAGAGAGGAGGATGCTAAATCTTATTGGTGAGCTATCCTAGATTACTTTGTGAGCTCTTGACTGGTGTGAGACCCTATCTTAAACCAAACCAAACCAAACCAAACCAAACCAAACCAAACCAAACCAAACCAAACCAAACCAAACCAAACCAAACCAAACCAATAAATGAAACAAAAATCAAACAAACACACTATCAACAATAAAATAAGGTGTGACATGTCCATGAGCATGCCCCCCCCACATACACACACATAAATAACCCACACATACATACCACACACACACATACCACACACACACATACCACATACACACATACAAACACATATACCACACACACATATACACACACCACACACACATACTACACACACATACACTACACACACACACACACACAATACATACATACATATATACTACACACACACACACACATACAGCACACACACACATATAAACACACCACACACACATACACATATGCCACACACACATATAAACACACCACACACACACATACACATACACCACACACACACATACATACACCACACACATACACCACACACACACAATACATACATACTACACACACACATAACACACACACACAGACACATACACCACACATACATATACACACACACAGACACATACACCACACACACACATATACACACACCACACACACACACCATACACACAAATACACACACCACACACACACACTATACATACACATACACATACACCACACACACACACACACACACACACACACACACACACACACACACACATACACACACACACACACACACATACACACGCACGCACGTGTGCACGTGAGTGCACCTGAGTTCCTTGTGTGTTAACAGAGCTCTAAGTATGTTTTTATTTAAAGGAACGAGTGGATACATCCATAACCGCTTTCTCAGTGTTCAGCATCCTGTCCTCTCTTCCTCTTTGCGCCCCAGGATGTTGCAAAGCAGTTTTATAAATAAAATCCATGCTTAGTATTGAGCCTTGGGGAAAGGGAGTAACAGAGGACGGGAGAGGAAGAGGAGAAACATTTCTGGGTGTTATAGAAAGTGAATTCCCGGTCTACTGAAGATAGAGCTTTGTGTGTTTAGCCTATGTCAGAAGCCATGCGCAGTGCACTGTAGCCTCTGCAGCTTGGGATCTGAGGAGTCTAGAGGTGAACTTCCAAGCTAGGGAGGTGTTTACTGTTACAGCAATGCTGAAATGTTGCATTAATCCCGTTGATGCTTTTTATCTGATTCTCTTCTCGACTTTCAAAGCCCAACTCGGCAATTATTTTAAGGAGAGGTCAAACAAGCAGGCTGAAACAAGAAAGATTATTGCTGTTTTGGTTAAAGCTACAAGGAGCTGTTATCAGCTAAGTGGTAGATTTGACTCTCAAGTGAACTACAGAGAAAGAAAACATGGGTTACTGGCGACCCCCATCAGGCAACAACAGCGATTTCCATGTTGTTTATCTGCTTGGTCTGAGAGAAAGTAAATCTCTAAGTGGGTTTCTACCTGGAGATGTCTCATCTATGTTCAGCCTCTGCTCAGTATGTTTCCCTATAGCTGACCCAATCGGGAAAATGATTGTCCTATTGAGATGCTTTGCTGCACAGTACAGCAGGCATCTCAGAGGTGCACACTTCTTCTGACTGTACCCCAAATCCCTGGCAAGTGAGAACACCCATATTTTGTACCATAGCACCCCACCCTTCTCCTGTGAGACAAATTTATTTGCATCAGGGCCATTTACTCATAGGTTGGCCAAAGAACAAGATGTGATTGGTTCAACTTCACCAGGTGAGTGGGACAGGGAAACTGAGAACCAAGATTTAACTTCCTTGAAAACATGGAAGTAGAACAAGGGGAAAGAAACAGTTTCCAAGAGGACACAGCAAAGACTCGGAGGCCCAAGAATTACTGAGGTTTTGTTAGATAATATGTTCGATAACTTTACATTACTATAACAAAATACCTATGATAGATGAACTTACGAAGAAAAAGAGTTTATGTTGGCTCATAGTTTTGGGAGGCTTATTTTATGGTCAGGTAGACTACTTTGTTTTAGGTACTTTGCCAAGTCATCCCCTCACAGCAGGAGGATGTGACAGAGTGAATTGTTTGTCTGATAATTGGGACATTGAAGGGAGATATAGACATTGTGTTTTTGTATACAGTGCAAAGTTTACCTTTGCATTACCCAAATGCTGATTTCTCTGCCCTCATATCTTGTTTCAATCGGGACACAGCTTTGCAATGCTTGTACCATGAATCTCCTGTCTCAAGTTTGTATAAACAATTCTTACCATTTATTCTCTGCCTTGTCAATAAATGCTGACCATCCAACTGGCTGGGCAGAATAGAGAAGAGGGCAGGACGACTGCCAACCAGAGGAAGGAGAGAGGGATAGAGGGAGATTCAGGCAAGTGGAGGAATTGGAGCCATGAAGAAGGAGTCCAAAGAACCAGATGAATAATAATATGCAAATGTCATGGGATGGGACTGTGAGGTAGCCAGGTTAGCATAGAAGGTAAAGGTAGACTATCTAACTGCTCAGCAATTGATGTGCAATTTTGAATAAATCTTATTTTTCTCTGTAGTTATTGGGGAATAGTATAAGGTAAAGAAATACAGTTGCTTGATTAATTCATTATTTATATTTCTATTAAGGATAATTCATTTACGGCAAGAGGAAGAAAATAGCATCCCATGATCCTTTCTAGGGTCATTTCCCCCATAATCTAAATCCTCACAATAGACCTCATCTCTTAGTGTCTACTATATCCCAGTGGTGCCGAGTTGAGGGCCAAATCTTCACTGTGTGCCTTTGGGATGCATTGAAGGTCTATACTGTAGCAAGTAAAGAATTGGGCAGTGTGATGGGTGGTTTCGATTGCAGACAGAACTGAAGAGTTAGGTGCCTAGCACTAGTAATACTTACTATTACTAGTAATACTAGTATTACTAGTAATACTTAGCTCTCCATGTGTCTGTGAGATGGTGACTGGAGCAGAAGTAGCCACCCTGAATGTGGACAGTACCATCCAAAACATTGTGGGCTGTGATGGAATAAGGTGGAAGAAGAGAAAACCATCCAGTGAGAGCAAGCTACATCCTTCCTTAGCTTCTGTTGCTACAGCCATTGCCCCTGGGTATCAGACTTCAGCATCCTCAGGCTTTCCATCCATGCTTTTTATGCCAGTGAGTCTCCTGGAAACATCTGAGCCTTTTAACACTAGCTGGGGCCTGCATTGTTGGTACCCCATGTTCTAGCTCCTTGGATGGAGTAGCAGCTGGATTCTCAGCCTCTGGAGTTTGTACGTGGCCATGGCTGCTCTTCTCAGCCTCCTATCACGAATGAGAAAGCGTGATATATTGTGCATACCACATATAACATGCTCTGCTGGTTCTGATCCTCTAGGAAGACCTAACTGATACAGGCAGATATGATATAGACGATAGTAGAGATAAAGGCATGTGGTAGATTTTGACAGTGGATGGGTGTGGCCTATGGGATGGGATGTGTCATCTTCCAAATATAGGAGGCAAGGAAACCTGGGGAGGCAAGTCCTACCGACACCCCGTGTTTACTGTGTCCCGCTGCAAAGCTTGATGGGTGCTAGAATAGCCAGTGCCCTGAGAAACGACCTAAAAGCGATGCAAGCTTTTATCAATAAAGAAGAAATTTCCTTAATATTTGATCCGTCATGGGCCTTGAGAGAAGTTGTGTGTGTGAATAATGTATGTTCCCCCCACCTCGCCTCATCTACTCCCTCTTGTCTCCATGGTTAAAACCCCAGTGCCCAGGCTGTGTAGATCTTGGGTCCCATGACACACTGATTTATTTCTTAGGCTATGTGCCTGCTGCTTGGCATAGAACCTTGGACTCTTACCGTTGATGGTGAGTGGATTTTTTTTAAAGGCTGTAACCAATTTACAGTAATTGCTAAGGAGAGCAGCTGTAGCATCCATTAATTCCTTAATCTAGGAGTAAAGGGAGAAATGGGTTAGCTGGAGATAAATATAGCTTCCAGCATTCTCCCCCACCCTGCACCCCCCGCCCCGAGAACAAACCCTTTAAAAACAGTGCATTTCGGAGGCTTTGTTGGGTGAAAGGAAGCCCGGAGCCTCCTCTTTTCCTTGAGGAATTATTCCTGCAAGGAAGAAGGAGTAGGCAAAATAAAATGGAGCTTCTCTCAAAATGACAGCATAAGTCTGACCTACGACCCCACGGAGCCTCTGCCTCCCAGGACCTTGAGATCTCTGGGTGAAGAGTCACCGATTGAACTTCTCCTGATTCGTGCATGCATCAAATCTCTGGAGAGCTGAAGGAGGAGAGAGAGAGAGAGAGAAAAAAAAACCTGAAACAAACAAACCAACCAAATTCTTTTCTTCGAGCTAGCCATTTGTTTTAAAATGAGATGAGAGGCTGCTCAAAGACATTAATGGAAATCTTTGCAAACGCAGGCTGAAACTTTCTTCAATCCAAAGAGTCACTCAGCCATAAATATGTGGGGGTTATTTAGATGCTTCCAAAGGTTACTCGAAAATTGCCTATTTTTCCACAAAGAAGTGAGCTGTTTATTGCTTCAAAGCATGCCTCAGAGTGAATGCTTTTCTTCATCGGAGAATACTGAAATAGATGAAATGCCGGGAAAGGGTTGTTGACTGGTGGGTAGGGAGGTGAGCACAGCAAAATAGGAGGCTACTCCGAGCCCTGGAATGGAGAGGAATACAGGTAATGTTGTCCTCATGGGGCAGGGTGAGTGCTGGTCTTTTAGGTAAGAGGTCACCATGAGGGCAGGCTGTGGGTCAGAATGGGGCCCTTGTTGGGAACCTGAGTTCCTAAGCAGGGGCTGATGGGGCTGAAGAATAAGTGTTTATTTGCATTTCCTAGCTGCTTCCTCTGAATTCAAGAAGGACCATACAAGGCTCTGGCTAGAGTCTCACTAATTCACACTGGCTAGTCCTACAAATACAAATAATGGGGTCCAATTTCATTCTGGGTGGATGCATGGAGAGATTTAAACAGGGTCCCCCAAATACCAGTTATAGCTCAAATACATCTTTCTATAGCCATAATTGGAATTAATTTTATGTTTAATCAGGTTTGGGCAGAGGGCTGTGATTGTCACCCCTGTACCTGGAGGGGTTGGTATGGACAATCAGCCTGATAGCCCAGGACAGTCACCAGGATGTTGAGAGATAGCATTTTGTGTCAGAGATAACATACTAGGCAATTTTCCTGAATTATTAATTAAACTGTGATATAATCCTGAAAAATTTTCCCTCGTTTTTATACAGTGGTGAAATAATTTGACAGAAGGTACGCGGGGGGGGGGGGCTGGGGGGGGGCGTGTAATTCCGGTTTCCAGGCATCCTCCACATAGTCCTCTGCTCTGGCCTTGTCACAGGGGCTGGAGCCTTCTGGGTACATGGTGCCTGCTGCTTTGTTAGTGCATCTGAGGATTTACAACTACTGGGCAGGGTCCTTCCTCCACGCTCTTCCTGCATGTCCCAGCGGCTTTGGGAATCACAGCCCCCACTGCCTATGTGATGTCAATCAAGGCGACCCCATTTTCCCTCTCCTCTCCCAAAACCCCAAGGACAGAGACCAAATGGAAATTACATAGTGTTATTATTTGTACACTAGCTGAAAAATTTATGACTCTTTGTAAAAAATATAGACAAATATGTTGTCTGCTGAGAGCTGAAGATAAGAGGTAAAGCATGGTATTGGCAATGCCTCCCATGGGCTTCTCTTGAGAGAGGATGAATCATTCATTGGATGCTCATCGAGACAACCACCGCCTCCCCGGCTTCTCTTAGAAACTGCAAAAGAAAACCAGCTCTCTGTGGCACTGTAGCAAGAGGAAATGATCAAACAAACTAGCTTTGAATTGACACAGTGCCAAGAACTCCTTCTACATGGCTTAGACCCACGAGTCTGTTTGAGGAGAGGACTTTTTTGTCCATGATAGAATCCTGACCCTGTTGGCTTGTGCTCCTGCTTAGCAGAGTGGCTTCAGATCTTGCGTCTTATCATTCATGCTTTTATGGGCTCCCCCTCCCCCCAAACCTGACTCAGTCTATAAGAGTTTATGTGGGGTTGTTTGTATACAATCCTGTTTAATAAGGATGTAACTAATTTGGCCAGTTTCTACCAGGTCAACGTTGGCGTGGGAGCACAATGCTATCACTATACAGTTTCAGTAGAATTCAGTCTTGGTCATTAAAAGTTGTAGAAGATAAAATGCTTATCTGCTCCTCACAGCCACAAGGTTTGGATGCCCCTACTGTGAAAAAGGCATCTTTTAAGTCAATGAAAAGAAGCATTAAAGGTTGAGCTTGGAATTTGTTTCAGTTGAGTTGACAACAATTCTTCACATAAGAAGGATGCTAGGCTCTATTCATTTCTTTAAAAATTGATAATGTTGTGGCTGGGAGGCAGAGACAGGAGGATTGCTGCAAGTTCCTCACAGGTTCCAGGCCAGTCAAGACCCTGTCTCAAAAGAGACAAAAAAGAAGAAAGAGAAAAGTTGATGATATTGTGGCTTAACAAAGCCAACTGCTTTACTAAGAAAGGCTAACATGACAAGCTCATGAAATGTCTCAGAGTCAATGCTACTTTAAAATTGTTTCTTGAATTCACGATTAAGATCTTTCCCATGAAATTGCTGAAGACTAACTTTGGCTATGTGGTGAAAGTCAATGAAGTTAAATTCAATGAGATATTTTATACATCCATGTTAAATGCCAGTATTGATATGTGTGGTTATAAACAACATCAACCACCCCCCAAAACAACAACAACAACAACAACAACAACAACAACAACAACAACACAGTTGTTGGGTGTGGTAGTATGCTGATTCTAGCACTTGGGAGGTTGAGGCAGGAGGATAAAAAGTTCTGGACTACGTGGACAGCCAATGTCTCAAGACTAGAATAATTCCACAAAACAAAACAAAACAAAACAAAACAAAACAAAGCAAAACAACAACAGAACCCAAGCAAACAAACAAAAATCAAATGCTTTCTTATTTGATATATGTGCATATATTTTATAAATTTGCTATTGCCACTGTTGCTAGAAGTTTCCTCTAAGATAAGAGAAGCTCAAAAGTCAAAAAAAAAAAAAGGCAGTGTCTTTCCATAAACTCTGTTAGGAAGTTAGGAAGTATCCAAATCCTAGCCTGACACTCAGAACCTGTCTGGCAAGTCCCCCATGCAGGCGTCTTTCAACAAAGGCAGCTTTTTCTGGTTCTTGTATGTATGCTAGTTTGCCCATCTAAAAGCCAACTGCCTTCCATCTCTGATTTATACTCATCCGTCTGATTTTCTCTGATACCAAACACACTATGTCTTTTCTGACACTAAGCAATTTCCCACATCTCCAATGGGCATCAAATAATTGAATTCATTTGAGCCTTGAAGTTGACACCCAGCCCTAGGATTAGGGTTGAGTCCTACAAATTGCTTCCTTTTCGGGGGCTGGAGGAAAGCACAAGGCCATCTGTGTTTCTGATTGGGCATCTAGCTATGAATCCATGTAGTCTAACCTTCCTCAAGCTTGAGAGTTTGAGTGAATGAGACATAGAACTAAAGAGACTACATTGCTTACTATTAATGACCTATGATCATTGATACAACTTAAGACCTCTGTGTGGTCCCTAACCCTGGAACATCTTTTACTTAAGTTGTTGATAAGTTTTCATAATTAAATATCCAATGTCTCACTCCCTTCTGGAGGTCTGGGGTGAGAGTAATGGGGAAAGGAATATTAGGTGTTTCTGGGGTCCAACCCCTCACCCCGAATCCATCTAGGTTCTTTCCTGACCTTGTCTGCTCTTTAACATAAACAGACTCATGATCCAAAGGCACTCACAGAGTTCAGGGAATTCCAGTCTTTAAGTGTTCTCTGTTAAGAGCTGGGAGGAAAGACCAAACACACATTATACTCATCCCTTAGATTTCAGTCTTTGATCTTTTCTGTTGTTGTCTCTCTAAAATATAATTCCTATAGTAAATGTTTACATCACTTTAAAATCGAAAGTAGCACATTTCTCTCTACAGAGATTTCTCCTATGCAGAAAATACATCCTGGGAAATTACAGGCTAAACAAATATTCTAGTGCTTGCTTCAGTCCCTCTCTTTGTTAAGACTTTGGATAGAGTAGTTGAGTTGACCTGGATCATGCTGGTGTCTTATGTTAAGGTGGGTGTTCGGGGGACATCTGACTGAGAACAATAGCCTGGATTCTGCTCTTCAACCACATCCTGGTCCAATCCCTGTACGTGCCCACAGAAATACCTACAGCTTACAGCTGCATTCTGTTGGCACACGACCCTCGCAGAATGGAAAGTCCCAGCAGTATTACTGTGTTCATGTTGACATCTGGGCACCTCTGGGCTGATTACCAGGCAGCTAGCATCAAGACTGGGCAAAATTTCCACTGCCTATACACCTTGACCCAGCTAGTTTGATGATCTAGGGTCAAGAAGGCCTCTCCTGCCCCGAGTACGGGAAGGAGTTATGATGCAAAGGTCTAACCCTGATAGCTCTCACTGCTGCAAAGACTCCTTAAGACAGGTTCTTCTCCAGCGCACATTCTCTTTGTGTCTTCAGAGTGTACTTTTAAAATGTTGGTCCAATAAACTTGTTATCGCTAAATTTCCTCTGTGTCCATCACTGAATTTTTTCTTGGGTAAAACTCACAACCTGCAGGAATCTCATGAGGGGTAACTGGAGGATGAAGTGGGGCTTATTTTTTTCCTGGTTGTCCAGGTGTGTCCAGGGAGTGGCTATGCTTAGATAGTCTCATCCGAAGTTCTCCTGAGCCTGACTGACTTCATCCTGTGTTTCTCCTGCTGCACTCCACCATCTTAGGTCCTCTCTCAATCCACTATTTATTTTCTCAGAAGATTCTTCTAGTTGAAGCTTCCTGGAGCCCCTTGGTCTTGCTCTCCTCCCCTTTGATTTCTGCAGCTGCATATGCTGAACTCAGCTAACTTTCTTGATTATTCTTGTGGGGGCCTGGCATCTCCTCAGCTGCTGGTGTTGCTATTTGGTTTTGTTTTGATATCACCATAGCCTTGCAAGGAGACTTAACCGTCCCACCTATAAGGGTTATCGATGAGTAATTGGATGGCTTACTTTCATGTGCCTTGGTTGCAGGCCTGGTTGGGGGGGGGTTTAATAAACCTCAGGTGCTATGTGTTCATTAAGTCGATGGAATCTAGCGATGTCTCAACTCTGTACTAAGTTTTTTTTTTCTTCTGAGCTTTCCCTTTAGCCTTTCCTAGTTTATCCCCTGGTACATCTAAGAAGGTTCTGGATAACTTTATGCTTGCTATTACTACTTGAGCATTGAATTCCTACTCTATAGAATACGGGTTGAATATATTAGGAGGATCAGGTGAAGTAAGACAAATTTGTGACTCATTGTAAATTCTGAGACAGGTAGAGGGGTGTGTGTGTGTGTGTGTGTGTGTGTGTGTGTGAGAGAGAGAGAGAGAGAGAGAGAGAGAGAGAGAGAGAGAGAGAGAGAGAGAGAGAGAGAGAGATTGAGCATGTTACCATGGTTACCCATGACAGGGCCAACAGGACCATTTCAGCACTTAGCAAATATTCAGCAAATCCTAACTATGTGCTGTATATCCTAGAATGAAATTGAGAAAAAAAAATCAGGAATGTTCTCTGTTCTCTCAGTCTGGCTGAATAGACAGATATTAACCAAATAATCATGCAAATATAATGGAAAAGCATGACATGCACTAAGAAGAAAGATATGGTGCCGTGCGTATTTGTGTTTGACTAGAGCACTTGACCTGCCTTGGTGATAGCTAGGAGCACATTAACTGAAAAGGGACCAGGATGCACACAGGTCTTATGGCACAGAGAACCTTGGTCTATTTGAGGATTTATACAGGCGTTAGTGGGGCTGGTTTCCATAGAAAAGCAGGGGACAATTGTATGAAAAAAGATTGGCAAAGAAACCTTAGAAAGTAAAATAATCTTTTCATTTCACTTCTCTCCAAGTTTTAACGTCTCATTCCACAGAGTCCTTTGAGAACTGGGACTTTGCAAAAGTGATTAAGGCTAAGAGTCTTTGGACAGGGAGATTTTCCTAAACCATCTGCTGGGCCCAAGTGATTTCAGGGATGCTTGTAAGTGGGAGAGAAGCAAGAAGTAGCTCGAGGACTCTTCTGTCCCTGAGGAGAGAGGGAGGAGGCCACAGGGTGGAGGCCATAGGAGGAGAATGTAGGAGGACCCCAGAAGCTTCAACTGAAAACCGAGGAAACAAACCTACTTTGGACCTTCTGGAAGGCACAATCTTGCCAACCCCTTGATTTGAGCTCTGTAAAACTCATTTCCAACTTCTGACCTGTAACACAGTAAGATGAGGAGTTCGGATTATATGAAAATACTAAGCTTGTGGTGATTTATTCTATAGGAACAAGACGCCACTAGAATGGACAAAATCAACCGAAAGCATCCTTGGGGCTGAGAGGTAAAGAAAAGTGTCGAAAGCACGTGGCCATGCCAACCATCCTGTTCCCAGGAGGCTCCCATCTTAGTGAGGCTGACGGTTTACAATAGAGAGTGGTGGCCCAGTTCAGTAAAAGACGGGACGATGGTGGGGTCATAGACTGCAAGGCAGAACGATCTGGCATACAATGAAGGAGGGGTGAGTTGTGCTATTGGTAAAGAATACTGTGGTCTGACTATGAGATGTCCCACAGCCTGAGCATCTGAACACTTGATTGACAGTTGAGGGTGATGTTTGGGGAGATTTAGGTGGAGTGCATCAGTGTGGGGCGTTGAGCTTAATAGCTTAACCTACTTTCAGTTCACTCTGTTAGAGCTTGTGATTGACATATAAGGACTCTCAGCCTTGCTCTCATGTCTGCCACTTGCTGCCACATCTTATCACCACGACGATGACGGACTCTTTTTCCCCCCCTTTCCCCTCTCCCTTCCCTTTCTCCCTCTTGCTCCACTCCAGCCCTACTTGCTCTGGTCCATAGGTTCTTTTGTTTGTTTGTTTGTTTGTTTCTCATTACAGATGGTTATGAGCCACCATGTGGTTGCTGGGAATTGAACTCAGGACCTTTAGAAGAGTAGCTGGTACTCTTAACTGCTGAGCCATCTCTCCAGCCCCCCATCCCCCTGCCCCAACAATCATGGACTCTTATTTTCTGGGACTATAAGCCCTAATAAATGCTTCTTTTGTAAGTAGCTTTGGGCTGTGGTGTTTTATCACTACAGAAGGAAAGTAACCAATAGACTGAACTTGGAGCATCACTAGAAAAGCCAGGTTCTGGGACTTGAAAGACCATGGGAAGATAATGGATTGGCAGATGATAACTGGGTTAATAGACTGAGTAGCACATGAGGCGCTAGTGTTGCAGATGTGCTCTGGAAGATGCCATAACAGTGAACAGGCAAGATTTGGGGGGGGGGTAGTCTAAAAATGGCAGGGGAGGAGGCAGGGCAAAGATAATTCACCTAGTGCCTATCTAATAGGCACCAGCACTTGGTTTTTAATAGTAATAATTTTAATGTTCTTAGCAGACTTTCATATTTTCTGTTTCCTATGACAGCACCATTTTTAAGTGGCAACAAATAGAGAATTAGAGAAGTTACATAAGCTATCCACACGCCTTTCCATCACGTGCACACTTAGGGAGAGAAGCCAGAGGAGTGGGTAAAGAGAATGGGAGGGGTTGTTGCTGTGGGGTGTGGCAGCTGCCACAAAAGGCAGGGAATGGAAGGCAAAGACAGAGTCTAAAGGCATCTGTACAAGATGAGCAAATCCAAATTCCGAGCCTTGTCCTACCCTCTGAAGAGCCTGGCTCATGGTGACATTCTTCCAACATGGGCATTAATGTCCACTGTCTGTAGTTAGATAATCATTTCTGACAGTGTGTGTGTACACGTGCTATGCTTTTTTGTGGTGGTGAGTTTACTCATGTGTATGTATGTGCATAAGGATGATGCTATGTGTCTGTGTGAATCAGAGACAGAGGAAGACATCATACACAGAGACAGAGAGATGGATGCAGAGAGAAACGTAGCTCACTGCCCTCTTGGGCACAGTTAATCTTTGCAACTAGATAGTAATATTCTAGATGCTCTTAGATTTTTTTTTATCATGCTAGCCTTCCCAGAAGTATTGGATATAATTTTAGTGACAGCCATTGTGGGAAGTATTTGACTTTTGGCTTGGATGTTTCACGTTGCAGATGAATCAGTAATATATGACACATCTTTTAAATCCCCCCAATCATGTCTATAAAAAGGCACTCTTTAAAATGGCCCACCCACATGCAGGCAGGATCAGATGGTCTATTAATTCACATTTGCATTAAAACCTCACCTCTCCTGCTTGCTCTGCTCAGGATTCAATGTGTGTCAAGTTATTAAAACGAACACTTACAGTGACCACAGCCCTGTATCAAATACTCCATATGGCACCGGAGCAAAGACCTGAGACACATGCACTTTTGTCTTTGGTCATTTCAGACTAAAAACACAATTAGACTTGGCTGTCAGACAGATGAAATCTGTCATACTTCCCCTATAGGACCTGCACTCGGTCCAGATCAATAAATCCAAAACCACTTGCACATAAATTGCAAAGTAAGCTTGCAGCTTCAATCCATGTGGGCTTAAATTCACTTGTATCTGGCACACACTGTTTCCTGGCCAAGCAGTCTGTCTCTGTGGTTAGTGCAATTTCATAGCTGGACCAGGAAAACAAGGCTGGAAACCATCAGTTTAAAGCAGCAGATGGCCTCGCCACACCTTCCCTGTATGGGCAGTTCCCCTACAAAATGGGATTTTAGCTGCTTGTTGTAGAGAGGGAACTTTAAAATTGGGAGGAGTTCAAGCCATTTCCTGAGGATAGCTCTATAAAGCTGTTGTTATTTTTCTCCTATTCCTTCTTGAGATTTCAAACTGAATTTGTAATAAGCTTTGCCCGGACATGACTTGTCACTGCAAGGAGACGTGATTTATATACAGAGATTCAGGCTTCTCTTGCTTCGCCTTACAGAGCTGGCTTCCACCCGGTGATACACGCATGTTGAGTTGGCTCTGTGAAGGGGAGAGTGAGATGTGCCCTCCTTTTACTCTGGAGACCATTAACCAAGATGCCGTTTGTCTGGCAAAGAGGCAAATGCTAACACACAATATCTTTCTCTGTAGTCTAACTTAGAAGCCCGGTTTTACAGAAAGAGCTTTTTATTTTTATTTTTTTCTAGAGCGATATCAAATTAGGCTGTAGGATTTGCTGCTGTGGGTTATTAAGTGAGGCAATTAACCTAGACTCTTTAGGGGTGGGAATGAGACATTTGCTATACGTGAATAAGAAGAATATTTCTATTTTCAGGAGCTTCTGTGGAACTGAAAGCCCAAGACTTCCAAATATGGTGCTTGCTAAGCAAAGTGATTACAAAATCAGGTCAAGGGGAAAAAAAAATTCTTGCAGCAGACAATATAAAAAGACATGTCAAGAAGCTGGTGTCACCTTTCTCGAAAGCCACACCTGTTAGAATTGGGGTGTGTTAGGATGATGGCTGAATTCAGCTGGCCGAAGCCCCCTTTCCTGACGGGCCTGACCATTCTTTCTCTGGGAGTTCACAGAGGCCAAGGGACACGGTGTGTCGATGCCTGCCTCAGAAGAGAAGCTTCCCCTGAGAGGAAAGTTGGAACCTCTCCTTTGAGGTCTGTTCAGCATTGATCACTTGAAACAGACAAGAGCAAACAGTGTGTGTCTCAACCTGTGGGTCTTGTCCCCTTTGACGAACTTCTATCTCCCAAAATATTTACTTTATGTTTCATAACAGTAGCAAAATTACACTTATGAAGGAGCAACAAAAATCATTTCATGTTTGGGTGGGTGGGGGGAGGCACCATAACACAGGGAACTGAATTAAAGGTCTGCGGTGTTAGGAAGGTTGAGAACCGCTGCGCTAGGATGTCAGCGTTTGAATCTGAAATGCCCCCCTAGAGGCTGATGTTTTTTGAGTCTGTTCTCCAGCTTTGATGCCATTTTGAGGTTTTGGAGGCTTAGAAGGTGGGTAAGAGTAGGTTATCAGGGGCCAGCCTTTGACAGTTATACTGACTCTTGGTTCTGATCTAGCTCTCTCTGCTACTATGTGAACAAATGCTGCCCACCCCCAACGCCATGGGCAGATAAATTCCACCACATGCCTTCCCCACATGATCAACTGAAATTCCTCTAAATTGTGAATCCGAATAAACTTTCCGTGCTCAGATTGCCTCTAGCTTGTAGTCAAGTCACTTTAATACGCAAAAGCAGCTAGGACACAGAACATGTTCTTTGGGAGAGAAGTATCTTACTTGGGTAAATTAATTCTGAGCTTGTGTAGGACTTTGGATGTGTCATTCATCCAGAAATCAGACACTGACCTACATTTGGCCTAACCTAGCCAAAGATCACAGTTGTAGGAGGGTAGAGGACACTTGGGATTGTCCAAGTCAGGCTAAAGGCCAGGAGGGTTCTCAGCCTTAAAATAATAAAACAAGCTGGGGATGTAGTGCGTTTGGTAGAGTGCTGGCTTAGCACACATGGAACCCTGTTAGGCCAGCTAGCCTGGGCTAAGCCATGAGGGCTGGTTTTAACCCCTGTCTGTTTATCACTTTAGGTGAAAATCTTTGGAACTCATTCTTTATGAGTCTATTTCTGCCTCGGATGTTGGGGTAGGCTATTTTTGTTTTCTTCCCACGTTAAAGGTTTTCAAACATGAATTGAAAATGTTCCAGCAAATAATTGCACGAACCCCAATATCTCTTCTATTACCAAACCCCAGATGCTTCTCTATGTATGTCAGCATCTTCCCAAGAACTAAATGGCACAGTCAAATTGGGATAATGTAAGTGAGGTCTAGGTGGCCTGAATGTGAAGGTATGGGTGAAGAACAAGCAGGAGGCCTGATGCAGGAACTTGCACTTGCAACTTTGAGTCATTGCCTCCGTTGCACTGAAAGAGCACAGGGTACAAGAAGCTGCGTTTGGTTACCAAGACTAAAAAAAAGTGTTTTGTGGGGCTTGGCGCTGGAAGAGGAGCAGTGGCCTCCAATAAAGGCACAGAGGAGACCTCCCAGGAGAGCAGCCAGGAAGATCCAAGGCCTGCCCTCATTCTGTCTTTGTCTTCGCTGATTCCCTGATAGAGCTTCCCTTTGACTCTAGTGCCCAGGAGCTCAATTGATGCTGTCCCTATGGATACGAGGATGTCCTAGAGAGCGTCCCCCAAAGGTCGGTAGCATATGTCGTACTAGCCCAGCTCACCGGGCAAGAACACAGTCAATCAAATTAACCAAATAACCTCTTGCTTCCTTTATAATATTCTGCCGAGATCAACTGTGTTACAGGAATGAGCTTTTGTAGAAAAAGGACATTTCTAGGAGATCAGGCTAGTTTTTGAGGACTAGGTACAGCCAGAGTGCAGAGTAAGAAGTCAGAAGGACCTGAAACCCAGAGGGGAGAATCTTTGTTTGCACAGGGAAAGGCTCAGTGGCGATGGATGAGTGAAGACTCTGTCTATGGAGGGCTCAGTGGTGATGCTCTGCAGTGTCATCAGGAAAAGCACCAGGGCTTGTGCTTCAAACATCTGCATGCTAAAGACCAAGACTCAGAGTAGCAACGGGGTAGCTTACAGACATGGCAGAGCTCAGATCTAATCCCGTTAGCTTCTTGTCCTCTGTGTTTTCCTCTGTTCGCCATTGCTTCTTCAGCAAACATCACTTACATTTTTCTATGGCTGCCCTTGACAGCAACCGTGGTATGTTGTATACATCTGCCTCATTCTGAGTACTGTTTCCTGTGTGCTAGGTAGAAACATACATGAAAGTCCACTTGGAAACTGCTTCATGCATGGATACTCCACCTTGCTGCCGAGCTAACTGCCCATCTATCCAGCTCTATGTGAGATGTTAGGGTAGCTAGTAACTGTTAGTGTCTGCCCTAGAGTGGTTCTAACAAATGGTAAACTGTCTAATACCTGACATTGGTCCCTAACTTATCTGGGTTCTGTGGGGTCTCACTTGGTTTTAGTGTCTTAGGTAGTGTTCTATTTTGGCAGAGACATTGTGACCACAGCATCATTTGTAAAGGAAAACACTTAATTGGGGATGGCTCACAGATCTATCTATCTATCTATCTATCTATCTATCTATCTATCTATCTATCTATCTATCTATCTATTTCATATGTGTGGGTACACTGTCACTGTCTTCAGACACACCAGAAGAGTGCATTGGATCCCCACTACAGATGGTTGTGAGCCACCACGTGGTTGCTGGGAATTGAACTCAGGACCTCTGGAAGAGCAGTCAGTGCTCTTAACAGCTGAGCCATCTCTCCAGCCCCAGCTCACAGCTTTAAATGTTTAGCACACCATCATCATGGTGGGGAATTGTGGCATGAAGGCTGCTGGAGAAGGAGCTGAGAGTTCTACATCTGGATTCTTAGGCAACAGGCCAAGATACACTCTCAGCTTATAATGGATTTTGTGAACCTTCAGAACCCACCCCCAGTGGCAAACTTCCTCCAACATGGCCACACTTCCTAACCCTTTCAAATAGTACTACTGCCTGGTATCCAAGTGTTCAAGTCTGCAAGAATATGGGAGCTTTTTATTTTTTTAATCTTAATTTTATTTTATTTTCCTCATGGGAATTCTTCTATGACTTGTCCTTTTGCTTTTGTGGTTCTTCCTTCTTCTTGTCTTCTATTTCCCCTCTTCCCAATTTTCTTGTCCTTGTGATCAAAACCCAGGACTTGCCACTTGCTAGGCAGCAGTTGATACCAGTTTCTTTATGCCTTAACTCTTTCTTGCTCGCCAGTCTTCACTCTCTATGTAATTTTGAATGTTGTTGTTTCTGTTCTATGGGCTTTTTGAGGAGGTACTTTTCTTTAGAGGAACGTGGCATGTCATTTCCAGTGTGTTGAACACATCTGGACAGATAAGGAAGGACCTGGAATATAGAATAGGCAATCCTTGGGGTGTCTGCTGTTCTCTTAAGGCCATGGAAGCCACAGGAACACTTGAAAATAAAGATCATGCTGGAAGGTCCTCTAATTGGCTGATCGTTCGTGTGTACTTTTTGTAGCTAAAGTTTCCCTTTGGTGCTGAAATGCCCCTTTAAAACTTGTCATGGCCACAGAGGGTCAGAAATCACGAACATTTATAAACGGGTATCAGTGGTGTTGGGAGGAACATCTGCAGAGAGCAAAGACTCCCAGACAGGACAAGAGATTGTTGCATTGGTTTGGTGGGTATGAAGTGGAAGTTTTGTGGTGTTCCATGCCCAATTGAGGGCACTCCCTAGTAAGGTCTGGAAAAACAACAACAACAACAACAAAACAAGGCAGTGCCTGGCACCCAGGCACAGGGCCACTCTTCATATAGAAGTTACTGAATGGTTTATGAAGGCGGAGGTTGGGCCACGGTGGCATTATTTGTTCTATATTTCATTGCTTCTTATTCCGTTGAAAAGCTTCTTGCATGGCTTCTCTATTTCAGTGTCTCAGAACACATAGTTAGCAAGGTGGATTCTGAGCTAGCTGATGGCAGTTTGAGGTGAGTTTTATGAGAATCAAGCTTTGTGAAGCTGAAATTTATGCTGTGCCCCTGCCCCCAACCCCGCATCATCCTCTCAACATCAACAGAGCTTCAGTATTCAGTCTGAGCCGAGGCTGAAATGTACAGAGGGGAGAGGGGGTGCAGGGGATCGCAACTCGGGACAGTCAGTACCCGCGAGGCCGCTGCCCTTAGTCAAGCTGGAACCTCGTTCTCGTGCCCTCCTCTCTGCTGCCAGCTTTCCCAGGGGTTTTGCTTCAAGGAAGGAGGCTGTACTTGCCAAGGCATGAACTGGCAAAGAGGATTATGAAGCTTCGCTGCTGTTTTAAGATGCAAGGCATACTCTCTGTGCTCTGGTACCTGGAGAGGGGGGAGGCAGACATTTTGTGCTCGTAAAGCACAACTGGCATTAAAGCTAATGGGCAGCGGAGGAGTTTGGGCCATGTACTTGGATCATGCAGGTCAGCCGCCACACCTTTAGGCTGTGCCTTTGTTGATGGAGAGGCAGTGACCAGCTAAACGCTCCCTTGGGAAGGGACCATGATTACTACCCACTGGCTTCATCTAGGAGTCAAGGTATAAAGTGGGTGCTTAGGAGAGTCAGCAGGTCTGATTAATACCCTCTAGGCAGTAGTTAGGAGGCATTTTTTGGCCCATCAAATGGCTAATAATAAAAGTACAGTGGTGCAATTTGTATTTTTACTGCAGGCCAATTAAGAAGGGGGGGAAGGAGTGGGCACTTAAAGTGACATGTCCTTGCAAAGCAGAGACAACAGTCACAACAGCAGGAGGGGAGAGAAGATGCAGAGAGGAAATAGGCAGCCACTTAAAGCAGTTAAAAGGGTCAGGCATCTTGGGTCTTACAGCCCACCTCCTGCCAGCAATTTCTCTCCTCCCACTGGTTTGTAGGGCAGTGGAGAATTTGAAAACAGAATAATCTGTGTGGCAACATATGCTCTTCCAAACAGGGGCTGGTGAGCTGGCAATCAAGAGTCTTTTGTAAGACTCTTGCAAGTCTCATGCAAGCGCTGTGTGAAGTAGTGGAGCTGTTTGGTTAAGTTCTCCTCTTGGGGTCCGATGCATCCCTGTTTTGGGCTTTTAGTCTTCCTGCCTTATTCTATTTAAAGACACTGGCTGGGTGTGGGCTGTGTGCTTTGGGAAAGACTTGTTTGATTATTATTATTTTCTTTCAGTCTTCAATGACAGCGAATGTGGGCTTATAAAACCTTGCTGGGTTTTTAATGTGGGAGCTTACTAATTATGCCATGAAATTCTCTTAGGACGTGTAGTCTATATCCTCTTGAGGCTGTTTCTCAGCATGCTATGATTCTCTCAGAGCACCCTGGATTGCTGGAGAGTGGGAGTTGGAAAAGGGAGTGGAGAACAACAGACAGGAAGTGATGGGGCGGGGGTGGGGCATCTAGGGAAATCAATCAGGGCCCACTTTATGCAAACAGGGAAAGAACAGAACAGGGAAGGGAAAGGCAGATTCGGGAACCATAAAACACTTGAACAATCCAAAAGAACATCTCGGCACTCAAACCAAAGATGGGAAATAAATTCCATGGGCCTGTCTGCCTTGGGGGAAGAAGAAAGCGATGTGATGTAGATATTTCCAAGTTTGTGCGTACCCACATGTTCAGTCTCATGGATATGATGACAGATCCTCAGAGGATGGGAGAGAAAGCAGTGCTTTAGGTCTTTAGGCCTCAAATCGGATTTGAAAAGAAAACATTTAGACAAAGATCAGAAGCAGGAATGGGGATGGAATATCAATTTCAGTTTCTGAGTGTCTAGGAGGGAAACTCTAGATATTTTCTCACTTAACATGTCTGCCTCGCCACATTCTTTATCCCCTCTGCTTTCTGTTTTTTTACTTTTGGTTTTTAAAAGACATTTTCTTAAGCTTTGTGTTTTCTTTTTCTTGCTATAAAAAAAAATCCATCAATAGCAGTCATTTCTTTTCCCACTTGGAACGTCCTCAACCCCAGCATACTTTGGGAAGACTGGCTTGTCTCATTTCTACTTCTGACCCCATCCCTCCCATACAGATGTTTGCCTGAGTCCTGCACATATTTTGGACTTGTCTGGAGTTAAAAGTGCGGCCATGTGTCTTGGTCATTTTTCCTCTCTCTGTGATAAAACACTTTGGCGGAAGCAGCTTAAGGGAGAAAGGCTTTGTTTTGGCTCACAGTTCCCTCCATCATTGCAGCTGAGTCTGAAGCAGTTGGTTTGTTTACAGTCAGGAGGAAGAGAACAATGTGGCTCTGCTCTTGTACCCTGCTAGTGGGTAGACCTTCCCACTTCGATGAATCTCAGCAACTTAATTTCCTGCAGGCAAGCCCAGAGGCTCATCTTCCAAGGGACAATAGAGATCTAACACTGAGGACACTAGAGAGACTTGAATGTTAGCTAAACCCCAGGATCGTCTTGATCCCTGGTACAAGGAAGACAGATCCCTGAAGCTGTTCTACCCCCTGAGCACACACTCGGCAGATAAACGGTCACCTGTGAAATGATCGATTTTACCTGTCTATGTGTTTACCAGAGTCAGATATTGCTTTCTCTTAGATGAGGTTCAGTCTTTGCACTGTAGAAAAAAATAAAAAATGACCCCTTTACCTCTTACAGCCGGAAATAGATAACTGGATTCAAAGTATGGCCAGATGGTAAGGATGGAGGTTCATGGGAAAAAACTCTCACATTACAGGCCTCAGGATCCTCTGAATGCTTCCTGCTGTGTTCATGTGAGAGAACAAGGTGTTCCTAGAACATTTTAGTGGATTCTCTGCTCTTGAATGTCACAAATTTCACCAACAACTGCCCATTTTGAATATCCATTATGCTCATTAGCACCCCATTAGTTTCCCCTATGAAAACCCATTTCTGAAATTCAGTATGCTAATTAGCAGAACCTTTCTTGTTGATTAGAGATGTGAATTACAGAAGGGCTTTTAGTAATCGCCTCTGGAGTACAGCCTTCGTAATAAAATGCTAGCTGACCACCCCAGGGAGCGGGCTCATCATTACTGCAATTGTCCTCTCCTGGGGCACAGCCTAAACTTAAGGACAACACAAATGCAGGCTACATATTAGGCTGTATTTACTGAGCTCTTGGGTAGATTATAGCTTCCACAGCTCATGTGAATACAAATCTTTAAATTGCAGATTTTCTGGCCGTTTCATAGTAATTCTATACATGTCACTGTAAATCCATGTAGTTCGTATGTAGCTTTCACTATAATAATCAGCTACTTTTATGGAACTATTGGATTCTGTTATTAAAACAAATTCCTAGAAATGGAATCGCTGGCTCAGGGTCACACATCTCTACATTTGATGTCCAGAGTTAACTGTTTTCCATAGGGGTTGTTATCCTTAGATGGAAGCAGATAAATACGTGCACCTGTTAATAATTGGTTTTGTCAATGTTCCTAATCTTTGTCAGTCTCTAAGCCATCTGCAAACCTGAAATCCCACCCCTATGCAAGACCTTTCCCAGAAGGATGCCTCCAACCTAGAGATGGAAAAGAGCTGAGGGACTTACTTGACAAACTGGCTTGGATTTCTAGGACAGACCAACATGCCCTGACACTAAAGCCTTCAATCCATCTCTCACGACCGACTCCCTCACCCCAATTCTGCTTCACTTGTAGGTTGATCTTCTCATTCACTGACTACTCCAACCTTTTGTGTGCCTAGGCTCAAGACTTCAGTATTAGCTCCCTCATCTGTCACTCCCAATGCCTGACTACTTCATGGCTCAAGTCACTATAGTCTCTCACCTCACCAGCTCGCCTATTTCTAGAAGTCCATTTCAACAGGAAAAACAGAATATAGTAATTTGTAAAATAGCATCATTCTGTGCTGAAACATCCTCCCAAGTTATCTGTGCCAGTCAGTCAGCCAGTCTCCTGAATCTCACAAGAGCTATCCAAGACAGGCAACCTTAAAGATAAGAGGTCACTTTAGCATTGGAGAGAGACAGCATGGGGTAGACCATGTGGAGAGATTAAAGCTTCTGTCCTCATTTCTAGGAAGAGAGAGAGAGAGAGAATGGTATAGAAGGAAGGATAGGAGAAAGATGGATGGAGGATGGATGGGCAAACGGAGAGGAGAGAGAAGAGAGAACTGGGGGGGGGGGAAGGGTAGAGGGAGAAAGAGGGGAATCCCACTACTTGTATCTTCTGGTACAAGCCCCATTACTGAAAAACCTCACATTAGGCCCTAGCTCTTAAAGGTTCCACTACCTTGAGAACGAAGCCTTTACACATGGGTGTTATCTTACTTAGAGTAAAAGCTTGTATTCTTACAATAGACCAGCAGTTCTTTGGTGATAGGTCCTAAACCTCTCCGCCTGCCCTTCCTGCCTATTTCCAATCTTATAGCTGTCTCCAGCCACATGGAGCACGTCAAAAGCCCTGCCTGGACCACTTTTCCCTGGGTACCAGCATAGCTCCTTGCAGTACCATTCCTTGGCCATGCCTTTAAATGGCCAGCTGCTCCCCTACCACCCTCCCTGTCCCCCTTCCCAGCTTCCCTTTATCCCACGGTGCTTATTATTCATACAGCATGCACTTTCCTCATCACGCTTGTGCCTCTCTTGACTCAACACAACAGGAATGTCTGTCACCCAGGCAGAGCTTTCCCTATATTTTTCTGCCTTTTCTTCCCAGGCTTGTCATGAGGAGGGCATCCGACGAATGTTGAAGAAGTGACCGAGTAGATCTGATAGGTGCAAAATTAAATCTCCCTTTTATTTGCGTTTTTAATTACTAGTGGGTGGAATTTTAATGATCTTGGCAGGATCTTAAGAATGAATTTGCAAAGCATAAAGGAATAAAAAATTGATAGGTCTGATTGAACTCAGATTTAAAACTTCTGCTCAAAAAAACAAAAACAAAACAACAACAACAACAACAACAACAAACAAAAAACCCTGTCTAACACCAGTAAAGCAAAGACATCTAAGAGTTAATTGCCCAAATACACAAAGAGTGCTTGCGAACCAATAGAAAAGACAGAAACAGTGCTAAGGAAACAAAGACAACTTGGCCAGTCCTCCAGCAGTAGATGAAGAATGCCGTGTTACTTTAGCTTTTCTTAAGCATGCTTTTTAAAAAAAAATCAGCGAGCATTTTTTTCCTTGTGCTTTCGATTTCATCTTCCCTGAACTTAATTTCTGAGAAACGTTCTCATTTTCTGTAACATCCACAGTGGATTCCCAGCTGTTTCTCCTTCAGCAAAGAGAGCTGCCCATCGGGCCTCACCCTGTTGTACATTCGTTGCTCCCTCGGCCTCTCTGATACTCTATTATCATGAGCAAAACTCCCCAGGGTGATATTGCTGGGCTTGATACTCCCTGTCACCATAGAGAGAGGATTGCCATGTGAGGCCTGATGCCATGCTTATATATTTAGAAGCAGCTCTATTACAAATATTTGGAACCACACAGAAGGCGCAGATTCGCTGTTTCAACAACGATGAAGACCCGCATGACTTGCATAGCATCTAATGAAGCAGGCGTGCCAAGAATGCTGATTGACAATATTTGGTGGCAGAGCGTTCCAAACTTGTTTTGCAAAAAAGTTTGTAAACTCATGCGCTGAAATTAGTTTTCTTCTTTGCTTGCCAAGGGCAGAGCGACTCTTCTTCTCCATCAGAAGCAAACACTGAGTCTCATCCGGAACTGGGTGTCAAGGAGCGATGAAACGGGAGAGGATCATCAGTCATAAAATAGGGGGTAGAAAAAAAGCAGAAAGAGCAAGGAGGATGAAGCCAAAGATGTTTTTGAGGCTCTGGCAGACACACGCCCTCTGATTGGATCCCCCAACATTCCTAGAAGATGAGTCAGGTGAGCAGATGAGCGCACCACATTCCCCAGTTGTGTCCACGCGGAATCCAGAGAGCTGGCGGATGTGTTTTCCTATGTGGCAAAAAGAACTTTGCAGATGAGATTACAGTCAAAAATCTTAAGATGGGAGAGCTTTCCCCTGGTTATCCTGGCAAGCCCAACAAACTGTAATTACAATGGATCTGATTAACGGAAGACCGAAGCAAGAGAGCTGGGGTCCAGAAACCGAGGGCCATCGATACCATTGCCGGCTGGGACTCCAGGCTACAAGGGGCTTCTAGAAGCTGAAGCTAGAAAGACAAGGAGGAAAAAAAAAGAAAAGAAGAGAAGAGAAGAGAAGAGAAGAGAAGAGAAGAGAAGAGAAGAGAAGAGGAGAGGAGAGGAGAGGAGAGGAGAGAAGAGAAGAGAAGAGAAGAGAAGAGAAGAGAAGAGAAGAGAAGAGACAAGGAGGAGAATTTTGGAGAAGAACTTTTTAGACCCCTGAAAAGGAACACAGCTCAGTCACCACCTTGGTTTTAGCTCCCTGAAATGATTTCAGGCTTTGGACCTCTATAGAAACAAGATCACAAATTGGAGTTCTTTGTTAGCTATTCGGCTTGTGGTCATGTGTATAGCAGAAAGAGAAAATTGGTACAAGAATGAGTTAGCTCATGTCGCTCATGGGCTTGTATGCTCTGAAATGTAGGATGAACACAGAGCTGTCTCTTCCCATGTGCACTCAGAATTCCTGGGTTGGGAGTCTCAGGCCTGCTTGCCCAACAGAAACACCCGTGGAACTCACCATCCAACATTCACTACATTCCGTGACCCAGAATTGAGGACCAAGCCTTGAATATTTTATTCTTACATTCCAGAGCAGCATTAGGAAACCAGGTCTCAGGAAGGAAGCTGTAACTGCAGGTGATCAAACTGTCTTGTGCAGTTGTGGTAGGAACCTTCCTGCTGTCCTCCATCTCTTTTGGGCCTCCTGTTTCTATTATCAGGCAGCTTGGATGGATGATCTAGTGAGGGGACTTCACACTGAAGCAAGTCCAGAAAACACCCCAAGAAGAGTCAAGACATTAGAGATCTGTTCTCTGTAGCCATTGACAGAGTCTAGGGCTTTGTTTAGAGTTTATTTTTCACTGTGACTTCCTGTCTCTACTATGTGTGGTTCATTTCTTCCCTCTGAGTAGTCACCTTTCCCCTTTCAAATGCAAAGCAACAAGCTAAAAGATGAAGCCCGTGTTTAAAAATATCATTTTGAAGGGGGAATTCCAATTACTGGTACTCTGAAGGAAGTTAGAGCCCTCCTCAGAGATATCAGCAGTTAGGTATAGTCCAGGAAAGGCATGTGGGACACATAGAAAGGAGTGGTCAGGTGAGCTGGCTGCACTCACAGCTCTCTGGAGTTCTAGGCTAACAAATGAGTTACAAGGAGAGAAGAGGAGACGGTGCTAGAGATGTAATTTAAGGCTGCAGAAACTCAGCTCTCACTGGTAGGATGCCGGGCTCAGGGTGTGCCGGGTGTTGGCAGCTGTCCTGTGGCTTCCAGAAGCATCAGAGAAACCCAGTTTCTGGGGCAGAGGGAAATACAGACAGACAAGGCTTAGTGGCCACATGTGATCAAGGCTGCAACAGAGAGCGGAGTGTCTCAGGGTGAGCTTTGGGTAGTTACAGTACTTAGAAGAGACCACACAATATTAATGGGGTTACAAAGTTGACCCAGTCAGTAGATATCGTTTGGAAACCATGTGCTAGCAAGCTTACAGTGAAAATCCCCAATTTCAGAATTTCGTTGGGTTCAGGAAAGGGCTGACCAAAACTCTTCTCTTAAGTATGCACCCCACTTCTGCATCTCCTCCTAGGTATGCACCCCCACTTTTGCATCACACTGTAGCTTTTCTGTCCATATTCAGAACTTAATTCTTGAACGAGTCTTTGAAGAATGTGGAAGATGGGAAAATTAGAAAAAGTGTGGAATCTTTTGGAAGCTCCCCAGACACATTACTCAGCAAGGTAGATAAACGTGTTGTTAACATTTTCTTCTTGGAAGAAAACATTTTTTTTTTTTTTTTAGTTTGCAGGAGAGAAGGGCACATTTGTTGGTTGATGGCTCAGTTGCCATGGAAACACAGGAATTAAATATGAAAAAAATGTTTTAATACATTAATTCTTTAGATCTCCTCACCCTACCTGCCTTTTCCTTTCAGGTGTGACAAGCCTGAATGAGAAGTAGCCTTGACCCCGGTCATCTTTTGAACCAGCGTCATCACCAGAGGCATGCTAGAACATTCCTTTTTCTCTTTCAGCTGGATACGCATTTTATGTTTAATTTCTTTTCAGGGTCTGTAGACAGAACCCAGGGTCTTCTGCGTGCTAGGCTAACAGTCTAGCCCAGCTCCATCTGCAGGTCTGGCTGTGCACTTTAGATTTGTGTTTTCGGTGTGACTAGATTGCCTTAGGTGCCTGTGGGAAAGTCTGCAGGCTCTGCGTGTGCTTTATAAGAGCAGTGCGTGGCTGGCGGGACTAGGCAGGTATGAGAAGACGGGCCATTTGGTCCGGCTTTAGAGGCCTTACTAGGCTCCGTGTGTTCACTTATTTCAGTAATGATAACAAAATGCCTTAGAACATTTTATTTATTATCAGGAGCAACTTGTTTTTTTGTAGTTCTGCAGCTCTGAAGTCCACAGTCAAGGTCTTGGCATATTTGGTGTCTGGCAAGGGTATTTCCTTATGGCAGATCCTTCTTCGTGTTCTCACATTCCAGAAGAGACAACGGGGTTCTTTTGGGGGGCATTTTTACAAGGGCTCTATTCCCATTCATGAACTAGTTACCTTCCAATGGCCCCACCTCATACTACTACTACCCTCAAGGGTAAATTTCAATATCTGACTCTTGTAGGGTGTGTGGGTTAGGTTTCATCAACTTGATACAAACTAGAGTCATCTGGGAAGAGGAAACATGACTGAGGAATCGTTTTCTCTCTCTCTCTTTCTCTCTCTTTCTTTCTTTTTCTCGGTTTTTAGACAGAGTTTCTCCGTGTAACCCTGGCTGTCCTGGAACTCACTCTGTAGACCAGGCTGGCCTCGAACTCAGAAATCTACCTGTCTTTGCCTCTCACATGCTGGGATTAAAGGCATGTGCCACCACTGCACATCGTGGACTTATTTCTGTCAGATTGTTCTATGGCATCTTTTTAATTGATGATTAATATGGGGTGGCACAGCCCATCATGAGTGGTACCAGCCCTGGGCAGGTAGCCCTGGGTTGTATAAGAAAGCAGGCTGAACAAGGCACAGAGAACAAGCCAATAAACAACTTCCCTCCATGGTCTCTGTTTCATTCCTGCTTCCAATTCCTGTTTTGAACACCTGCGTTGATGCACTGTGATTGTGATGTGGAAGTGTAAGCCATATGCTGTATTAGTTCTTTCCTCCCCACGTTGGTTTTCACAGCAACAGAGAAACAAGCTAGGACATAGAGATGCAGACATCAACAACATGGCCACTGAGATTTGTGATTGTATGCCTCATTCAGCCAGTGAGATCTTATAACTACTCTGCTTTCTCTTTTTGCGTGACGTGTGTGAGCTGGGTTGGCAGTAAGCTATTTAAACACCTGCCTACAGTACCATGGAGTTCAGACTGTTGTGCCCAAGTGTTGCCTTGAATCTATGTGCGTCTAGGACCCTGGTCTGTTGGTGAGAGGATGTTCACCAGGGTGTTCAGTTTGAACATGGTTGCTGCAGTCAGGCATAGCTGGGTTTAGATATTTGTTCTGTGTAACTAGTAACTTAAGCTGGGATAGGTGCCTGCGTTTCTTTGAGCCTTAATGCTATTATCTGAAAAGTGGGCATAGTAATTCTTATATTCCAGTCATTCCCTGGAGATTTAATGAAATGATATTGTGTATTTAACATGCTAAGCCCCTGTTGGACTCCGTGAGCCCTTGGTATAGTGTGGTAGTTTTGACTATAATCAGCAATGGCGGTTCTGTAGTGTGTCACACACACACACACACACACACACACACACAGTATCAGGGCGGCTCCTATACTCCTCCCAGATGCCCCATGCCTGCCCTTTGGTTTGCAGCTCTGTTGGATGCTAGCTAAACCCCTTGCACATTTCAACTTTATTTCAGTGTAGATCTGAACATGGTTCACAGAGTTTTCTATTTTATTCCTTCAGCACATATTTATCTACTAGAGTACTATGTGCTGGCCTGGGACCAGGTGCTGGGAGATTAAAAACAAAAGAATCAGACAGAAATGGCTTATGTTGTCACAGATAGTTACAATGTAATTTGAAAATACAAACAAACAAACAAACAAAAAACCACCCCAAACTAACAGGTATTGTAAGGGTATTAACTCAGTGCTGTGGTAGGGGCACATTAGGGGAAGATCTTGCTGTGGCACCCAAACCAGTTTGAGGCGTTCTGTCTGCAGAGGCTGGATCATTCTTGGAGGCATCTCAAAGCTTGAGGTCTGTCCGGAGGCTCTTCACGTTCTCTTAGTGTTGCCCCGAGGCGCAGAGATTCGTCACACATTTATTTATTTATTTATTTATTTATTTATTTATTTATTTATTTATTTATTTATTTATTTATTTATTTATTTACCAAGTGCCTGCTGCTCCTCAGGCTCTGTGCTGAGCTCCAGAGAGAGAACCTTGGAGAAAGGCAGAGAGCTACAGAGAGCTATGAGATCCACTGGCAGCAAGATTTCGTCCATTCGGCTCGGCCTGGAGTCTAAGAAGCATTTCTGGTAAAGAGAGGTCTAAGTGTGAGCCTGCAGGAGACTAAGAGCCATGAAGCAAGAGGATGCCAGAGTGTGGGGGCAGAGAGAAGGCACATCATGGCTGCGAATGTTTTTTTTTTTTCTTGTAGTGTTGGGGGATGGTCATCAGAGCTTTGGATACAGTAGGAGCCTAGTTGTAGCCCTGGTGCAGCCCTGGCTGGAGAACGGCAGATTTAGCCCTCTCCATATTCAGTCTTTTTTCTGGTTTGTGATGCAGAAAGGATAAAATTTGCTTCAAGAGGGAAGAAGCCTATGGTGAAAGAAACATAGATGCCTTGGAAGATTGTCTGTCTACCCTCCAGGAGGGAAGGACTCCTCCAGCTGCCTTTCTAGGCAGACCCAGAGCCAACAGCTCCTCAGTGGACAACTGCTCACCCACCTTGGGACAGTTCTAGATGGCACGACATTCGGTTCCCAAGCTCCTTGCTAGGCTGGCTAAGACTTGGGTGGTCCTGCCTTGCTTCCCCTATTCCCTCCTCTCCTGTTTCCTTGGCAGTCCTAAGCTCATTCCTGACCAGATATTCATCTCAAAGCTTGCTTCCTTAGGAATCCCACCTGGGAGATTGCTAAAGTTTAGCCCCTTCATCATCAAAGTGCAGAGAGCTGTGGCTCAATAACAAAGTGGTGATCTACAGAAAAGCAAGAGCAATAATTTTTTTTTTCCAGCAAGAAAAAGCATGACTCAGACAAAGGCATAGAGAATGAAGGGACTTGGAACTCTGCCCTCTCAGAGTGTAGTTTAAGGGACAGAAAGCCCCAGACAATTGGATTCAGGTCTGAGTCACAGACCATCACTCTCGTGGAATCTGATTTGTGGACGAGCTGCCCCTAGGAGCCATTAACCCACATCGCACATACATTCTGATTCCTTGCTCAATGTTGCCCTTCAGGTGCCACGCTGACCTCTGGAAGATCAGCCTTGGGAATTACTGAGGTGGGCAGTGTTTCGCTATGGACCATTTGGCAGACCTAATTTCCATGGGAGGAGAATACCACAGTATTGTGGATTTGTCCACCACTGTTACTTCTCTTCTGGCCCTGAGATGAAGTTGGCTTCACTCTGACATGGTGAAGAAATCAGATCTTCTGGCCAGAAGAAGCTGTGTGTGTTCTTTGAAGACGGGATGCAGACTTGTCTCGCTGGGGGAACACACTGATGTCCTTGTGCTCTGAACAGACAATTCTTCTTTCCTTTTAAGAGTCTGCAGTCATATTTTGGGGATGTTTGGACAAATCCATCTTTTTATAGTATAGACTTAGAACTCACCTAGCTGGCTTTTTATTAAACTCATAAATGAAGGTATTTAAAGCATAGTTAATGTTCCAGGGGCATGATTGTCATGATCTAATGGGTTTCTTCTCTCTCTCTCTCTCTCTCTCTCTCTCTCTCTCTCTCTCTCTCTCTCTCTCTCTTTGCTTGCCTGTCTGTCTGTCTGTCTGTCTGCCTCTCAGAATTATCAGTGTAAACCAAGTAGTATATCAGATGGATAATGGGTGTGGGGTTCAAACTCTGTAGGTCAGCCAGTGTCAGCTGTATGCCTGTCTGTGCTCTAACCTGCTCAATGGGTGAAGTATGAGGTAATGTGTTCACAACAATGGTACACACATAGGAAGTGCCTAGGAGGGGACACATTATTGAAGGAGAAGAAGAAAAAGAAGGAGAAGGAGAAGGAGGAGGAGGAGGAGGAGGAGGAGAAGAAGAGGAAGAAGAAGAAGAAGAAGAAGAAGAAGAAGAAGAAGAAGAAGAAGAAGAAGACGCAGCAGCAGCAGCAGCAGCAGCAGCAGCAGCAGCAGCAGCAGCAGCAGCAGCAGCAGCAGCAGCAGAGCAGCAGCAGCAGCAGCAGCAGCAGCAGCAGCAGCCGCCGCCGCCACCATGGTGATCATTAGCATGGTGGCCATTTCTACTATGCCCCCAAATCTTCACATCAGGTGGCTTATGCTTTTTAAGTGTTAAAATAAATAAAACATCTATGCTCCCACTGTGGATAGATTTTCAATTTCTCCTATTATAGCAGGCAGTAAAATAGATTTCTTAATAAGTCTCCACGTTAGAAAGGCAGGTCTGACCAAAGAGTGGGCACATTAGCAGCTGTGAGATTCATCAGTCACAGCAGCTGGGCGAACTCTCTGGTGGATGTGCGAGAGTGATGAGCCTTTGTCACGTCACACCGCTTTCCCTCGCCATCTCTCTCCCCGGTTACATTTTTTAAAAATAATGCCGTTAATTTTCATGAGTGTTTCAAGCCTGAGTTAGATATCATATTATAAATACCTCAGAAACTGAGGAGGATCTGGGTAACAAGAGCAGATTACTAACCTCCCACGAATCAAAATCAGACCCACGGAATCCAAACTTAGATACCCATAAAAATCCACCCTGTTCTGTTTCCCCAGGATTACAGCCCGTTGCTGACGATTTAAGCCGCCTGCAGATCTGTGGCTACGGCATCTAATTGCAGATGGGTTTAAACCTTGAGCAGGTCAATGGAAGCGTGATGATCTCAGGATAATTTGTCTTTTCTGTATTTCTATGGCATGATATATAATCCCTGGCTGGAAAGGGTCCTTGTGGGTGTCAGCCTCTGCTCCCGCCTGTAATAGAATGAAGAAGTGGCAAATAGGCGATCCTTTGTATAAATCTCTTTTCCCTGCATAATGTGGGTCGAGGGACAGGCCCACCTTTGTTAAAGCAGGGACAAGGGCATTGGGCACAGAAGCCATCCTGGATTTGCTTCAGTAGTGCATGCACAGGCTTTTGAAATCTTGCCTTGCTGTGTGGCAGTCTTGATTGCCAGAGAGCCATGTTTCTCTTTTTACGTAAGTCTTGCTTTCTCTGCTCCCCCTTGAGCTAGCTGGAGCACCTCAGATTGGGTGGGGGTCAAGAACTTTGAAGAGGTGATTGTTACGTGGTGATGCAGGAGCCAGAGAGGATGGAGAACTGGTTTTATCTGTGCCTGAACCTGTAAGACTCGCTCTCTCTGCTTAAGACCTGATGATCAGTAACTCGACAGGGGTTTATGGGAAAACGTAGAGTGGGCTATAGAGCAAGCCTTTTTCTCTCAACACTTCAGGCATGCCTAAGTAACCGACAGGTAGATGGCTCAGTTGGTAAAGTGTAGGCACAGTTGGTAGAGTGTATGCAACCATAGGACACAAGTCCAACCCCCAGAAGCTGTGTAAAAAAAAGTCGGGTGTAGTATAATCCCAGCTTTGTTGGGGAGGTAGACAGGTTCATTCCTGGGACTCCTGGGTTCGCCAGCGTAGCTTGGTTAGTGGGCTTCAGGTCAGTGAGACCCTGTCTTAAAAAGTAGTGGAAGGCTTTTGAAACCCAAAGCTGTTCTGTGGCCTCCATATGCACTGGCACATGTACACACACACACATACACACACACACACACACACACACAGCACACAGAGTCACACACATATGTACAGTCACACAATACATACAGAGTCACACACATATGTACAGTCACACACATATATACAGAATCACACACATATTTATATACAATCACACACACACACACACACACACCATGCACACATACCACACACATACTACACACACACATGCATGCATGCACATACATACACACATACCACACACATACTACACACACACATGCATGCATGCACACACACACACACACACACACACACATAATATACAGTCACACATACCACACAAAGACTCACAGACAGACAGACACATACACACAGAGTCAGACACATATATACAGTCACACACACACACTTACACACACACACACACACACAGTCATACATACCACACAGAGACACACAGACACAGACAAACAGACACACAAAGAGACAGACAGACAGACAGACACACACACATACACACACACACACACACGCGCGCACACACACACACACTCACACACAGTCATACATACCACACAGAGACACACAAACAGACACACAAAGAGACAGACAGACAGACAGACAGACACACACACACACACACACTCACACACACACACACACACTCACACACACACTGCTCTCTCTGAAGCATCTTTGTCCTCATCCTTGTAGCCCCTCCTTCTCCAGCTGCTTGTAGATGGGCAGCACTGAAGGCCTGGGATGCTGCAAATAGAACAGGTGGGAAAGGGTTCGGTCTGGTTCCCCCAGGCTTGATGCAGCACAGGGGAAGCAGCTCTCCTGCAGTCAGGCATTTCTCCCAGCTTCTGCTTAGCATCCACAGCGGGGGTCCCCATAGGGTGGTCTGCAGCAACATCCTGGGAGCAGCAGGGCCCAGCAGGCTGAGCCTCCACTCTGTAGCCTGCACAATCACCTCCTTCCTCTCCAGAGGCCAGATGGAGATGCGCGCTCTCTCCGGACCTTGCTGGTTTGATTCCAGATTAGTCTGCTGCTCCTCTCTCAAGGCTGTGTGTGCTGCACACAAGTTCCTTTCTACCTCCTTTCAGCTTAATTTCCCTTCTGTGTAAGGAAACAAAAGATTGTCTGCATATAAGATATTGTATAAGCCAGTCTGAGGGCCCTTGGAAAAGGTCAGCCATGGGGAATACTTAAGGGTGTTAGAGTCCAAGAGGTTTGACCTCCTAGCTACACAGCTGCATGACCTTGGGAAAGCCATTGCCTCTCTCAGGGAAACTTAGGTTTCTCGTCGTGAAGAAGGAATCATTGCACTTGACTGCCATGGTCTTCACGATCATTGCAGTTAATCAATTAGGTAATTAATGTGATGGAACATGACTGTAGGGTTGGGCACTGTGGTAGATGCTGGAATGAACCACGTCTGTCTCCTGCAAGGGGACACAGTGGAGTTTAAGTAATACATGGTACAAATGGATGAGATGAGTCCCTGAGAACTGTGTATCTGTGGTGCCGTCACAGGGTTGGTCCAGGGTAAACAAGGTCTTCTGGTTTCTCTCACACCATGGGCACTTGGCCTAAGGATGGCTGAGAAGGCAATGTCTGTGGCCTCCTGTCTGTTTAAGCAATGACCTCCCATCTTTTTAATGCAGCAAGTTCACAGTCAAGCACATTCCAGGAGGAGGGATTTGCTTTGCAGCTTGCTGGCTCGCAAAGCATCCTTGGCAGGGGCATCCCGTCTATCCCCTCTGTCCATCACTGTGAGTAGGTGGCTAGGGGCTGGCAAAATACCTCAAGCCTTAGAAAGAGTGCAGCCATCGGGTGGAAATCTTAATAACATGGCTCCTGGGTTTGCATTCACGGAGAATTTCCTCTGAAGTGCTCTGAGGATCAGCAGTAATAGGGTTTGGCATGATTCTCTCTCAAGAATGGAAAGGGAACACAAAGCTTTGGTGGCATTTGCTGGAAGCCTGGGGGATAGGGCAGGACCCTGGAAACTCACCTCGTGGACAGGTCTGTGCCCTCAGGCCTTGTACTTTAGGGGATGCTTCTGTCCGGTCCTTACCAGTGCCTCTCCCCATCTTCCCCTCCTCACTGAACCTGGAGCCAGCTTCTTTGGGGGCTTGTGTAAGCTCCCAGATGCAGAGGACCGATGGAGAAGCAAAATGCAAATGCGTTTTTGGCAGATGCAGCATCACTTTCGTGAAATTAATTTCCTATCGGAAGATCAGAAGTCAAACATTTAAAAAGATTCCTATTAGACTTAGCCCAGGAGATATGCAAAGAGCAGAGGGAAAGGCAGGGTCTTTTTGAGAAAGCTTAGGGCCCCAGGATAGGAAAGGGTGAATAGCCAAGATGTCTGGTGGAGTTTCCTTGGACGGTGAATGTGGTGGGTTAATTTTGGGGTCAGCAGTGGACGTGGGAACTACGCACAAGCCCATTGGAGTATGCTTCCCAGCCTCAGGTGAAAGGCCAGCAAGCAGAGCAAAGGCTCCTCAGGAGATTATCATTATTTTTACATTTAGTTAAGAATTGACAAACTAATTGCCAAGCCCATTGTCAGGAGCCTGACAACCCATTAGAGATGATTGTGAGCAATTTCTCCCTATTATTCCGGAGAGAGGGACTCAGCCTCATCTTCTGCACTTAATGCCGGGGAGAAGTTGGAGTCTATCAGTCTATCAGTTTCTGCAACTTAGAGCCACAGTTCTTGCTGCCCCAGCCGGTTCTGCGCTGGGTGGGATCCTAGTTTATTCTCAGCCTTAGCTGGGAAGGTGGAGGACTTGTCTGATTGCCTGGGCCAGTCTTTTCCTGTCCCTTCGTTTTCTTTTTTTCTCTTTTTAAAATATTTTTTATTAGGTATTTTCCTCATTTACATTTCCAATGCTATCCCAAAAGTCCCCCATACCCTCCCCCCCACTCCCCTACCCACCCACTCCCACTTCTTGGCCCTGGCGTTCCCCTGTACTGAGGCATATAAAGTTTGCATTACCAATGGGCCTCTCTTTCCAGTGATGGCCGACTAGGCCATCTTTTGATACATATGCAGCTAGAGTCAAGAGCTCAGGGGTACTGGTTAGTTTATGTTTTTGTTCCACCTATAGGGTTGCAGATCCCTTTAGCTCGTTGGATACTTTCTCTAGCTCCTCCATTGGGAGCCCTGTGATCCATCCAATAGCTGACTGTGAGCATCCACTTCTGTGTTTGCTAGGCCCTGGCATAGTCTCACAAGAGACAGCTATATCAGGGTCCTTTCAGCAAAATCTTGCTAGTGTATGCGATGGTGTCAGCGTTTGGAGGCTGTTTATGGGATGGATCCCTGGATATGGCAGTCTCTAGATGGTCCATCCTTTTGTCTCAGCTCCAAACTTTGTCTCTGTAACTCCTTCCATGGGTGTTTTGTTCCTACTTTCTTTCCCTTTCAGACACTCCTGGTAGGATCTCAGGACACACCCAATCCAAAACATAAGAAAGCAAAGTAGAAGAGAAAAACAAGACCTGTTGTCTTCTGGGAGAGGAGCCTGAAACAGTGAAAGAAAACCTTTGAGATTTTGGTTTTCAGTGTGGTTTGGAAAAAGCCAAATTATTCTTTAAAAAAGTATTTACTGGAGTGAGATATCCCAGCAAGTAAGAGAGTTTGCCCAGCAAGCATGAAGACTTCAGTTCAAATCCCCTGAACCCACATAACCAAACCAAGTATTTCTCAAAGCGAGTGTGTGTGTGTGTGTGTGTGTGTGTGTGTGTGTGTGTGTGTGTCGGGGGAGGGTGTGCCAGGAGGATCTGAGGGCTTGCTAACTGCCACCCTAGCCACAGGCTTAGTGAGAAACACTATCTCAAGTGATTAAAGGTGAAAAGTGGCTGTCCTGATACTTGCTCTATAGACAAGGCTGGCCTTGAACACAGGGATCAGCCTGCCTCTGCCTCTCAAGTGCCAGGACTAAAGGCCTGAGCTATTGCACCCGGATTATTTTGCACTTATAAATATCAGAATAAAGACCTACGCATCAGTTTCATGTCTAGGGTCTTGATTATAAAAGAGAATGGCCCTCCATGCCCCTTTAGTTGGTGGGCATCCCACTATAGTCTCTTTGCTGAGCTAGCCAGGAAGAGACAGTGCTCAGAGGTCAGTTCAAAGGCATGATTTCTTGTTGCAAGCTATATTTTGCTCAGCTTACCCTCTTAGGGGAGGGAAGTCATGTGCTCTGAAGGTTTTTTCATTGTGTTAAATTTTTCACAGCCTTCTGTATTGGGATGTGACATGTCTCCCATATATGTGTGTGTATGCACACACCATGTTCCCCACAGATATGTGTGTATGCACACACCCTGTCCCTTTACATTCATATACTCACATATACATATATGCATATAAGCAAAAAAAGTTCTGGTCCATTTGGTAGATATGCAGGTCACGAAGTCCATTTTTGTGGAGCAATCTCTCATTTTCAAGCCTATTCCTGTGCCAATTGTCTGTGATTTGCTAAATCATGATGATCCAAAGAAATTAGAAGCAATTAAAATCACTGCCAGTCACCTTCTAAAACGATAGTTCATCATTCTAGTATAGTTTGTGATAAATCCTGAATAATATTTCCTCCAGGAAGACATGCTCAGGGTCCTTTGTTCTCTTACTAGTGGTCAGCACTTGTATCTGTAGAGTTGATTGTATTCTACTCTTACCCCAGAATTTCACTGACTTAGTGTCTGGTCGTTATATATTATCACTTCTTGGACTCCAATTCTCTTCAGAAAGGACGTGGAGAGTGTACCAGCTTCCCATTGACTGTTAGAGCGCATACCCCACCCCCACCCCATCTTGCAGCCCCAGTGGCTGAGAGGAGCTCAGATTCAGTGTTTCCCACCTCTGCAGTCTGAGGTCCAATGTGGCTCTTGGAGGGCATGAGGTTGGCTCAGCAGTTATGAGCACATACTACTTTTGTAGAGACCCAAGTTTGGTTCGCAGCACCTGTATGCCAGCGCACAACAGCCCATCACTCCCCTGGCCTCTGAAGGCACTGCAGTCATGTGCACACACCCCTCTATTCACATAAATGTAATTAAAGACAAAACCTTTAGTGAGACCTGAAATAGGCCTTACACTGTCACTGGGCTGCAGCTAGAAGACTATGAACACACTGGAGGTTGGTCACCTTCATTGCCTTCCCAGTTTCTAGAAGATGGCTACTCTATCCCTTGGATGGGCATTTGCCCATCTTGCAGTCCAGCAACTAAGATCTTCAGCCTGTTTCCTCCGGAATTGTCTCCTTTCAGACTCTCCTGTCTCTGTCTTAGAAGCTCCTGGTATTAACAGACCTCATAGACCTACCTCTTCAGGTTCTCCAGGACACCCGTACCGTATCAGCCTATAACAATCACCAAAGCCTCGTCACTGGGTTGGAGAACTGATTCCCATGTTCTAAGGGTTGGAGTGGATACATCTTGGGGCGGGTGGGCAGGGAGCAGGGACAATTTGCTTACTACAGAAATAAAAGGGAAAAAACTTCTTGCAAATAAGCAATACTAACACACATTGGGTCCTCCCTTCCCTGAAGATTGGTGTTTTTTTTTTGTTTTTGTTTTTGTTTTTGTTTTTTGGTCCCATATAGGCTTAAAAATGGATGTCTGCTCAGCTGCAATCCTATGATTTACCTCGTGTGTATTGGAAGCACGCCGATTGTATAGAATGAAATGTTTACTTTTTAACCGTCCTTTAAAGGTCACATGGAAAACAGAACTGATGATAAATGAGTTGCCCACATGGAGCAATGAAGGTGAGATAGAAAGTGGGTTTCTGGATGAGAGGAGCCAGACACAACCAGAAGAGAGTTGACTAAGAGATTAGCTGACTCAGGAAAATTCTAATCCTACCTTGGGAAGGACACTTGGTTTGATTTATAGTTATTGTAGTTCATAAAAACAACAACAGCAACAACAACAACAACCCAACCAACCCTCCTCTCTTTAAAACCATTTTGTCATTAAGTTTGCAGTTTGTGTCTTTTTGCGGTAAGAAAGGCTATAAACGCCAAGAGCCCCGGTCTCCCAGGTAAATTCTCAGCCCAGGCCTCTGCTGTCTGTGGGTGTTGGTGACTTAGAGCCCACTTTCAGAGATATATTGAAATTCTATATCAAGCTAAAGGATGCCCTGTAATATTCGAGTTTTCTTCCAGAACAAACAGACTTGACATGGTTCAAGTACCTGTCCCCCGAATAAAACAAAAAGCCATTCTTCTAGAGTCACGCATGCTTCTAGACCTTTCCCTGCAGCTGTTGTTTAGTTTTTCTTGATGACCAGGCAGGTTTTGATTTCCAGGGTAGTCTGTTATTAAGTCGGGGAGGGTAGGTTTCTACTGGGATCCCCAGCCTGGAGAAGCAGGGGATCCCCCCAGCCTCTGAAAGGGTGTGAAACTTTTCAACTCTCCTCTCCTCTCCTCCCCTCCCCTCCCCTCCCCTCTCTCCCTCTCTCCTCCCCCCTCTCTCCCTCTCTCCTCCCCCTTCTCTTTTCTGGTCCCCTTGTCTCCTTTCATCTCCCCTGCCCTTCCCCTTCCTCTTTCCCTCCCTCTGCCTTTCTTACTTCTCAGTCCTCTATCTTGGTTACCTTTGGTAGGTCTCTTACTCTCAAGGAAAAAAAATGCTCTGCAGGTATCTGTAGGCTCTCCTACCCTCAGATCCAGCGAATGTTACCACAGAATGAGCTGGTTTATATTTTGTACTTAGGGACTTTCAAAAGTATTATCATTGAGGTTGCTGATCCCATTGATAACTCTCATCAGCCATGGCCAAGTGGTGATCATGACTTTTGTTGATGGTTATCGGTGTTTACTGGTTGGACTCTTGGGTTGTCAGGCAACATCTTTTTAATTTGATAGAAATCAAAGGAAAGTAATCTCTCTCTCTCTCTCTCTCTCTCTCTCTCTCTCTCTCTCTCTCTCTCTCTCTCTCTCTCTCTCTCTCTCTCTCTCTTCCCCTCTCCCTCTCCCTCTCCCCTCCTCCTCTCCCTCCCTCCCCACCCCACTCTGGTTATTCTGCAGCTTTGTGATATTTGAAAAATCTCAGAATAACAGTATCTTCTTAATGGAGGTTAAGACTCTTATTAAATATTACTCAGTGGTTTTCAAAGTTCTGGGTGCTATAAACCATTGGGGGACCTTGGTCAAAGTGCAGACTTCTAAGACCTAGAGGCAGATTTTAGCATTCAGTAGCTCTGGATGACCCTCGTCTTTGCATTTCCACATATTCTCAGGTTGTTAATACAGGGACGGGTCGGTGGCTGGACCCAGATCGTGGCGAAGCGAGCTGCCCTGTTAGCTCTCCACCTGCCCCACACAGTGTTTCCATGCAGGCTGCCGTTCTTTAAGCTGGGAGTGTTGTTTTCTTTCGCTCAACCCGGGAAGGAGCCTTTCCCCAGCTCAGTGTTTCACCTGCATTGCTATTTTCAGAGCTTTTGGTTTCAGTATGAGAATCGAAGGTTGAACTGAAATCAAATACATTTGTCTGGGAGTGGGATGGTCTGTCAGGCATTGATCTCCTTGAGCTGGCGCTCTCTGGGAACGCCTCCCCAGTGAGAATCCCAGTCAGGATTCTAAAGGTTACATGGAATAGGCCTGATTTCTGAGCTTCTCTGGGGAGATCACTTAATTCATAAAGCACAAAGTGGAGAAAGCCGCCACATACCCACAACTCCCCCTCGTTAAGTAACCAGAGCACGGTTCCTGTTATAGAAGAAAATAACGTGTTGATTAGCGTGTAAGCCAGAAAATACCCCCGAGCGGTGAATCTTTAAAGATGAAATAGTTGCACTTTGGAAGACGGGGAAAAATGGCAAAATGAAATCCGGGTAGAGTCGGCTTTGCGAAGGCTGGGTTTCTGCGTGCGCGCTCACGGCATTCAGCCACGAGGGGGCAGCATTGCACTTTGGTTGAAAAAACGGTCTGGCAGGAAGGGAGCCCTTTAAAGGAACATAACATCTACGTGAGCAAAGCTAAAAACCAGAACATTAGCAAGCACCAGAAAACCAACAACGCAGAGCCCAACTGTCTTTGTTATAATGTGCCGTCTTCGCTTCTCCCGTGGACGGGATTTAATATTGTAGTATTAAGACTTTCTGGGCCATATCACGTCAGTTCATAAATACATGCTTAGGGGTGGTGGTGGGTATGCAGTGAGATTATTATGATTATATGTATATATATTATACCTTCCACTTTTGTTTGCCTTGCCTTTCTCAGCTTACCGTTCTTGCGTTGTTGTCAAATACCAGGTCTCCCACATTGCTTCCTCCAAGGCAGAGCCCAGACCTTCTGTGGGCTGCCCCTCGGTGTGGCCCGTGATTTTGTGGAGTTCCATGGAGTTTGGCTAGAAAGTTACTTACTCCTTTCCTTTTTGTACAAAACTAGGTTCTTAATTTCCATGGTTCTGGCCCTTCTCTAGGGATTGTAGCCATGGAGACACTTTCAGAGGAGTCAAACCATCGCTCTGTGGGGAGTAGTTGCATCTTTGAAATGGACCCCTAAGTCACACTGAGACCAAATCCAGCCTTTGAGCTGAGAAACTCAAGCTCCACCAGCTCAGGGGCGGCTTCCCTATGCTCCCGGACAGTGAGTGAGTGCCTGGTGTTGAAGGTGCATAGTAAATATTTGTCCAGTGAACGAGCCCCATTTCAACCCTCACGCCGTGACCGATCACCATGCCCTTCACCCACTTGGGATTTGCTTTTGGCTAATGACTAACGTGAGACCACACGAGGCTGGAGGTGTTCACTTGCCTTTCTTTCTAGTCTCCAACACTGTTTTCTTTCTGAGTTTGCAGGGTCATGGTGACATGAGGCAGAGTTTCTTGCGGGGGTGGGGGTGGGGGGAGTCATTTTTGTTTCTCTGATGTTTGCATACAATTACAGTGTTAATTCTGCCTTTGTGTTGGGAGTTCACAAAGACCAGATTAAAGTTTCCCCTCGGTGTTACTACCTGGCTCCTTCCTCCTCCCCTTTTCTTCTCTTCTTGTTGGGAAACTTGACTTTGAGCAGGGCAGGGACTAACAGGCAGCGGGAAGATTAATTACCCTCCTTGGAATCTCACTTGACTGGGCAAGGTGAGACAGTTCAATTATGTAATCATGCTGGCAGTCTTGGCTTCCCAGGCCCTGGGTGCTAGGACTACCCTCTTCCTGCATTTTAATTATTATGAGGGACTCGCTCTGCTCCTTGTAACTCTCCAGTGAACCCTCAGGCCGTGGGAAAGGAGCTGTCAGTTTTGGCAGGAGATGCTCCAATCGCTGGCATCTCTGCCCTCTTCGAGGGTTCCTGTGGAGAGTCTCCGTGCTCCTGTTGGAAGCTGTGGTTGGGCTGCCTGGCTGCGTCTCTTGGGCCATGTGGATTCCTTTTCTCTATCGCACAGCTTTTTAAGGCTTTCTCCTTTGCCTTGAGAAAGGCTCCCATTGAAGCTACGGGCCAGGGAGCCTCATTCGAGTGGAATGCATTAGAGGTGGGAAGTGTAGCAGACCCTCCTGCAATGGCTGAGAGGTTATCATCTGCTGTGTCCAACACCGGGGGGGGGGCAGGGACCACATGTGGCCATTAGCACCTGAACCATGGCCAGTGCAATTAAGGAGCTGAATTTTTAATTAGAATTAATGTGAAGTTCAACAGTTATCTATGGCCAATGGATACTCTATTGGGCAGTGAAAGACTCCTGTAACCATTATGTCCACAAAGGAGATGATCTCTCTCTCTCTCTCTCTCTCTCTCTCTCTGTGTGTGTGTGTGTGTGTGCGTGTGGCTTGATTGTTGCACTATCATATAAAGGACCCCCCCCCAGTCTCACTATTGCTAGTGCTAGATTTTTTTTCTACCATGCCCTCTTGTTTTTCACTACCCCTACCCCACTCCCATACCAAAGATACATCTTAGTTATGCTAGACCTTACAAAAAGGGACAGGAGAATGGAGTTTTCCATATTCTGTTATGAGTCCTTATCTCCTTGGTTGGTAAATGACTATAATCTTAGTGAAAGGCACATTCCCCCCAAATGCAATGTCAGGTAGACCAGTTATCTTAGTGAAGTACTGGGTCATCTGCTGTGATATTGCCACTAACTTAGTGCCACACTGCCTGGCTATCTTTGGCATAGTGCTTCAAAGTTGTTTGGAGACGTTGTCCCTTGACCAGCCCAGGTGAGAGCTTGTTTTTGACAATAAGCTCTTGAAAAAAAATGACCTTATAAAACAAACTATGCCTTGAACTATACACAAGAAAGAAAAAACGGTGATAAACATAGGTGTTAGGAACATAGTTAGTTTGGTAAGTCCAACCCAGGAGAAGAAGAAAGCGGGTGAAGGTGGCACATGCTTATAACACCAACTCTGGAGAGACAGAGTGTTCCCCTGACCAGGCACCCCCTTCTACTTGGCAAGTCAATGAGAGATTCTGTCTCTAAAATCTCTTTTGTCTCAACACCCACAGATGCACATGCACACACACACACATACACACACACACACACACATGCACACTTGCATACACACTCACATGCACACACACATGCACACATACACTACATGTACACACACTCATATGCATACACACACACACACACACATAGAGAGAGCAGGTATAGGACATGAAGTACAATAGGAATTGGAATGAAGTGATAGCATCCCTCATTTTCCCATACTCAAGCCTCCCTCAAGCCAACAAACTCATTCTTCGGCTGCTGCCATCACCCGCCCCCCTCCTTTGGCCCTGTTCTTTGTGGATCTTGGTTGCTAAAATTTCACAAACAAGAGGGGAGAACAGCAACAGAAACCTCAGGTCTGTAAAAGTCTCTCTCTGGCTCCTGTGGTTTACCGTGTGAGTTAATTTGAGCCGTCCCAGTGAGAACCCAGAGTGACAGAAACAGCAGCCAATCTGCTGTTGTACAAGCGAGTGCATGCAGCCTGCTTGCGAACGCCTTGGAAAATGTCTGCAGAGATGCAGCTCACAGGGGTGGTTCTTTAAATTTAGCCAGGTTTGTAAAGAGCCCATTTACTGCCTGACTCGGAGCTAACTCCTGTGGCAGAGTGGAATTTGAGGCTAGATGCCAGTGAGAAGAAGTCAGCTTGGATACCAAACTGCGAGCCTGTGAGGGCCAGGAAAAGGACTGTTGGAACAGAAAGCTTCCTGGAATGTAAGGAACAGGAAAACGTCCAGAAGGATGCATCTAGAGACAGTGCACAGATAGGTTGTCCAGAAAGGCTGGGATGCTGCAGACAAGGGATGGGAGAGGCAGAACAAGAAGAGAGGGGGAATCCTACTATACTCTTTGATTTCATGAAGGTTGAAAACAAGCCTTTGAAACAGATGACCAGAAACTAGTGGGTCTTAAGAAAAACCATTTCCCTGTCTTGCGTTGAGCTTCAATTCTATAAATAAAACATATTAGCAAGCAAACAAGCAAACCCTATACTCACATGTTTCTCTCATTAGGCTAAGAGTTTGCCAGTATCAGGAGGAATGTTTTAGATTCACTAGTAAAATCGTCTTCAAGTTTCTTGGAGAAAAATTAAAATGCAACAAGAAGGTGGTTTTCTTTGTATCCTGGCCTCTCTCCTGGCCTTCCACCCCAAGGCAATCTCTTCCTATTTTCTCTGGAGACGAAGAGATCATGACTGATTGACATCTAATTGCAAAGGTTGTTATTCATGTCAGGGACTGTATCAGGCAGGGTTCGCTAGAGGAACGGAACTAAAAGAATGTAGGTATGTTATTAAAGTAGATTTATTAGATTGGCTTATGGTGTAAGGTTCGAGTAGTCCAACGATGGCCATTGGCCATCCTTGGCTGCCATCTGGGAGGTGCCTACATTGAGAGCAGGTGTGTCCCCTTCAGTTAATATTTTTTGGAAATGTTCTCACAGGTATGCTTTAGCTGACATCAGGTTGACAACCAGAACAAACCATCACAGAGATTCTCACTTTGATGGACCCTAGGACCTACTTAACAACACAGTCCTTGGGGCCAGAGCACTGATTCAGATTCTTAAAGGAGGGCACTAAGAAGCCCAGGCTATAAAATTGCTGGCAATAAGGAAGAGGTATAAACATGTTAAAATGTTAAGGTTCAGACTAAGTGATCGGGTAGACCAGGGATCTGGTAGTTAGGAACGTCCCCAAACATAGTTTATGGAATACCTTTTATCTACTGGGTTGGAAGTGAAAGGTTAAGGCATTATAGGGTGTTTGTGTCTTGCTGTGAGTAATTAGGTAGTAAAACTTTCTTTTCTTCATATAATGATTGAAGGGACAATTCCAAAATATGAATATGACTGAGAGGTGGTTCAGCTGGGAAGTGTGTTTGAGCTCTGAGTTTCTCTATGTTGGGATCTACTTGTGGGTTCTATCCTTCCTCCTAAGCAGGAGACTGCTGTAGGAGTCAGAGGGAAGGATTAAAGTGCAAGCCACTGGACAGAGGCCTACTCACGATGGACTATGAACGTGGGGAATTCCTCTCCAAACCCCAGTTTCTTCCACACGGGAAGTGGCTACAAACCTTGCCCCTCCCGGAGTTGTAATTATTAAATGAGACAAGGCATACAGTGTGCTCAGCAGAACTGTGCTCAGTGCGCATGACCGTCCTTCTGAGGGCTCTCTCTTCTCATGGAGCAGAGATCCATCTGCCCTCCGCAATGTACGTGTTTTTTCCGTGTCTTCTGCTATGTCTGTAGTAATAAATTCTTACCTCAAACCATAAATCAGGCGATATCACTGTCCAGGTTTGTAAGCTCTGGCCATCTTGTATGTTTTCCGGTGTTGCGGGTGCAGTTTGCAGGAGGGCCATATTTCCATGCTGAGGTCGGATGGTAAACGTGGTTGTTGGAACCTGCCGATGACAGAATGGTAAGTTACTGCAGTTTTGGAATGGTATTTCAAGCCTGAACAACCCTGGGGTAAAAGTATTTACTTTGACTCGGTATTTCAAAGCGATAGGCTCCTGGAAGGTGTGAGCATGAGATCAGCTTGTCGAGTTGTATCAGTAGTCAGAGAGTGAACAGGAAGTGAGACAGGCGATTAAACCTCAAGGTCCACCCCCAGTGACGTTCCTCCTTCAGCAGACTCCACTTGCTAAAGGTTCCGTAATCTTCTCAAACAGTGCTGCTTGTGTTCCAACACGAGGACCTATCCGGGACATTTCACAAATAAACCATATCAGTATAGAATCCATTTCTGGATTATGCCCACATTTCACTGAGCCTTAGTCTTGATCCCTGCAGGGCAACATATAAGATGGAGAAGGGGCCCCGTGGGAACTGAAGCATATCACATGCAAGGACAGGCAATCATGACCCTAATGAGGGGAGAAGGATTTAATCCGATAAAAACCTATTAGAGCTGACAGTACAGATGTAAACAGGTCCCTGGTGAGAAGTCCAGCGATGGCATCCTCACTGTTACATCCATCGATACAAGATGTCACCCAGTCATAGGAGGCTCACACGGTCTCCCCAGAGCGGAGGTGGCACTTTGCACTGTATCTAGCTTGATTTTGTATCAAACCCTGACCTGGTAGTTTGGGGTAATCTCATAAAGATACTTTTTTTTCTCTCTCAGATTTAGCTGAAAAGGCTTGAGACAGCCATATTGCTGGGCGTTGGATTTTGTTGTTAATCTCCAGGAGATTTGGGCATAGGAAATGGATCCTTACTCAGAATTGTTTTTTCTGAGGTTTTTAGTACATCATGATGAATACTGTGTGTGTGTGTGTGTGTGTGTGTGTGCACACATATGATAACTTGGAGGAGTTGGTCATCTTCGCACATGTGGGTCCCGGGTATAGAACTTAGGTCATCTGTTTTGACATCAAGCACATGGACCCACTGAGCATCTCACTGGCCAGCATCTACCGTTTTATGTGCCTCCTGGGGGATCACGGTATGGCTTCAAGCGTTCTTGGCAAGTGCCTTACTGGCTGACCTAGCTCCCAGGCTGAGCATGCTTCTGAAAGGGGAAATTTCCCTTCTGTGAGAGCAACATGATTTTCAGGACTTTTTATCGGGCTGGTTGTAAGTGACTGGTTGTCTTGGCACACTTACACTTCCCCCATCAGCACTGAGTCTGTGTTTGGTAGGTATTATTAGCAACAGAAATTAGGCAGTGTTGCTCTTTAAGGTTATGCCACAGTAGCAACGATTCTTAAAACAAAACAAAACAAAAACCTACTTTGTTTTCTTTTAGTGCTTTAGATTATTGTCTTAATTTTTCTTTACTTAAAAAAGAGAATAAATCTAAATATTGGCCTTACACGTTAATAATCTTTAATTAGTAGTGCTGTAGATACATTTCCTGCTAGCATTTGGATGTTAACTGCTTCCCTAGTTTATAATCTTTCTTCAAAATTAACCACATTCTTATTCATTTTTTATCTTACATACCATATGCACATGAGTGTGACATGTGTTGTATGCATTTGGTATGTGTGGTATATGCTCACATGTGTGTGCCGATGCATATGGTAGTATATGCTCATGTGTGTGTGCCGATGCATATGGTAGTATATGTTCTCGTGTGCGTGCCAATGCATATGCCACCATGTGCCCAGGCCAGAGGAGGACATTGGATGCCCTATGTGATCACTTCTCTTATTCCCTTGGAATAGGACCTCACACTGAAACTAAGTTGTCTGGTCAGCTGGGCTCACAGGATCCCTAACCGTGCCACAGTTCTGGGTTTACAGGAGCATGTGGCTTCTCCTGGCTTTTAAGTGGGGCCTAGGCATTTGAACTTAGCGCTCTTGCCCACTGAGCCATCTCTCCACATATCCCACACTGGCCTTGAAAGTACCACACAGATGAACCTGACCTTGAACTTCTGATCCTCTTTCTCTCTTGTGCTGGGATACTAGGCAAGGGTCCCAGCACACCTGCTATATGCAGTGTTGTGGAAGGAACTGAAGGTTGTAGCAGTCCCAGAATGCTGTGTTCTGGCCATGGTCATATATAAGTTAGATCATAAGCATAAACACCATAGTCCTTTTGCCAACATATATTGATAAAGGGTTAAGAATAATATAAATTCAAGGTCTCTTTAGAAGTATTCATTATTATTGCCATGTGCATGTGATGCGTGTGTGTGAATTTATGCCTGCCACAGAGTGCACGTGGAGGTCAGTAGGTAATTCTGTGGAATCTCCTTCCACCTTGCTGTGGGTTCCAGGGTAGACTCTGGACCTTCAAGCTTACGTTGCTATTGCTGTTTATCTGAGGTAGGATCCACTTTCCCTCAGGCTGGCCTTGAACTTCTGGTTTTCCTGTCTCTGCCTCTCAAGTTCTGAGACTTCAGATACTGCCATCACTCCTGGATTACACACATGTAGTAAATATTAGGGTTCTAACCCAGAGAGTCACACGTTAGACTCCAAATTACATATCCCCAACCCAGGACTTGATATTTTCATGTTTATATCTTGGAAACCCGACGAGCAGTTCCAAATGTATTAGAAAGTCAAATTTTTTTTTCTTTTATGTGCCTAGAGACAAGAGTGCTCATTTGAATAACACAGAGTCTAAATATAATTTCTTAACCAAGAGGGAACCTCTTGCTGACTGTGTTCACGGGTGCTTTGTTGCCTTTGTCCCCCATGATTAAAGCACTCCGAGGTGCTCACCTTGGTGTCTCTCCTGTGTTCTGTGCCCCCTTGTCTCCGGCAGCCCGTTGGATAGAGTGTGTAAACACATCTATTCCCAATCCCAGCCTCTTCTCTTTCCCTTTTGATCTCTCTTCTGTTTCATCATTAATTCTGTAATTTCCCTTTTTCCCCATCAAGTCTTTGCGCCGGGAGCAGTCGTGGGCAGCTCGCAGCCACGACCTTTCTACCTCATCTTCTTTTGCAGAAGCATTTAAAATAGTAAACAGCCGGGCTGAGAATTCCCAGTGGTGCCCTGTTGCCGGCCTCCTTCCACATGCCTGCAGGCCTGCTCACTGGCAACGCAGGCACGCATCCGCGCGCAGGCCCCTGGCACACTGCGGTGAAGTCAGTGGCCTTCGTTTTTTTAGTGTAGGCCATACCCGGGCATCTCTGTGTAGGTTGGGATTTCCTGCGACCTTACTTTTCTCAGCCGCGGTGGAGAAGGGGGAAACTTTTGTGCTTCATAGGGCAAAAATCCAAGGACTTCTGAAGAACAAAAGTGAGCCAAGGAAGAAGGAAACGCACAGGGGTCAAAGCGGCAACAGGAAAGTTTTTGGGTTTCTTTGTGAGAGAGGAGTCTCTGAGGAGCAGCGTTGTGCTGAATGAGCGCTCACAGTGGAAGGCTCCTGACCTCGGGCTCCGGATGGCCTCTGGCCTAGAAGATTGTATAGATCCGCTGTTTTCTTCGGACTTCTGAGCATGCCCAGAGCTTTCCTGTCATGGAAGGGTCTTCTGACCACTCCCTGCAGAGTCGCTTCAGTCTCCTTGGAATGTTCAGCCTGCCAAGAGAGTGACAATCAGGAGCACATGGGAAGGTATCCTTCTAGCCTCATGGCCTGCTGTGGCCAGGAGTGTGACTCGAGGCAGCTCAGAGGCTCATCTGTGGGACCCCCTTGTGAGGCCTAAGATTTCTTATGCTAATTAGCCAACCAGCCCCACCTTCCTGTTTTAAAGCCCCGCCCTGCTCTCAGGACTAAGGGTGGCAAGTGTTCTCTTTATGGTTAGCATCGTCTCCAGTTTCTGAAGGCTTCATAAAAAAGTAGGTATAAGAAAAACACAGCACGACCGGATGCAGCCTGCTAGGAAGAATATGGTCCGGAGACCACGTTGAAACAAAAACCTATTCCTTTACTCCCTTCCGTTGCTTAATCATTCAATCAGTCTCTCGCCAAACATTTTCAGCGCATGTTCAATGGGTCCAGAATGGCGCTAATTGCTAAACTGATAGATGTAAGCCGAAGATATAAAAAGTCTTTAGGGACTGCGGTATATTTAGGGTTTGATCCCTAGAGTCTCTGAGATCGACACAATGCCCAGTCTTCCAGGGTAAGGTTTTTATTGAACAAATAAAACGATGCATGCTTCTATGCTGTGAATAACAGGACATGCGGGTCCTTTAAGGACACCGGCAGCATGGGCCCGCCCTGACTGCGTCACCTTCCGTTGCCACTGCCCTGGCATGAACTCCTTCCTCAACTCTTCTCTGTGCTCTGGCTCCTTGGCGGTCTGGTTCACCCCAAAGCATGATATACCTTCTGTTTTCAGTGTTCCTAGCTGCTCTTGTGAGGCGGGGCAGGGGTGGTGGTGAACAGACGGGCCACAGTAACATTTTAGAAGCAACGGTGAGAGACCACTGGGCTATGGCTGCCCCAGTTCTGGCCAGTGACCATCTTATGGCTGGGGTATATTCTCTTTCATCCTGACCCTTCATCTGTGGCTTAGTCCACAACCTCCAGCTCCTGCATCCCTAGGGAAGAACAAAGAAGACTTTCTAAGTAAGATGGCGAGGCTGTCTCTCTAGGGGTGCTTTGGACCACCCAAGGGCTTGATGTTAACACTGGCTTCATGTTGTTCTATCTTTCTTTTTCATATTAGGCTTTGGGCATTTTCTTTGCAGATTAAAAAGTATACTACAGTATTTTCCCAAATTAGAAAAAGAGAGAGAGAGAGAAACAATTCTTCCCTGAAGATAAATTCTGCTGTTACAACCCAGAATGCAGAAATAGCCACAGGCAGCTTTTAAAGGAGCAGCCTGCTTCATAATTAGGATGACAGAGCCCCCATTCACACTCTGAGCATCCTAGAAGTCAGTGAGCAGTCCAACTCTGCAGGAAAATGTCATGAGCGAAGAGATGGAGACTTGTGTGTGCTTGGTGGGGCTACACAAGAAGGAACACTGGAGTCTACATCCTGATCTATGCAGAAGGCACTGCAGAATTTCCTCCTTTTAAAGACTTACTATTATCAGTGGTGAGAGAGAGAGAGAGAGAGAAAGAGAGAGAGAGAGAGAGAGAGAGACAGAGACAGAGACAGAGACAGAGACAGAGACAGAGACAGAGAGGCAGAGAGAGAGATAGAGACAGAGAGAGAGAGAGACAGAGAGAGAGAGGGGGGTAAGGTACACACCACATTGCTCAAATGGAGGTCAGAGGATAACCTTATGGAGTCAGTTTTCTCCTTTCTCTCCTTTTCCCTTTGTGTGAGCTCCAGGGCTGTCCTGGGGGCATTCCTTCACTGGTATTAGAATGTACTCTGTCAAGATTTCAAGTCAGGTTGTATGGTGTATTAAGTCAGGTTCTCTAAGGAACAGAACAGACAGAATTGTTTATTAAAAGGTGATGTATTAGAGGGATTTACAGGCTGTGGCCTGGGTACTGTAGCAATGGCTATCTCTTGCTCCAGTCCATGAGATGCCGTGTCCCAGTACTCTCAGTCTGGTGCTGGAATCCAAGGGAGGGCCTAGAAGAATGCTAATTTTCATCAGTCTTTGTTGAAATCTTGATGACATAGCTTCTAACATCAGTGAAGGAAAGCTTCAGTGACAGAGTGGATAAACTTGCCAGCAAGAGAGAAGGCAAGCAGGCAAAAAGCAAAAACTTCCTTCTTTATCCTTTTATGGGTGTAGTCTGCTAACAAAAGGCAAGACTCAGATTTAGGGTAGGTGCTTCATTTCAAATAATAATAATAGACATCCTTCACAGGTGTGCCCAGCTACTTAGGTTTTAGTTCCAGATGTAGTCAACAACCAAGAGTAGCCAACCCACACTGCCAAACACTTTTGCCAACTAAGATACCTTGCCAGTTTCATCTTAGATTTTTTTTTTTGAGTTAGAAGAGCAATAGACAGCCACCCAAGGGACGTACCATTCAAAGTAGGAGGGGCTGAGTAGCACAGCTAATTCCCTGTACTTGCCAGGGTCCCAGAACACTGTCAGTCTACTGAAATCAACCAATAAAATCACTAGCTGAAAGAATGAATGGTGGAGATGGATACAGGTGTCCAAAGGTTCATATGGTAGCCTCCATCCCATGCATCCAAGTCTGGCCAAGGAGGTTGCATCACCCTTGTAGGCTCAACATGAGCTCTTGAACTGCACCTCTTCCTTGCCATCTGACAATGTGAGGATATTTTTAAAATGAGGCGGATTACAGAAATGTGGTGAGGTATGGGGGAACGTAGAGCTATGATGATGTACCTGGGGTGCTTCTCTCAGCCTCAAGAGACAAAGCAAGGGTATTACTACAGCCTGGGAGGGAAAGGTTTACAGAAGGGATTGTCTCAAAATGAGCTGTCCCTCAAACAGAGGTTTGTGTCACATGGGGGAAGCTGAGGGACAAATCTCCCCTCTAAAACACTGGGGCAAACAGGAACACTGAAGACTTGGGCTGGCTCCTCCTCCTCCTCCTCCTCCTCCTCCTCCTCCTCCTCCTCCTCGTCCTCCTCCTCCTTCTTCTTCTCTTCCTCCTCCTCCTCCTCATTTTCTTAAAGTACAACTATTCTTGCTAGGTGTGCTGGTGCAGGAGGCAAAGGCAGGCATATCTCCATGAGTTTGAGACCAGATTGGTCTACTTCATGAGTCCCAGGTCATCTACAAAGTGAGACGTTGTCTCAAAAACAAAACACAACACAAATCAAAACAGTCAGAAAGTAACTCCCAAATATTCTTCTTTGGAAATTAAAAAAAAATTACATTTCCTATGGGCATGGACATGCATATGTAAGTTGTAGAAAGGACAACTTGTGGGAGTTGGTTCACTCCTTCAACCTTATGGGTCTTGGGGATTTAGCTTAGGTCATCAGGCTTGGTGGGAGGGTCCTTTACCTACTGACCCATCTCATCAGCCCAGCTCACCAGCCCATCTCACCAGCCCAACTCCTGATATTCTGAGCCCTGTATAATTTCTGGGCAACCACTCAGACTGATCACTGAGCTTAGAGTGAGAATTCAGTGGAGTGTTTATTCATATAGTAGCAAGACAGAAGGGTCTCCTTACAGTCTTGATCTGAAAATGCAGGCTCTCAGGTATAATTAAGGATATCATTTGAAAATGGGTGCCTTGACTGTGGTACCAGCTGTGGTCATGGTGGATGTAAATGACAGTACTGCTTGCTGAGTACCTATCATACCCAGGTACTTGGCTGTGCACACAGAGCATCACTAGGGAGACACATCTCTATTAAGAACAACCTTGAAGAAGCTTTCCACCTCTCTGCTAAAAAAGAGAATTTTTGCAAAGCTTTGAAAATTAAACTAATGTGAAACCTCTGTGGGGAACAGTTGTCACAGCTGGTGGAATATGTCAACTATTAAATAACAACCCTCTGGAAGGCAGTGAAGCATAGAGCGTGGTGTCCCACCTAGCCCGGGTAGGAATCTAATAGACAGAACGCAGAAGCTCAGTTGGAATGTGGGTACTGTTTAAGGGTTTATGAACTTGTAATTTAGCCTCTGGGTTTCTGCTGTTATCCTTCTCTTGGTTTTCTTATGTCCTTTCCAACAATGAAAATAAGATTATCAAAAACCTTCCACCTTGGTTGACAGATTCATTGTAAGGAGCCCAGGCTTTTTACTGCAGAGCACAATTAGGAGTCACGAGGACTCAATGCGACTATAGGATTTGATGCCATTGAGCCTGGCAGCTGCTTGGTTCTCTGGTCGTCTCTTGTTGCTCATGCACCTCCTCTTCTGGGAATTTCATTTGTACAGACAAAGCTAACCAAAGAGGCCCTGGCTTTGATCGCTCTTCCTCCATGAAGTCATAATAGCCCAGGTGAGTAAAATAGGGCTTTTCTTTGTGGCTCTGCAAACACTCAGTTCCATTGCTGAAATGAAAATGACAACCTGCAATTGTTCAAAGGGGCTGAAGTCTGCCTCTCCTTATGTGGTGGGAGTGGAGGAAACGTACTGACAAGAGCTAATTAAATTATGACCTTTCTGAGTGGGGGAGATGTCTCTCTCAGTCAGTAGAGTGCTTGCCATGCAAGCATGAAGGGTAAGATTCATCTCCAGGACCCAGATCACAAAGCCAGGCATGGTGGTGTGTGCCTGTAATCTCAGTGCTGGGAGGTAGAGACAGAAGGATCTCCAGGCCTCATCGGACAGTTACCTCAGCTGAGTCAGGGAACTCCAGGCCAATGAGAGATCCTGTCTCAAAATATCAGATGGACATCTCCTGAAGAATGACGTTAGAGATTGGCCTCTGCCCTCCACACATGTGCACTTACATTCGAGGAACATATCTAAAAGCATATGCACCCACACCCTGAAAAGTATACACCTACAACTTAGACAAAGCCAAATTGAAACCATGATTAATATCAATCAGAAGCATTTCTTTATAAAGTTTTAGAATTGTGAAAATCCTTTTTTTGTTGGTGCTCTTCATAACCCTACCTGTCTAGTTAGAAACAAATCCATATGTACCTAAAGGTGACACACATTTACTAGATATTATGTTTATCAGATATAAATATGCCAGTGCCACACACCTCCACTGTTAACTCTGAGCATCTCTATGATGTATATTTTGCATGCCCGGGAACTCAGGTAGTCATCTACTCTGTGACATCAGTTGGAGCCCATATTATCAGCTCCTGTTTTGCCAGGTGTTTCTGATTCCACCAGACATGTCTACCTATATCACAGGTAGATGGTTACCAGAGCCCTGGAATGTCCACCCCCCTCCCATCCCCAGGTTTCCTGAGATGTCCCTGTACCCAGCTAACTATTTTAGGTGAGGGATTGAGGACAAGATTAGACTTTATGAGGCAGCCTTGATTCATCCTGAAAATGAAACAAGAAAGAGGGCTGGAGCAATGTCTCAGTCAGTTAAAGGTATTGGTTGCTCTTGGAGAGGACCTAGGTTTGAGACTCAACACCCACATACTGGCTCACAACCATCTGTAATTCCAGTCCCCTGGGCATCTGACACCCAACTTTGGCGGCCATGGACACTAGACATGCACACTGTGCACAGGATATAAACATGCAGACAAGAAACCCATCTTCATAAAATACAAGAAAAATGAATTCTATCAGTTTTGGCTGAGGTTTCGTTGTTTTCCCCTAAGAAATAAGAATGTGTAGTTAATGAAGGTGGTGTCTAGACACCCTGCTCTTTCCACTTGCCATTGGCTGGGGCTGGTTAGGCTTCTTTTTACATTTTTTTTCCCCTAGAGTTCCCCCAGTCTCTCATGTAGAGGGGGGTCTGTGCACTGGGAACTTTACTGTGATGCACTGTGTCTGAGGGCTGTCAACAGACTGGAGGAAGGACAGCATCTATAAGGAGCTCAATGTGTCCTCTCCAGTTCATATGCTCAAGTCCTGACCTGTGCACCTCAGAGTATATATAACTGCATTTGGAGATAGGATCTTTTCAGAGGTAGTTAAACCAAACCTAAGCTGTTAGGGTATGCACTAATTCAAGTAGGCCTTAGAATAAGAGTGACAGACAGGCACATAGAATAAACATGCCTATGCAAGAAGATGACAGACTGAATCCTGAACGCCAGGGAGAGCATCTGGACACTTATGGCCCTCAGAAGGAACGGACACTGTTGCCATCTTGATTTAGGCTTCAAGCTTCTGGCTCTAGAACCATGAGAAAGCAGTTTCTGATGTTTTAGACACCCAACCTGTGTTCATTCAAATAACTCCAAAACAGAAACAAAACACTATCCCAGAATGACACATGCTGTATTGGGACAGTCCTCTGAAAGTCTGACCATGCTTGAAGGGGTGGGGACTGTCCATGTTGGATTGTGTGACATCTGAAAAGTGCAGGCAGGTTGGAGGATTCCTAGCGCCAAGGTAAGCCATCAAGAGTGGACAGGTGGTGCTTCTTCAGGGAAGCGAACCACAGACAAGAGTGTCTGGGAAGAAAGATCTGAAACACAGTAAGATGCTGTGACTCAGGAAGGTAGGAGCCTGAGGCTGAATAATAAGAACGATTTTAGGGCTGTGGGCTTGAAGAAACTGAAGATGAGGCTGCTAACAGACGTAGAAAGCAAGGCTGGTGTGCTCACCACTGAGGAGGCCCATAGTCACCTGTCATGGGAGGAAAGTCATGTCTACTCATAAGGAAGTCCAGACCAACCAAGGTCATTGATAAGCCCAAACACTTACATTTCTGACCTATGTATCTGTAAATCACCCCTGACTGAGAATATATGGGATTTTAGTGTCTAAAGCAAGCGTCGACCTATAAGAAATAATGTTAAATGGCTCCAGAAGTCAGTGGTAGTGGCCCAGGGAGACAGGTAGGTCATTATGCTGACAATACAATTCTGCTGAATGAACAAGAGGATACAGCTTTCACAGGAGCCATTTGCTTGGTACGCTTATTAATTTCCAACGTGCCATTCTGGGATCTTTCCCAGAAATGTCATCCATGACCCCTGGGAGGAATTTTTCCAAGCAGGTGTCACCGCTTTGTTGCTTAGAGAGGGAGCTTCCGAAAGCTTCAGGAGTTACAGTTGCTGTACCAGGCATCCCAGGCAGAGGCAAAAAATGCCCAGCGTATGAGAGATGGTAGAAAATGTTATGCCTGAATTGTGAAAACAATTGAAGCAGTTGTTTCACTGGTTCGTGAATGTAATCAGACCTCCTTGCAGAAAACACAGCCTTAGGTTTCCTGGGCTTAATACTGTAGAGCAATGCCTTTCAAATATTTTCAGCAGCAAAATCCTTTTTCACTGAACTCTCAGGGACAACTCGGGATGTCAAAAACAGATGGTAGAGCAGCACTTTTGGTTGAAGCACCAGGCCAAGGCTCAGTGCCTACTTAGCCTCGTCCCACCAAGGGATTTTGGTGGGATGTAATTTGAACACAATATGCAGCTTAAAATTCATGGAATGATGACCGGGCAGTGGTGGTGCATGCCTTTAATCCCAGCACTTGGGAGGCAGAGGCAGGCAGATTTCTGAGTTCCAGACCAGCCTGGTCTACAGAGTGAGTTTTACGACAGCCAGGGCTATACAGAGAAACCCTGTCTCAGAAAACCAAACCAACCAACCAACCAACCAACCAACCAAAAAAAAAACCAAAAAAAAAAAAAAAAAAACCAAAACCCAACCTCCCCCCCCAAAAAACCCCAAACAAACAAACAAACAAACAAAAAACAAAAACAAACAAAACAAAAACAAACAAAAAAAGAATGGTGTGTTAACCAAAACAAACAGACAAAAAAAACCCAAAAAACCAAAAACCAAACCAAAACAAAAAAGAATGGTGTGTTAGTCGATGTTCTGCCACTATAGCAAATAATGTAGACAAAACATCACAAAAAGATAAAGGTTTATTTTGTTGCACAGTTTGGAAGGTTCTGGTCTAAGACAGGAAGTCACAGCAGGAATAAGTGGTAGAGGAATCTGCTCAGCTCATGGGATCTGGGAAGCACAGCCAAAGGGAGACAGAGGGACTGAGGTCCCACAGTCCTTGTCAAGGTCATGTCTTTAAGGACCTGACTTCTTCCTAATTAGGCCCTAGGCCCCCAGGTTTCTACGATCTAGAGATAAACAAAGGCCAAACTTTTAGCACATGGACTTTGAGGAATATTTTAAGATTCAAACTGTAGCAGCAGGTAGCTTGTTTTTTGAACTGGTCAGGTTGAAATGTTGAGGATATCAAAAAACTGGGAACAATATTAGATTTTTGAGATTGGATTTAGTTGTCTCATTATTTAGGGCCATCTCTTATGGTACCAAGGATTGACCTTAGGGACTTGAATATCTGAGGCAGGTGCTTTGCTACTGAATGATAGTGACTTTCTCTGTTCCTATTTAAACCATTCTAACAAACCATCTTACCATTTAACAGTTAGCCATGGCAGGGCCCACTTAATTGCTCATGACTTTCCACTTAGCTGGAGTTCATTGGAGGATTGCTTGTCTCTATTCTAGTTGTAGGAGGCTGAGGGGTTCCCCTGGGCCTGGAGGATTTGTTTCCTAAGATGACTTAACTCCCCATTAACAAATTGGTGCTCGCTGTTGATTGGGATATAGTGTTGGATTTGATCCTTGGTTTGTTTTCAAGTAGTCTCTCCCTGGGTGCCTAGAGCTTTCACTGCCTGGCAAATAGGTTCCGGGAAAGAGTGTTCCAAATGACAGACAGTGGGAGCTGCCAGTTTGGCAAGAGCTTGACTTGTAAACTGGTTCAGTATCGGCTCAGTATCTGTCATATACAGCTCATTTCACTGACCAAAGCAGTGACCAGGCCCACTCGTGTAAGAGGGGAAGACTGAGTCCATTTCTTCTGAGGCAGTAAGCTCTGACCACCAGCCTCCCCAGCCACTTCAGTTTTGCAATCTAACTAATGTGGGATGCTGGAATGCTGCCTAGTCTTGTTGGCTTGATCTTGTGCAGGTCTTGTGTAGATAACCACAGCCACAGAGAGGTCATCTTCAAGCATGTCAATAATATGTTCTCATTTAGTTGTTCTGTTTTTTTTTTTTCACCCCTTTTATGTTCTTCAAGAGAGTCAGGGATGTGTGCCATCATCTCTGTGTGCCAAGCATGCCATCCTCACTTCCTGACACATATAGTCATTTCTTCTACACTCTGTCACTTAAGAGACATTTAAATGTTGCCAATTTCATGGGCTAGACTACCATGATCACAAAGCTGGGGAACGCCCCCTTATTGACTTTACAGTCAGTCACATTGCACAAGACAGAGCACGGACAGTGCTGGGTTTGCCTAGGCTGGGGTTTGGTGGGGTTTGATGCAGATAAAACGAAGCTGTGGGAGCCCGGTGAGTGATGTCAATGACTGCCTTGGCTTGCCTGCTTTTAAATGCTCTCCCCTCTCACCCCTCATCCCATGCTGTCCCTCTACTGCTGCTCTTCCAAAGCATCATCCACACGTGCATCTAAGAACCTGGTTCCCTTCTTCACGCTGTCCGAGCACTCTACTTGTAGGTCCATCATCCTGTCTTGGGCACAGCTGTTGATCATAAACCCATTGAAAGTGAATCTCAAGTCTTCATTATCCCGTTGTTCTCTCCAGGGTCTGGAGCAGTCGCAGGCAATAAATAATTGATTGCCTGCTCAGTGTAAGTATAATACGTGGTGACTCTCTTCGGTGGTCGGCGGTGGAGGAAATGAAGTTTCTCTTGTGAACTGGTAAGTAGATTCTCTCTCTGTGTGTTGTTGATTTGCTGAACAGTGTGTTTAGTATATAATGGTAAATCCCACCCGTGTGTGTGTATGTGTGTGTGTGTGTGTGTGTGTGTGTGTGTGTGTGTGTAGTTTTTAGAGGCAGCTTCTCTCACTGTTGTGGAATTTGCCAAATAGCCCAGTAGGTTAGGCTGGCAGGCCAGCAAGCCCTGGGAGTCCTCCTGTTTCTGGGGTTATAGACATGGAACACCATACTTACATCTTTCACATGAATCCTGGGGATGGAACTAAGGTCTTCACACTTGGTGACAAGCACTATACTAACAGGGACATCTTCCCAGTCTGATTCCATATATTTTTAAAGTTCTGAATTACAGACATGTATCCCCATACTTGGCATTTTTACATGAATTCTGGGGATGGACTTTAGCTCTTCATACCTTGTGGCAAGCACTTTACTGACTAAAATATCTCCCTAGCCCGATCCCATATAGTTCCAAAGCTCTGGCACAAAATATTGAAAGCTTATGCTTCGCCTGAAAATCAAGATGTAGTCTGCTTTCACAAGGCTAAAATGCCTCTCACCTGGCACTGGTGGATGGCTGGTGACATGGGGACAATTCTCCTTGCTACCTCTATCTAGTGGCAGCTCGGCTGGAGTTTGGAGAGTTGCCAGTTCCTGCAGTAAACTTTGGGTAAACACTGCCCGCTTCAATACTTTATCTCTGGAGTCTCAGGGCTGGCCGGCTGGCCTGGAAATGGTTTCCAGAGCAGGTATTGCTCACTCGGAGTCAGAAAACCCACAGGCAGCTGTGGAAAACAAAACAGGATGTGGGACGGAGGGTCTGCAGGAACAGCCTCTTTCTGGGGCGGCTGCCAATGACAGCAGGGTCCTGAAGAAGAACAAAGAAGCAGACACAACTGGTGACCAGGTCTTAGGACACCTGGGCATCCTTTGAGGGTTAGGGTCGAGGGAAGAGGAAGTGTTGGCAGTTAATCCAAGTTAGAAGGTAATGTCATAACCCACGGAATCTCCAGGAGACGACAGGAAATCACTTTCAAGGTAAACAAAGGGGCCTGAGTTAGCTTTTAGAGGCGGATAGCAAAGCCTCAAACATTTTGAAGGATAAGATAAAAAGTCTTGGAAGCTATAAAGACACAGAAAACGAAGGAACAAAGAAAACACTCCTTCAAAAACCGAAACGTGATCTTCTCAAAGTCGGCTAGAGAATCTGCAAAGGAATCTTGGAGGTGGGAAGTCATGCATTTTTAATCTCACCATTCTCTCGGCTTCTCTGCTTACACCTGGTGAACGAAAATAGAGTAGGAAGGAAGATAGGACATTCACCCCGCTTCGTTTTGGAATTTCAGAGAGCAAAGTCACTTGATTTGCCAGCGCTGTGCAGGACTACATCCTTGCACCCATTCAATAGGAGCCCACCTAAAGTCACCGTTTGGGGAAGTGGAGTAGCCAGGGTGGGGTGGAGAAGCTTTGTTAGTGCAGATGTTGCTGCTGAGTCCTCCCTAGGGTTTGGGCTGTGGTAAAATGGTGCTTAAAGGGCTCACCACAAAGTGCTACTACTTTGCCTGCTCTGGCTTCTTTTAATGTTCGTAGTTTCTTTTCTATCCTCCGATGAACAAGCGTGTGAGATACCTGAGAGCAGAGACGCCATCAAAATTGTTCTCTTCTGACTCTTATGGACATGAAGGCCCCATGGCTGGTTCAGGGAACCCACTCCATAGAGCGGTTTAGCATGTGCAAATAGTGTCTTCACTATCGATTGTTAGTGAAAATTATATTCCCTTACTTGTCGCCCAATGGAATGTTCTAGAAACTGCCTATGTGCGGGAATGTAGCAGGGGTCAGACAATAAGAAACAAGGGAATCCATTTGATTTTGGATGGAGGAACACTTCAGTCATCCAGGAGTAAGTGGTATCTGGCTCTCAGATGAGAGGCACCATCTTTGGAAGGGGAAGCATCTGAGTGAACATGATATATACTGCATGATACCTCACACCTTCCAAGTGAAAATCTTATGTTTGCTCATCTAATACCTCCAAGAGAGGGAAGCCATAGTCTACAGCTATACATCATAGAAATGGCCACTGTGTGCACCATGTGTGTCCATGCGTGCATTTGAGTGTGTGTGTGTGTGTGTGTGTGCGTGTGTGTGTGTATTGTTTAGTTGGAGGAGCTATCAGGAAGGGCTACTTGTGGACTCACATCAGAACCCAGGTCCCCTTATGCTCTTTGGTTCAAGCTCTTCTCCCTAATTGTGGGGGTGCTGGAAGTTGACATTTCCCTCTGGTGTACAACCTCATGGTGGTAAGATAAGAGTGAGAATTTGAAAGAATAGCTTCATGGAAGATGGGGGAACATGTTGTTTGCGAGATGGGACAAGGGTCAGACATCATGGTGAACAACTAGAAGTTGAAAGACAATGCGACTGGAGCGCAAATCAGACCGGTGGCCAGAGACCCTGAAAATAGGAATCTGGTTCTGTGTTTTTCCTCTCCTTTCTCTTTTCCTCTAAAGAATGTGTCCAAGGAGCTGAGCCACTGAGAAGCAGGGGCCATTTAAGGACATTTTCTTTACAAATATGAGAGACCAGCCATGAAGTGCTGGCAGGGGCAGGATGGGTGGGGTGTGTGTAAGAATCCCAGAATCCTTCCCTCTGCTGCGTGGCAGGCACAGACTGTAGACACACAGAGGCCCTCCTGCTTCCATGCCACAAGACACAGGAGGGGAAGATGTCTACAGACCCACCTACTACCATGCCACAGGGGCAGGTTGAAAACACTTACAAGGTCCGCTTGCTGTCACCCCCCCACCCCCTACCTCACATGGACAGAGGAGTTCATCCAGAGGCCTGCAAGCCACATGTTCACCTGCAGTGGGAGCTACAAGATGCAAATATGTGGTGGACAGATGGGAGAGAAAGAAAGCTGAACAGTTTGAACATTATAAAAAAGGTGGAACTGGAGATACGACGGTGGAGAGGAATAGTCTGCTATGAGTAACTAGGCCCTGTTGCCTGAGGCCATGATGAAGCCTGTGCTGCCTCAGAGGGCCACACTAGGGTCCAGGGCTATCCAGTGGTTCATATTACCATTAGAGACCATAGGGAAGTCCCTGGTCTGGGCACTACATGATGCCCAAGGTTTGGGCAGAACTGGCCCCACCTCTCACTGGTTTCTGCACACTGAGGAACTGTCCTTACATCTCACTGGGCAGCACAATGGTGCTGACTCTGGAGGTGTAGGTGAGCCAATCCCAAGGGCATGAGTGCTGGCCCTGCCTCTTGCTAATGGCAACATTGGGTGGCCACCAGAACAGGGCAGGAGTGCTAGCCCTAATGCTACAGATGCGGGAGAGCCAGGAGGCAGATCAGCTCAGGTACCACACAGGCCCAGACCCAGAGCTTTGAGTCAGCCCACTCCAAGATCTACATCATCTGTGAACTGTTGGAACACATGATAGGGTGTGCCCGGCTGATCCAAAGCTGCAGGATCTCTGAGACACAGGGCAACAATAGGATAACCAGGAAGAGTTCCAGTGAGGATCCAGTACTGAAGGTGTTACAGAAGCCAGCAATCTCGAACCAGATCAATGACTCATTGCAATGAAGATTTGCAAGTGAAGATGTATGGACAGCGGGATATCCTGTGGGACACATTGTGACACACAACAGCTTCCACAACAAAATGTATTCTCTGATGTTTGTTTTGTTTATTTGCTTGTGTGCTTTTATTTTCTTTGGGAGGGAGGTTGCAAGGGTGGAGGGTGGATATGAGGGGGTAGGGAGATGAGTGGGACCGGAGTGCATGATGGGAAAGTCACAAAGAATCAATAGAAAGTTAAAAAGTATATGAGACCAAGGGAGGTTACACATCTATCATGTTTTTCTTTGGAGGCTGTCATTGTTTCCTATGATAGAGAGCCAAGCTTTATCCTGATAAAGCATTTATGTGATAGAAAAGTCAAGTCGTCAGGTCCCCAGTGTGACTCTACTTGGCACAAGATATGGTGTGGCTTTCTGTGTCTCTGGAAGGCTTGATTTTTAACAGAGTCCACTTATAGACAGTGGCGTACATATAAACATACTGGAGCACTGAAATGATGGTTTGATCAATGGCAGACTGTATATTCCATATAGTTCAGGTGTATCATAGGTTCTACCATTTGAATATGTGTAGTTTGTGTCAATATCCTCTGAATACTTATACTGCAACAATATCATTGGATGATGAATTGTCTCTTAGAATGTGCCCTGTCATTAAGTAATATTTATTTATAGTTATGTGACAAAGCTAAAGTTACTGTGTAAACAAATAGCCATGGTGTTTGGGGAGGTGGGAAAAATGTGTCTCCATTCTCATCCAAGCAAAAACCGAAGAACCATGCAGATGAGTTGTAATTTCTTTTCCCTACACTTTATCCCAGATGGAGTCCTAGCAGGAACATGTAGGGGCCTCATGTGTCTAAGGACAGGTAGGATAGTGGTTATATAAGAACAAGTTTGATTTAAACATTATACATACATGTGTGTGTGTGTATCTGCTCTTGTGTATATACACACACACACATATACACACAAACACATACACATATATATGTATACACACACACATATATATAGTGTTGGTGGCCAAGGTATTTACATATCTGGTAGTACCTCGATCACTGAGCTATATTGCTATCCCTGAACTTGTATTTTTGAGAGTTCTATGTCACGTTAACCTATTAATAAATTGACTTCAGTTAAGATGACTTCTTTTGAATTATTGCTGATCAACATGGTTTGTTTTTCCCCCCTTAGCTCATCCTCATATCCTCATCTTTTTCACGTTCTAATTAATTTTCAACTCTGTTTATCTGCTTGAGCACAGAGAGTCTTAATTGCCTTAGGAGAAGGTAGTGTTAAACCGGAGTAGGTTGGAAGAGTCCAATTTAACTGTCTCCTTTTGAATCAGGTGCTTGGGAATTTGGAACTCTGCAACTTCTTGGCAGCTAACGTGTTTTGAGGATGAATCGTGGCCATGCCAGTGTTTATTGACAGTCTTCATCTGTCTGTGGATATTGGGATCCATGGAGAAGAACACACAGAATCCACAGAGAACAGTATCTACTTAGCAATTTAAACCTCTCCTTCATCCCTCCCTTCAGTTAATACTGGTTCTTCTTCATAGGAAGCAAACTGAGAGCGTTCACTTTTCCTAATCAGGTTTCCATTCCCTGTGACATGAAGGGACAGTTAGGGGAGGGAGGGGGATGATAGAATATAAGGTTGGATAGTCTACACTGCTCAGACAGTGATTGATCCCGATTGGCACTTGTAGGCTCTTGATTTTTCTCCTGTGAGCCAAGAGGAGCTGTTCCCTGTGGCAGCAGGGTAATCCTGGGGTGCCTGGGTTTGGCCAGCCTGCTGGATGGACGGATTCAAATGCAAATAGGGATTGCTGTTTGGTATGCGGGAGGCTTTCAGTAGAAGCCTCAGAAGTTTGGATCCTTTGTGAAATCTGAAGAATCAATCTACTCTGTCCTTGGTGCCCACCGAGCAAACCTCTCTACCGCTTCTTTCTCTGGTACAGAAGATAAACGAAAAAAAATCCCATTATTCAGCTTATGCCATTGTCATGGCAGTCTCCTTTGAGCCTCTTGGCAAAACCCTGCTTGCTTTAGAACCGTACATCATACCGGATCCATTGAGAGCCATTATTTATCTGACAGGATATTTATAAAAGCCAGCATTAGCTGTGGCTCCCAGTCAATATGTTTCTCTCTCGCTGACACACATCACACCAACAGGCTTGAAATATTTAAATACAATAGTCCCTTCAAGAAATCATTAATTTTTCTATCACTGCCACTAGTGATAATTTGACGGAAATGGATTTTGTTGGAAGAGCTGAGCTGTCTACCAGTGGATACTTTCAAGTTCCCCACACTTCAGAGGCATTCCCACACTTCAGTGTAGGGCACAGTGAGGGTCCAGGAAGACCAGAACCCAGCGGTCCAGAGGCAGTGGCACGGCAGCAGCTGGCTTACCCCAGCACCGCCCCACCCACTTCAGTTAGGAAGGCGGTTAAATATCAAGGAGAGAAAAGGAACCGGAGGCCCAGCCACCTCATTAAGGTCCCCATCTCTGCTACTCTGTCTCCTCCCGCCTGCCCCCTGCTTCTCAGCTCCTTCATTCTCCTTTGCCCTCCCCTCTCTTTTATCCATGTTTCCACTCTCTCTGCCTTCTCCTGTGGTGTTAGCTTTTGCTCTTTGATCTTTCTTTTCCCTTATTCACACCCCCTGTGGGGTGTGTGACTGGGTAGAAAATGGAGGACAGTCATAAGTGTCTCCCTCAGTGTCTCTGCTCCCTAGAGGGTTGGGGTCTGGGACAGTGTCTCTGTGTCTGGCTATTGGCTCACCTCTCACTGGGAATCTTCATCCATAATTAATGGAGAGCATTTCTATGACCTCTCACCAGGGAGGACAAGGCTCCAACTGTGAGGTTTCCTGGAGGCAGGAAGGACGTGGAACTTGTTCAGAATATGATACCCTGTGTTCCAGGCATGGTTCCTTAACAGAGGAAAGAGATTCAGCAAGTGTACCCGCAGCAGCAGCAGTGGCCTTTCTATAACCGAAATGGGACAGCTCCTATAGCGAGCAGACAAGAGGCGTGGTTTCTGCTTGTTTGTTTGTTTTTGTTTTGCATATTAGACATGACAAAGCTTGGTTAATTCATGAAAAAACAAAACAAAATTGTCAACCAGCAAACAAAACAACAGCAACAGCAGAAGTCATTTGGGGTGGCATTTTGGAATCTCGGTGATTTCCTCTTATTAAACTTGTGGTTCATGTGGAAATGACACCGCAGGATCATGTGGAAGGTTCCAGATTGTTACCCCAACCCCCCCCCCCCCAGAGCTGTGAATCTGTCTATCCAGATAATGCTAGGACCTAGGCCAGGCTTCTCTCGTTCTACCACTCCAAACAATCACACCTGTCCTAATCCCTTATTGTCTGTCCTGACACAGTGCCAATCAACTCTAGGCAGCTCTGGGTCATAAGAAGAGAGGATAATGCCTCCGAGTTCAAGAATATTACACGATGTTTGGAATTTAGCTGTGGAGAGGGACCAGACTTAGCCATAAACATGTCATGAGAATCATAAAGGTGGGTCTCATCTGGAGGAGAAGTTTCCAGGAAGGAGGTGGTACGAGAGGACTTCTTAGACTGTACGTGGAAATGTGAAAGACAGGTACTGGGGGTTACATGAAGAGGCACCGAATTTAAGTAAGGCATTGGTAATGACCAAGACTAAGCCCTTTCCAGATCACAAGAGAGGACAGGCAATAACCACATCTTCAGCCTGCTCCACACTCTGCTAAGTTGATAGTTAAAACAACTACCACAGAGAGATGGATGATAGATAGATAGATAGATAGATAGATAGATAGATAGATAGATAGATAGGTAAACGATGCATAGGTAGATGATAGATAGATTGATAGATAGATAGGTGATCATAAGGTTCAGCTGGGTGAAGGTGAGAGAGGTTCTAAAATGGAGTATTTAAATTTTTTAAGACCACTCACTTAGAAAAGAGAGAGTACAGAAGGAACATGCTGGAAACAGGGACCTCTGGGAGAATGTGGGTAAGAAATTGATGGTGAGGAAGGTTAAGGAGAAGAATTTGGCAAGTTTCCATATGAAGAATCTGGAGATAAGAGGGATAAAGAAAACGAAATGGAAAAGACCATTCGTTCACAGTTCTGAGCTGTGTCTCTGTGTTAGCTGGGATGTTAGAAGTCACACCGCCAGGCTGGAGGGATGGCTCTGTGGTTATGAGTGCTGAATGCTAGTTGTTCTTGTTCTTGTAAGACTAGGGCTCTGATCCCAGCACCCATGTCAGGTTGCTCCCCACTGCTTGTCACTCCAGTTTTAGGGGAACTGATAACCTTTTCTGGGCTCTACCCTCACCTGCACACATGTGACTCACACAGACAGACATAGACACACACAGACCGAGATACACACAGTCAGACACAGGCAGGCAGACACACATATACACAAATAAAATCTTAATAATAAAGTCAAACTCTCAGCAAACGCTCAGGTCCCCAAGATTTCCGGAGGGATCCAGGAAGCTTCATGATGGCTGACATCTTTCACTCACTGTTTGTGGGAGACTTTGCTGAAAGGGGAGGGCTTATCTTATGTAGCAGCAGACTAGGAAGTAGGTAAGCCAGAGTGAGATAGTGTTGTGCACCGTGAAGGACTTGCGGGGCACAACTCCAGAACATTTGTCCAAAGAAAGATTAAGACACGATTCGAATAGAGAGAAGAGTCCTGCTGGCTTGGGGAGATTTTGAACACCGGTTGGGGATCATTAAGTAGATAGCCCTTGGTTGGAAAATTCTGCCATTACAAGTTCATTTTGAAACCCAGGACGTGTCATGCTTCTGTTGCTGGTGGCTAGTTCTTTCCATAATGGCATCTTTCATTTTTAGGGGCTTTAAATAGAAAAGCAGTGCTCAAATCCACCGAGGCTGCTCCAGGAAGCTGCAGAGCATTCATAGAATTGCTTCCTTCAGAGTAAGAGAATAAAGAGAAGTCATTCTGGAGGTTTTAAGTTAGACATGTTATTCTTTTGGAAACAGTTGTTCATTGTTACATGATTGTGTAGTAGCCCAGGCAGGATAACAGAGCAAGCTTGAGTCCGTGGGTATCGTGGCCACAGTGATAAACGCTTGGCACAGACCCCAGTGCCTGTTTATCATTGAGTGGAAAGATGCTTTGAAACTGGCCAAGAGCTCAGCAGGCTTCACAATGCCACCCTTCTTCAACTGTGAGATGGAAGATCATCTGGTTTCCAAGCTGGTTCCTCAGTGACTTTAACGCCATGATTTTTTAAAAATTGCTTTGGTTGATAATTTCAGTGAGAGCTATTTTTCAGTGACCACCAGACTCTAGCACAACGCTGCAGAAGCTAGTCCGTCCTCATCACAGCAACGCACGTGGCTTCCGACTTTCTTTTCTTTTTATATAGCTGCGGGCTTTTCATTTTGTTTCAAGTGGTGACATGTACTTTTTGTTAACAAAATGTCTAAACTATCCAGCTAGAGGCTGAGCCTGTAGTTAAGTTGGTATGTCCGTTGTTTGGTTGTCTCACATGCATGAAGCCCTGGGCTCTATCCCCAGCACCACATAAACTGGGCACAGGGTGGGGTGGGGGTGGGGCACAGGGGAAGCAGAGGCAGGAGGAACAGAAATTTAAGGTCAAATTCAAGATTTGGCTACTGAGCAAGTTCAAGGCCAACCTAGGTTGTATGAACTCTTGTTGCAAACAAATAAACCAACCAACCAACCAACCAACCAACCAACCAACCAACCAAACAAACAAACAAACAAACAACCAACCAACCAAATAAATTTAAACCAGAGAGCGAAAGTTTCTCTGGACAAAGGGCTCTGTGAGCTGCTTTGATTCATACTATCTCAGGTGCGTCTCTCTCCTTGTCTGGAAGCAAGTGTCTCAGGAGTTGGCCAGAGGCACCTTGTCTGATGAGTGCATCAGTTTCTCTGCTCTCCTCAACAGTGTGATGTATAGTTTGGTCTTTCTCAGTTTGTCCCAGAAGGTCGTTTATGCACTGTCACCCATCCCCAGTTTTTCTCTCCTTTTCTCATTAGTCTGTGACAATTAAAATAATGTCCGTTGGCATCAGTTCATCATGAATAGAGATTTAGGAAGAGGAAAAGAAAATGACAAATTCATTCCTACTCCCCTGACGAGATGGGCATCTAGTTCTATATTTGAATTTCACCTGTAGGTTACAATCAGTGTGAAAACTGAAAAGTTTTAAAGGGTTTGGAAGATAGTTCAGTCATTAAAGGACTCTGGGAAATACCATGTATGACATTCCATTCTTGCAACCCCAGTCTTGTGGAGGCAGAGTCAGGAAAAACCCTGGGGTTAAAAGCCAGCCAGTCTTTCCTTCTTGGACACCTCCAAAGCAGTGACAGATCTTGTCAAAACCAAACCACACCACACCACACCACACCACACCACACCACACCACACAAACCAACTAAACAAAAGGTGGATCATGCCTGCTGCATATCAATGAAGCTATTCTTTGGCTTATATGTGTATATTTCCTGCCCATGTGTGCACATACAGGCCAGAGAAAAATCTATAAGCTATTAAGGAACTATCCCTAATTCTAACTCTAATTCTACCCAGTATCCATTCTAACCTTCTAACCTTGAAGACTGTTTTTGTTTTCTTCCAAATTTAACATCCTAAATTGGTTTACATCCAGAGGTAGACACTTAATGGTTTTATTCAGAGAGATTTCAAGAAAATATTCACACTTTTCTTCAATCATCCTTCCTTTATATTTTCTGGTCTGGGCCTTAGGGAACTTAGTTGTGATGTCTGGGGAGGTTGTAGCTATCTTGTAGACAAGAGGCAATGATCATGGTCCTGAGATCTACATACTAGGATGGTGGAATGGGAACCTAGGAGAGTTATCCCCTAGTCAAGTCAGTGAGGCACTGCGTCTGCCCATGGGTTTTGCACTCCTGGACTCTCTAGTCAGGGAGTTTTCCAGCTAAGTCATCCTGATGTGGCTTTTTTGTTAAACTGTTGAGAACTGTAATCCTGAGTCCAGAGAGATGTTCCCAGATTGCGTGACTTCTTGGTTCCGTAAAGCCAGGAAATGACTGATGGGCATCTTAGTCATGTGACTTTTCCCTACTGGTACCTCTGTGGCGATCGTTAGCCCCATGTCTCTTCGTCCTTGTGTCCTTCTGACTTTTTCTGTATAGTCCCGCCCTATCTGAAATCTTCACAATACCAGCAGGAGAGTTAGGGTTCTGGTGAGGGCTGTGAGTAGATGGGGATGGGTTAACTAGATTCATGGGATCAGTGCGATTTCCTGGAAAGCAATGGGACTGACTGTACACAGCTAGCTGAGTATTCTGATTTGTTTTAGATGGACTCAACTTGACCTAACCTGACTAAGGCAAAGGATGCACTTGGAACATCTGTTTTCCCTGCCTCTACCTCCTCAGGGCTAGGACAATCATAGGATTTGCTTCCCTGTGCAGTTTGTGTGGTGCTCAGGTTCAGACCCAGGGGGTTGTGCACGCTAGGCAAACACTCTACCTACTGAGTTACTCCCCAGCCCCAGCCCCAGCTATTTTAAAAAAAAATTTTTTTAAATATAAAAAATACTTTCATTTACTTATTATTTGTGTGTGTGTGCATGTAGGCATGAGTGTGTAGGTCAGGCAGTAACTTTTGGGGGTTGTTTTTATCTTTCCACCATGTGAGTCCTAGGAATTGAACTCAGGCCACATCTGGCTTGGTAGCAAGGGCCTTTACTCACTGAACCATCATGCTGGCTCACAGCTAAATTTTTAAACGGCGATGTCCACATAGCATGATTCATTTGATATGTATATATTTTTCTCTTGGATTATATTATTTGCCATTATATGGCTTTGGAATAAAAGGGCAGGACTTGAGCAATTGAGATGTAATCGCACAGATATAACGCTGTAATTGGTTCTCTTTGAATGAATGATCACCGTACTTGTTTGGTAATGTTTATTATTATAATTATCAGAGTATCTTTGGAGCTATTATGTGATTATTCTTGCATCTTTCCAGTTTGAGAGTTTTGAAAAACAGTTGAGATAATCTTGTCAGGGGTGCATACTTTGAAAATGCATCATATAGTTAGTGTGGAATTTTGTTGTGTTACAAACCTTACAGTTCAAAGTTCTATCAGACAGAGGCACTTGTTCTTAAGGTGTGTGTGTGTGTGTGTGTTGTTGGTCGTGTATAAGGGAGAGTAAGGCCTGACTGAGAACGAAGTAGAGCAGGAATTAGGGGAAGTGAGTTTTCTATATATAATTAAATGAGAGCAGTCTCTCACCCTACCACTATGGGAGAAAAAAAGGGAAAAAGAAATTGAGGATTGAGAAAATCAGTGTGTCTAGAATTTCACTTGTAAAAGTGTGATTTTGAAAACCATGAAAACTGTGCCTTTGAAGCATACAGTCCCATGCCTCTAGTGCATTTCTGTCATTGGACTATCGTCGTCATCACTGCACTCTCATCAGACTTAAAAGAAGCTGTGTAGTTGTTATCACCCAGGTCTTTTCTCCCCCTTCCTCTGGTACCCACCAATTTAGTGTCTGTCTCCAAGGACTTGCCGAGTCTCCACATCTCAGATACGCCAGAGTGAACACCCCGTGGTTGTACGTGATGGGCTTCTTTCACTTAGCATTGTATTTAGAAGGGTTTCCTACTCAGCCTGTATGGATACTTTGTCCTCTGTAGGCACAAGGGTAGCCCAGCTTTCATTTTCCTGCAGGAGTAACCCCAGGGGAGGGCCCCTTACAGCTTTTCTTTTTCGGTGGTTCCAGGGAATTCTGCTAGACATCTGCGTGTACAGGGTTTGGGGAGGACCCATGACACTGACTGACCTGATTTAATAGAACTCTTTTAAATCTTCCCAATGAAGTCTTGATCATTTCTTCATCCTTGCCAGGCTGGGGGCGCCAAGTTCCAGAAAAATTCCTGCCAAATTGGGTTAGCAAACCTGTCTCCTCCCTGCATGATTCCCTCCTTCCTAGATTTTGAAATGCAACGGTTCGGACGTGGCTCTAGTGTGCACCTGGTAAGCTGTGCATTGAGAATCCCACTGATGCCTGCTCGTGTGCTCTCCATTACAAGGTTGCTGCACAACTCCAGTGTCCTTGCTCTGTCAGGAGCTGAGACATTCCCGTTCTGCCTTTTGCAGTCCTGACACCTTTCACAGCAGTCCTGAATAAAGTCTGCCTTACTATTTCAACAACTGTCAGAGTAATCTTTTCCATAGCAGTGCATATGCTTTTATTTCCCACTGGTATATTCCTGGGAGTAGAATCGCCAGGTTATAGGCAAGTCTGCATTTCACATCTTGAGCTACAATGATCTTTTTCATACTGGTTTCACTGTAGATTTCTACAATCCAGCCTTGATTGATAAATCTCTGGCTTCTCCATAACATAGGCAAGATTTGTATTTTGGGGTAAGAAATGTGTTAACAAAACAATCAAAGGTAATATATTAGTTTTTGAAGGTTTTTTTTCCCTGTTTGTATATGATTTTGTTTGACTGCTCCAATTTTCAGTAGTCTTCTATCTGACAAACAGACTCCATTTGTTCCTTTTGTTGTATCTATGATTGGAATATCTGAAAGGATAAGTTAGAGGCAGGAAAAGAGCTATTGGGCTCACAGGTTCAGAGGATCACTTAATCCACAGCTAGTTTGGCTTAACAGGCTTGAATCATGGAGAGAGGGTGCGATACAAAGGCTGGATGGACACACACACACACACACACACACACACACACACACACACACACACACAAAAGGTGTGTATGGGGAAATGAGTCAATGAATGAGAAAGCAAGGAAGCGGGGATAAAATGGCCCCAATGATCCATGTGCTCTATCTGCTATCTCCTAAGCTTCCATAGTTTCTCCCAGTTGACCCACTTGGGCTTGGGAAAAATCAACCTTTAGGAAGCATTTCACAGTCAAGCAAGCCTGTAAGGTGGGATGTTATGAGCAGATTGCATAAGCAGCCATAAGATGGGGTGTTATAAGCAGATTGCATCTACACAGTGGCCTGATCCTGACGGAAGGAAGCCAGGGTTACAGAAGAGACTTGGACAAAGCTCACATCATCAGCACCAGTCACTTTGAGATCAGAATCCCAAGTGAATGGTGACACCACAGAAGAAGAGGTGATGGGCTCTGTGACACAGTCAAGGTGTGTGTGATACAGTCAATGTGTGTGCAACTCACAAAGAAGTCATTATTGACTTATTCCTCTTAACTTCTTAAAAAATTAAATCTTCCAGTATTTATTTGTGAAAAGTAACCATTTGTTAACTGTGTTTGAAACAAGGACTCTCTTTCTGGTAAAGATAAATGACATCACACATTTAAAATAAAATTACTTGTGGCTAGAGAGATGGTTCAGTGGATAGGAGTGCTTCCGGCTGTTGTAGAGGATTGGAGTTCAGCTCTCAGTACCCAAGAAGGGTGGGTGGTTCATGATCTCCCATAGCTTCAGCTCCTGGGGACCTGATGCCCTTTTGGTCTCTTATGCACTTATGAACATATAACAAGTCTCCACGTACATAGAACCAAATTAAAGTCAATTTTTAAAATAATGTAAAACGACTTAAATTTTGCTCTTGATAAATTTGGGCACATCTTGCTGTTTTAGATAGAATTCCATTGATCCTGGGTGGCAGCACAACCAAGATTGAGTAAGAAGGAGGGGTCCACACAACATCCAGGTAGACGCTGCCTTCATCGGTGCTCTCTTTGTACTCTTTTTTTCTTTTCTTTTTTTTTTTTAAGATTTATTTATTGTTATATCTAAGTACACTGTAGCTGTCTTCAGATGCACCAGAAGAGGGCATCAGATGCCATTACGGATGGTTGTGAGCCACCATGTGGTTGCTGGAATTTGAACTCAGGACCTTCGGAAGAGCAGTTGGTGCTCTTAACCACTGAGCCATCTCTCCAGCCCTCTTTGTACCCTTGAATGGCCAGTTTTACTCTCAAAGAACAAGGAAGGAGATGGGAAAGAACAATGTCTGTGTAGGTAGAAGGTTTGTCTCCTCCACACACCTTACTGCTTTATTGAACATAATTTGTCACGCATGTGCACATGTTACATGCATGAACTGCAAATGTAGGCACTGGACTCTCCAAGCCCTGTGTGGTCAAGACTATGAGAACTCCATTCTGACCTCTGCGCTCCCATTCCATGGCACTCTGCAAACATGGCTGGTTTCTCTCCACTTCAGCTCACTCTCATTAAAAAGCCTCAATCACTAACCGGCTTTATTTCTGTGATATTGTTTTCTCCCAGTCAGATATGGCACATTTATTTTCTTTTGAAATAGGTTCTTTTACAGGCAAAATGTGGTAGATCAATGACTTCATTTAAAAAATGTTTGTCTTTCCAGAAATTGAAGAACAACAACAAAAGAACCTATAATCTTATTGATTGGAAAGTACTGAAAATTTTAACTGAGTGTTTTTTCTTATAGTGCTGCAATGCAATGTCTTTGAAATAGGATATAGATGCTTCTCCAAAAAGACACAAAGCTTTTAATTAATATTCACAACAATTGATATGGATAATTTTGGTCACTAGAGGACTGCTATAGTTTCCCATTGATGCAATAGAAAAATATCGAGGACAACAGAAGAAAAAGTAATTAACAACTGAATATGAGGGTCATAAAGTGGAATTATTCCCCAGTCCATAGTAAGCACTACATGCATACAAAATTATTTTCCAAAACTAAGATGATATTCAACACCATGTTTTTCTCCTTTAAAAACTGTGCATTTAATGTTTTTCTTGGACATTAGGCTTTTTGAGCTGCAATACACATCATTAGATGCTGACCAGACGAGCTGGAGAGAGAAGAATTTAGAGTCATAGTGAGAGATGTAGTAGTGGATAGAGAAAAGAGTGTTCAACATAAACTCCCTTCCTTCCTTCCTTCCTTCCTTCCTTCCTTCCTTCCTTCCTTCCTTCCTTCCTTCCTTCCTTCCTTCCTTCCTTCCTTTCCCTTCTTTCTGAAATGGATAGGGGTAGTACAGCGTAGTGGTAGAAATGTTCACTTTACCAGACTTAATTGGTATAAATCATAAGTCACTCTTAAAAAAAAATACCTGTTTAACTGAGTTCAAGTCAAGGAGGTATGGAGCAGGAGCTTGCATTCTAGGTTAGTGAAGACACAGTTACTTGCTTCCCTAGGAAGTTTGATAAGCCAGGAGTGGAGTTATACACTTGCCTTTGCAATGCAAGCCTTGGGAGGCTGCATTGGAGGGTTGCATGTCTGCTGTCCGTCTGGGTTAACACTGAGGGTCTGTTGCAGAGGACAAAATGAACTGATTAGAAGAAGCAGTGGTATCTTACCGCAGAAAGTTGTGATAGCATGGCCAACAAGCATTCAGCATGGCCTTCCCCTCTGCTTTTCATAGGTTACAGCATGTTTCTGTCCTCTAGATAGCAATAAAACGGATAGGCAAACTGTAACTGGTGGCATGTGACAATGCCCACTTGAGAGATGCAGTCTGAACGGTCCCTGCCCTGTGATTAGCTAATTTTGTAAGGAGCGCCTGAGAAAGGTGCGTATTTTCGAAGCATCTGCTGCTGCCTCCAGGGCTGGCTGTGCATGGATCGTATCAGACAGATGCCAGTGGGTTCAGGCTCAAACTGTAGCTACTAAAGCTTCATATCTAAGAGGACTTGTAAGCATGGAGGCCCGTGTTTGGTTGTGTGACTTTTATAGTTCTGCTGAGGGAATTGTCACTGTGAAGATGAGCAAATGTTTACTTACTCCAAATTACACAAATCAGGACAAAGAACTGGCTCTGCTGGACTCAAGTTGTGTGAACCAGAGACTTAGGTTACTCACAGGGAGATGAGCGAGGCTCTATTTACAGATATCTAGGCTTCACCATTGCAAAAGCTGTCTTTCACTTTCTTGGCAACCACAAACTGCCTATAAATCCCTGGATGATAGGGGTGAGGTCAGGGAAAGTTGGACAATGTTCCAGAGATGAAAGAACGTGAGGATTGGGGGGAAAGGTGAATAGTTCTCTGTTGGGGGTTCATGGAGAAGGGGAGACTCAGGATCCATGTTCGGCAGATGGCTTTGGCAGGGCCTCATCCTTACTTGTGTATGTGGGACAATGGAAGGTTTATGGAAGATAAATGACTAGAAGACTGACAGTTGGAAGTGGTTAATCAGGGCAAAGTAAGGGAGAAATGGTGGAAGCCACGTGCATTGCCACTTCTACTTACAGAGGCTGGTCAGATAGCTGATCCCAGAGCCACCTGAGGGAGCCCTGCACCCCAGATATACCATGGGTCTCCATGATGCAATCCCTTCCCCCTTTTCAGAAGTAATGACTAGTCAGGCAAACCCTGCTGTGGACATGCATCTCTGTCCTGGCTGGGCTGATTTTGCCTAGAAGACTTCAAGATCATGTGGCCCATTTCATGATGGTTTCCCCTGTATTCCCCATTTGTCGAATTTAATATGATCCAGTAGATCAAATCAAAAGTGGAGACGAAATCAACTTCCATTTGTGCACAATGATTTATTTGAAAAGCATTTTTTTAAAGAAAAAATCAAAACAATATACATCAGTAATTTGCTGGTATTCTATGGCCTTTGCCTGCTGAGTCTTCACTTGCATAGCTCTTAGCATTTCCCAGCTATTTCCCTATGTGTTTCTTTAGCCTTGATGAGCTCATAGGTGGAACTTGTCTCTTAGCTGTCTTCACGGAGGCTGCCTGACCTGGGTGGTAGGAACCGAACTGCAAGAGTAACAAGTGCTTCTAATCAAGCAGCCACCTCTCCAGCCCTAGAAATTCCTGAGGGAGACCAAAGGGGGCTAGAATTTGTGTTTCATGGACAAAGGAACCATACAGAGAGACAAAGTGACCAGATCCATTGCATAGACTCGGTTAGGGAAAAGAATTAGGTCACACTCTAGTTCCAATTCTGAGCCAACGCTCAATCCTAGGAGATTTTTCTAGAGGTTAATATTTTGAATAAAACATTTTTATCTCTTTTTGACGTGAAAACTGCAGATAATTTAAAAAAGAAATAGGTCAGTTCTCCTTGGTGATGATTGCAGCTTTACGTCACGGCATTTTTCTAAAGATAAGCATCTTTTTGGCCTTTGCAATATGCTGCTTGCTGAATAGATACTAAAAGCATGAATTCTCCCCGAGGACTTATGATCTAACAAGGCACATAAGACCATAAAGGAGAAAATGAAGATGGAGAAACTTGGTTGTTCCCTTGGGGTAGGCATATTTAGCATCTGACGAAGTGTTCAGAGGCGTCTTTCTTTCTTGACCTCCATCCCCAGCCCCCAACCCCCACCCCCACCCCAGACACTGACTCATGATGGTGGAGGTATTTTAGAGGAAGGGGATAAAGGTTTGAAGAAGAAACTAAAAAGAGAGGGAGAAATTAATCGCCATTGATTGGGAGAAAGCTCACAGTTCAAAGAGAAACAAAATAAACTGGTTTTTGTTTTCATGCCACGAATTAGTCCTGCTAGGGTTGGGACCCATTGCTGGTTAGCATGAGATAAATGTCTCTATGTATAAACACTCATCCCCAGACATTTCTCCTTTCTAGTTCCAACTTAATGCATTTTGTTTTATTTTATTTTATTTTAAATATAAAGGCTAGTGTCATTTTAAGGGTGACCTTTTAGGTGTATCCCAGTAAGGGACAGACAGGTTGGGCACAGAGAGGGAGGCAAATGACACCTGGTAGGTTGGGCTAGGTTTTAGTATGCTGAGTATTCCAAACCATGGATCTTTTAGTTACAAAGATACTCCTGGCTATATAAGGCCTGGTCTGTGAGTTATCTGCCTTTCTCCATATTTGCAATTAATATTCTCTTAGTACATTCTGTCACAGCCTATAGTCTCTTCCTTATTTAGCCTTGTGAAGCTGTTGCGTGGTCTTTGTAGTTCTCCATACAAGGCAGTGAGGAAGGCAACGGCGAGACAGACTTGGCAGAGTGCAGCTGCTCTAAAACACATGAATTTCTTTTTGATGACTAGCAGTTCTGTTTTGCTGTTTGGCCTGGGGCTGACCACTTCCCTGAGACTCAGTTTCTCTTTATGGGAAATATGTATAAGTTAGTATTTACTGCACAGATTTCCTTAGAAGAGAAATGGTGCAATGAATACAAACTTGTGACTCAATGTCTGAATATAGGAAATACCCAACCCATGGCCCAACTTGCGACCCATATCATGGGCAAGCACCAATCCCTAACACTATTAATAGTACTGTTATGCTTGCAGACAGGAGCCTAGCATAGCTGTCCTCTGAGAGGCTCCACTCAGCAGCTGACTGAAACAGATACAGAGACCCACAGCCAAACACTGGATGGAGCTCGAGGAATCTTTTGGAAGAGTTGGGGTAGAATTGAGTGAGCTGGAGGGATAACAGACTCCACAGGAACACCATCAGAGCTAACTAACCTGGATCTTTGGGGACTCCCAGAGATTAACCCATCAACCAAAGAGCAAACATGGGCCAGACCTAAAGCGCCCCACACAAATGTAGCAGATGAGCAGCTTGATGTTCATATGAATTTCCAACAACTGGATTGGGGCCTGTCCCTAAAGCTGTTTGTTGCCTGTCTGTGGAACCCGTTCCCCTAATTGAACTGCCTTATCTGACCTCATTGAGAGAGGGATGCACCTAGCCCTGCAGAGGCTTAATGTGCTAGTATACCCAGGGCGGCCTCCACCCACTCAGAGGAGAGGGGAAAGGGGAGAAACTGTGTGAGGGGGGACCTGGAGGAAGTGAGCAGTAAGAAGGATGTAAAGAGAATAAATTAATTAATTAATAGAGGGGAAAATAAAAATCCCTCAGGTCCATTCTGATAAATTCCTGGAATATGAAGGACTGGACACTTACTTGCTGGTGTTTGTTTGTTTGTTTGTTTGTTTGTTTTGCATTATCCAGTAAATACACATTGTGAGTGAAATGCCATATTTGTTGTTACAAGTTGACTTTGAATCAGTAATCTCATGACTTTAGCTTTCTTGGTGTATCATGTAAGGAGTCTGCCTCCACACCCAGCATCAGTAAGTTACTTTTTAAGGTCCATCGCTGGTGTGCGGATTTCTAACTTTTCCTGTAGAAAGTTAGACCTGCTCTCCTTATACAGATTATGTAGTTATGTTTTCATTGCTATTGAAAAACACTTGACAAAAGAAACTTAGAGCAGAAAGGACTTAGTTTTGGCTCATAGCTCAAGCGCACAGTCCATCACAGCAAGACAGACATGGTGGCAGGAGCTTGAAGGAGTTGGTCACACGACATCCAAAGTCATAGCTGGGATGTATCTTCTCACCACAATTAACCTAATCTAGAAACTCCCTCACAGGTGTTTCCACAGGTTTGCCTGTCAGACTGTGTCTCAAAGAAGGCCGTAATCCCAAATGGGTATTGTCACATTCCCATCCCACGAGATATACTTTGCTTATCAGCTTTATTGCTATTCAGAGAACTGAAAAACACTGTAACATAATGAAAACAGAGGGAGAGACCAGTTAAGCAGCAGGTCTTGTCAAGTTGACAATATTAAGCATCTCCTGGGAAAATGCATTAGATATATTCCAGAGAACAATTATTTATTCAATAAAAGTTGTGTACCACACATTAGGCATATAGAGAGAAGTGAAACATGAGTAGAAATAGTCCATATCTTCAAAACGTTCCTGACCTGGAGGGAGGTACCACTGTATGAGTATGTACATCACACAGTATGGTGACTTCAGGGTTGGTGACAGATGGCAGTACTGGAGTAAAAAGGGATATCCCATTCCATGAGGGGCCTGAGAGGAGCTTCACAAAGCGGGGTGGGTGTCGTTACCATGAGTAGGAAATGGATGGAGTTAGTGATGAGAGCTAATTCCATCTCTAAGTCTAGGAAGAACCAGTAAAGGCTGGGAGGGCTGAGCTTTGGCTCAAAGAGAAGGTGCAAGGGACCAATAAATACCTGGAAGTGCTTGGCAGCCTTAGTCATCAGGAAAATGCAGGTAAAAAGTACAGAGTCCATCCTACACCAGTGACAAAGGCTATCACTGGGAAAACAAGTGACAGCTGGCAAGTATGGAGGAACCAACAGACCTTGTCTGTGGCAATGTAATTTGGTCTGGTTATTAGGGAAATAGGTATGGAATTCCCCCCCCCCCAAAAAAAAACTGTAAAAAGAATTACCATGTAACTACCAGGTCACTCCTCCATAAATACCCATGGGACCTAAATTAGCACAACACACAGATACTTTCATATATGTATGCTTATTGTTGTCTTACTCATAATGACCAAGGGATGGAGCTCATCAATGACCAATGAATAAGGAAAATGTGGAACATAAACACAATGGGGAATTGTTCAGCCATAAAGAAAAGGCAATTATGTCATTTGCATGAATGTGCATATACCCAGAAATCATCATGTTACACACACTAGTCTATACTCAAGCACCACTCCCTTGAACGTAAAAATTCTACATTGAAAAAAGACATTAAAGTAAAAGAGAGACCATCTTAGAAGAGAAAGGATACTAATAGAACGAGACAGAGGGAGTAAGAAAAAATAATATGTGTGTGTGTGTGTGTGTGTGTGTGTGTGTGAGTGATGGTGATCCAAGTTCATTATATGCATGCAGGAAAACATTAAATTTGAAAATCATTATATTGTACAATTAATATGTATTGATCTGTAGGAGCCCTGTTTAGGTACAGAGGAATGTGTGTGTGTGTGTATGTGTGTTTGTTGGTGACAGGTAGAGATGAGAAGTTATCAAAAAGACATTGGTGTCATATCTGTGAGGTTTTTTACATACTGCTAGGACATTTGTAGTTTAGCTGTTAGGTACAAGTCACCAAAGTTGTCTGAGCTTGACAATGATGTAATCCAATTAGAGTTGTAGAAGTGATAGCTCTGAGAAAAGAGAATTGAAAAGTGCTGAAATAGAACCAAGGACTTCAGTAAGGATCCTGTGATGAATCTGTTAATATCCAGGGAAGCTCTGAAGACCACCTGGATGTCGTGGATCACCTTAGGGAAAGGAAAGGTTTGGACTTTGGAAAAAGATGAAAAGTTGTTAGCATTAAAATATTCCTTATGTAAGAGTGAGATACTGAGAGGCCAAGGCACGAGAACCAGGGAAAGAAGAGGCTAGAGCAGAGATAGGGCATGTGATCAGCTCTCTACCACTGTGAAGAAATACCAGAGGTAACTTATAAGGAGGAGACTGCTTTTGTGGCTCACTGTTTCAATGCATGGTTAGCTCATCTTGCCATTTTGGGCCTGTGGTGAGGCAAGACCAGTAGGTTAAGAGACACTGTTCTTTTTGTGTATGCCAAAGGCACAAAGAGGTAGACAAGAGGTTGACTCCCACAGTCTCTCTTAGGGCATGAGGGACTTCTACCACATAAAATACAGAAAATACAGATGTTAATAATACTGGTATTCATGATGCATAGATGATGATGTATTCTCCTCGGTAAGACAAGGAAGGCAATAGGCCTAGCTGGAGAAGGAGTAGGACCGTGGTCACCTTCAGTCTAACAGAAGGGCGAGCAGATGATGAAACTGGAGTGTGTGAAAGGGAAGAGGGAGGAGTGTGAGTGGCTTGGGTTATCGGGTTATTATTTTAATGAGTTGGTGAGCAAGGACCTTGGCTAGGAACCATAGTTAGGAAAACATTTTTCCTTTTTTTATTAATTGGATATTTTCTTTCTTTATATCTCAAATGTTGTCCCCTTTCCTCCCCCCCTCCCCAGAAACCCTATATGCCATCCTCCCTCCCCCTGCTTCAATGAGGGTGTTTCCCAACCCATCCACTCTCGAGCCCCCACTCTTGAATTCTTTTACACTGGGGTATTGAGGCTTCACAGGACCTCTTGTCTCATTGATGCCTGAAAAGGCCATCCTCTGCTACATATGCAGCTGGAGCCATGGGTCCCTCCATGTGTACTCCTTGACTGGTGGTATAGTCCCTGGGAGCTTCAGGGGGCCTGGTTGGTTGATATTATTGTTGTTTCTATGGGGCTGCAAACCCCTTTAGTTCCTTCAGTAAAAAGGAAAATCTTGAACAATTCATTCTTTCAGATAGAGAGGAGAATCCGTGATGTGTTTTCAAGCGACAGATGGTAAGGGTCCAACTAAGGCTGTAAAGTACACATTTACAGATTGTCCATTCACGTATAAAATCCCAATAAAAGCAAGCAAGCCTTTATTCTCAACTCCATCCCACAAGACTTTGGAAAGTGGTTCAGGTTTATCCTGAAGGCATATTGTCTTAGTCAGGGTTTCTATTCCTGCACAAACATCATGACTAAGAAACAAGTTGGGGAGGAAAGGGTTTATTCAGCGTACACATCCATACTGTTGTTCATCACCAAAGGAAGCCAGGACTGGAACTCAAGCAGGTCAGAAAGCAGGAGCTGATGCAGAGGCCATGGAGGGATGCTCTTTACTGGCTTGCTTCACCTGGCTTGCTCAGCCTGCTCTCTTATAGAACCAAGACTACCAGCCCAGAGATGGTACCACCCACAAGGGGACCTCCCCCCTTGATCACTAATTGAGAAAATGCCTTACAGCTGGATCTTGTGGAGGCATTTCCCCAACTGAAGTTCCTTTCTCTGTGATAACTCCAGCTTGTGTCAAGTTGACAGAAAATTAACCAGTACAATTGACCCCTTGTCAACTTGACACACCAACACATCACTAGTAAGCCTCAACCCTTAGTTCTTATTCATCCCCAAGATCTAAATAACTTTAAAAGTCCAACAGTCTTTACATATTAAAAGTTCAATCCCTTTAAAATATCCAGTATCTTTTAAAATTCAAAGTACTTTAAAATTCAAAGTCTCTTAACTGTGGGCTTCACTAAAAAACTTCCTTCAAGAGGGAAAAATATCAGGGCACAGTCACAATCAAAAGCAAAAATCAATCTCCAACCATCCAATGTCTGGGATCCAACTCACGATCTTCTGGGCTCCTCCAAGGGCTTGGGTCACTTCTCCAGTCATGCCCTTTGTAGCACACACCTTGTCCTCTAGGCTCCAGCTGCCTGTACTCCACTGCTGCTGTTCTTGGTGGTCATTCTCGGTACTGGTATCTCCAAAATGCTGCAGTCTTCCGCTGTAACTAGGCTTCACCAATAGCCTCTCACAGGTTCTCTTCATGGTGCTAAGCCTCAACTCCTTTGCATGACCCCTTCAGTCCTGGGCCATCAATTGCAACTGAGGCTGCACCTTCACCAATGGCCTTCCATGGCCTCTCACAGTGCCGAGCCTCAGCTGCTCTGCAAGACCCCTTCATGCCTTCAAAACCAGTACCACCTGGGTGACTCTTACATATTACCAAGTTTTGCTGCAGCACAAGGTACAACCTTGGCTATCTCTGGAACACAGCCTCTGTGCTTTCAGAAAACACTTCCCAGAAGATGTCACCTCAATGATGCTGGTCTCTTCTTAATCACCGCTAATTTCTTAGCTCCAGCTAACCAGCATCAATAGTCCCAGTAATGCAAAGGTTTTGCTTTAATAGTTCTGGTATCTTGTTAATCACAGCTGATTCTTCAGCCCCAGCTAACCAGAACCACAGAATCTTCACAATCCAAAATAGCAATGGCCCTGAAAAGAGTCTTTAACCTTCCCTCTGAAATTTCACAAGTCAGGCCTTCATCTTCTAGCTCAAAGTTCCAAAGTCCTTCCACAGTCCTCCCAAAAACATGGTCTGGTTGTCACAGGAATACCCTAATCCTGGTACCAATTTGTCTTAGTCAGGGTTTCTATTCCTGTATAAAACATCATGACCAAGAAGCAAGTTGGGGAGGAAAGGGTTTATTCAGCTTACACTTACATACTGCTGTTTATCACCAAGGAAGTCAGGACTGGAATTCAAGCAGGTCAGAAAGCAGGAGCTGAAGCAGAGGAAGAAATTATGTCATACACCAAATAACAAAAATACTATTCCTAGAAATGCCTTCATTTCCCCCGTTTGATGGCAGTACACTGGCAGTAATACTGCACCAGATTACTACTTCCCATCTTGATCTGCCTTCACTCTGCCACCTTTCCCTCTTCCTTGAACGACTCAGCGGAGGATTAACTTTTACCATTATTTCTTTTTGTCTGATTCAGGGTTTCAGTAGGCAGTCCAGGCTAGCCTCAGACTTATAGCAATCTTCCTCCCCCTGTCCCCACATTCTCCCAAAGGCTGGAGTAATAGCTGTGACCTCTGTGCCTCACATCCCAGTTCATTCTTAAGGCTTCATTTAGCTTTTACTTACATGCATGTGTGTGCTTCTCTGTGTATACATGTGTGCATGTGCCCACAGAGACCAGTAGAGCGTGGACCTGGAGTTACAGGTAGTTGTGAGCCACCTGACAGGGTGCTGGGAACCAAGTTCTGGTCCTGTGCAAGAACAACAAGCATTCCTAACTGTCGAGTCATCTCTCCAGCCATGTGACTTGAGTTTTTGCTTTAAAGGACGAAGTCTATGGCTTATTTTGTCTCATTTTTGCCTTTATGAAATTTTTCCAGTTCCCTTCTCTGCACCTTGCCTTGGGAACCCCAAGAAACTCCCAGCTTCTGAGTACCACAAAGGACAAGGGAGAGAGGATTTCTAAGAAGTGGGGATTTTGAGAAGGGAAGACCCTGAAAGAGGCTGCCATCACCTGGGGTTTAACATGTTTAAACTATGACAAATATCACTAGCTGTGGACCAGCAGTGAAATGTGGTCAGGCTAAGCAACTTAGCACTAAACACCATTAGAGACATATTAGAAGGTCTGCAGTACCCTCACTCTGGGATACTGTGAGAGGCGACTGGAAGGGGGCATAGTGATTAGGATGTAAAAAATTAAATAAATAAGAAAAAAAATGAAGGTGTGTAGTCATGTATGAGCTGGTTTGTTGGCATGCTAGCAGATGTAGGTGAAATGTTTAAATAGGCCAGCGATGATCATTTTTCTGAGAATAATTAAATGTATCACTATTATGTGCATTGTGTTCATATGTATTTATGTGCACCATGCTCATGTTGTACCATGGAGGCCAGAAGAGGGGCTTGTATCATCAAGGTCTGGAGTTACAGTCCTTGCTATAAGCTGTCACGTGCATGGTGGGACTTGAACTCTGGTCTTTTGGAAGGACAGCCGGTGCTCTTAATAGCTGTGCCATCTTTCTAGCCACTCTGAGATTAACATGGAAAAAGTATCTGTGAACTTCTTTGATGTGTGTCATCCCCCAGCCTTTCTAACATTGTATTTTTGTCTTCTAGAATGTTCCTTGGCCTTAGTACAGCTATTCATAATACTTAGGATCCCTCTACTATTACTTTTTTCTCTACACAGATATCCCGTGATTGACAGTTTTCTCTCCTTTGGATCCCTGGGATATTGTCCTCTTCCTGAACTCCTCTTCTAAGTGTTTACATAGCTAGGTACTTCTTTTTTTTTTTTCAAGGTATTAATATTTTATTTCACTTCATCTAGGCCTATGTCCCTGTATTTTTTTTCCATTTTTTATTAGGTATTTAGCTCATTTACATTTCCAATGCTATACTAAAAGTCCCCCATACCCACCCACCCCCACTCCCCTACCCACCCACTCCCCCTTTTTGGCCCTGGCGTTCCCCTGTACTACTTCTTATCCATCAGTTTCTATCTCAGTCCCTGTTCTCAGAGTGCTTTCCCGGACCAACTTACTTGAAAGAGTGCTCTTCCCACTCCTTCTTGTCTGGTATTTTAATGCTTTTATTTGTTTACCTGCTGTCATACAATCTTTCCTGCCAGAATGGGCATTCCTAGAGCAAAGATGCTTGTCTTATTTTATTTGCCATTGCCTACCAAAGCAATGGACAGTATTCTGAAAGACATAGAGTTACATTTCACCTTGAATGTGATTTCATTTGATGGCTTCCCCATGGGCTGTTTATTTGGCTATCACAGTTTTCTTGAGGTGACTTTGTACACGAGTGTGTTCACATATTTACTTTCCTTCGTAATTGAAGCTGGTATATAGATTTACAAGCATACCATTAATAATAACTTGCAATAATATTAGGGATTACTTTTAAGTTCTTCCTATTTTTAAAAAGTCTGAACCATCTAATCCTACAATGATATTACCTACCAAGGCAAATAGCTCAAGCATGTTACCAAACAGGCAATTTCATAACAAGAGAAAGGTAATTTTCAAAGATTGATTCAAGAGTTTTGGGGAATGGAATTGGGAACGCTTAGTGATGGGAATGATAATGGTGTTCCGGCAATTCTATGAGAGTAGATGCTAAAGAGTAATTACAAATAGGTGTGTGTATGACACTATTCCTGGGGAGATGTGAATGAACATCTACTCATCACAGATAGGAGCCTATAACAAACCGGCAATACCACTAATGCCTAACATATTCAACCACTGAATTTTTTTTCCCATTTTTATTAGGTATTTAGCTCATTTACATTTCCAATGCTATATCAAAAGTCCCCCATACCCACCCACCCCCACTTCCCTACTCACCCACTCCCCCTTTTTGGCCCTGGAGTTCCCCTGTACTGGGGCATATAAAGTTTGCAAGTCCAATGGGCCTCTCTTTCCAGTGATGGCCGACTAGGCCATCTTTTGATACATATGCAGCTAGAGTCAAGAGCTCCGGGGTACTGGTTAGTTCATAATGTTGTTCCACCTATAGGTCAACCACTGAATTTTAAGGATTATTTAAGGAAGTGTGGATGAGGGGTTACTTATAGGAACGTGGCAATTCAAAGGCACCTCCATTATCGAAAGCTTATCTCAGTCTGAGTGATGAGTTATGAGAGCTGGAACTCAACATCTCTCCACATGATATGCAGGCATCTGGATAGGTCGGAGAGTCTCCTTTCCACAGCAGTCATTAATGAGAGGAAGGAACCTTGTGAATGTTAAGTCTCCCTAAGTTTTAGGGACTTACTGAGACTTGTGAGTTATATATTTTCTGGGTCTTAAGGGATCTCTCTTCAGCACATCCCCAGTCCTAACAAGCCTTCCTCTAGGATACCATGTTTCAACTCAGAGGAAATTGCTATATGACAGTAGGGGAGAGGAAAGGGTGAACATGAATCACAGAACTTCTGAAGGCCATGAGAATTGTGAATCTCAGAAATGCAGTCAGTGTTACAGTAATCAAACAAACAAGTGAGAAGTCCCCTGCTTGTTTCAGATGGTGCAATACAAACAGAGAAGAAGGACCTGAGGCCAGTCATACTGTTTGGATTTTGCTTTCTCTTGTCAGGAAAACAGTTATTAAACTGGAAAAAAATTTAGCAGGTAGTTGAAAACCGAGGAACACAAAAGGTCATTCTGTGGTTTTCAGTGTGCTATCTTAGGCTGTGTGTGGTAGTGGATGTTTTGGGGCAACTACTTTAAAATCATGGAGAAATAAAAAGACTCCAAAAGACCAAATAGGAGAAAATGATGTCTTGATTAACAATACAGGGTAGTGTGCCAAGTATGTGACTGGCCATGAATACAGAAGGGAGATTGATACAGCCACCTAATATTCACCCTCAAAGAATTTTGTCCCAGTGACTCACGCAGTCACCTAGAAAGCAGTATTTATAAGTTTTCTGAAAAGATTCTGTTTAATGATACTATTCCTGAGGAAACTTGAACAGATAGGAAATTCAACCACTGAATTTTGGGGGATTACTTAAGGCAGTGTGAATGAGGAGTTACTTAATAGGAACATAACAACTCAAAGACACCTCCATTACTGAAAGCTTATCTCAGCTTGCCTTATACATTTTTTAAAAAACTTTGCATTATATAAAGACACATAGGTTTGCTTATCACATTTGTAGATGATAAAGCCTTGGAAAGAGATAATATGATAAGGTGAATCATCGTTTAAACTAATTTCATGAATTTGAAAGTGTAGGTAGAACTCAATAGGGTAATATTTCAGGAGGATAAAAGTAACCATTTGGACTAGCAAAGGAACACCTCCCAGAGTCCTGTTTGATGCAAATACCTGGGACACTGGCTTCTACCTAGGAGAGCTAGCCTTGTTCTGTAGTGAGTCAACTTGGTTAAAGCTGGCAGTGATATTTCTGCTAATCTGATGATATCTGCAATACAGTGTTCTTTTAGAAGGGGCACTGGGAGAGAGAATAAAGTGACAAGGAGTAATGGTGTACACCTGGCACATTAGAGCATGAGACAAGGCTTAGAAGAATATGAAGACTCTTTCTGAATTAATGAAAGGCCACCATATCATAGGGGGAGAAGTAGATATGACCCCAGAGCAGTAGCTTATGTATCATAAGCTATTAAATTATTAATGTAATATTTTGCCAAGTAGCTGGGTTTTAAGAGGTGGTAAGTTTCACATTAATATAAATGTTATACAACACATATTTCCCAGACAAGTCCCATTATAATTACGTATGACTCTTGTTATATGTTAATTCTGTTTTTGCTTTTTCTCATATTTTTAGTACATCATTGTCTTATTATATTATGTAGGGTTTGTCACATTTATGTCGACTCCATCTTTACAGCAAATGTGGGAGGTGTTAGACCTGAGCAGTGGAGCTGGGAGAAGCAGACGTGGAAGCCAGTGCAAGCCTCTGTCTGCCTGCATAGCCTGACACACTGCTCTAAAACCTGGGTCCCAGCTTTCAGGATACAACTTCAATTAAAAAAGATCAGGATGGCTTATTGACAAGCACTCATAATATCAATCAAAAGGTCTTGAACAGTTTCAAAAAGGAGTTAGATAGGGACTAACCAGAAACAGACAAACAGTGAAGACCAGTGTGTCTTAGTAACAGTCAACATCTCTGTAGTAGTCAGAATGTCCTTAAACATGCCTAAAGAAACAGAAGAGTTGATTTAGGTATAATACAAACTGTCTTAGTTTCATTTTTATTGCTACAATAAAACACCTCAACAAAGACCACCATGCAACACAGCATAGTGTGGTGGAGGAAGATAGACAGAAACCAGCCAAGTGCCAAGTAACATGGGTAGAGAAAGAAGCCCACAGACCTGCCTCCCCCCTCTTCATTGCAAGGGCAGGCCATAGACACACAGATCCCAGTCTACCACCGTGTAATGCAGTGTGGGATATGCACAAGGGCAGATGTTCACAGATACCTCTGCTGCCATGCTACATGGGTGCGCTGTATACACTTAGAGTCCTGTAAACACATAGGCCTGCTAGCCCCTATTCCATACAGTGTGGACAGAGAAGACAACCAGACAGATGCCTGTACTGCTACTAATGGCCATGTCTGGGTCCACGGCTGTGCAGTAGCAGGGTTCAGTGTAGATGTTTGTAGGGAGAACATCTTATGTATTGTATCATATTGTCAATTCAAAAACAACTTCCACTGTACTGGCTGGTTTTGTGTGTCAACTTAATACAAGCTGGAGTTATCACAGAGAAAGGAGCTTCAGGTGAGGAAATGCCTTCATGAGATTTTCTCAATTAGTGATCAAGAGAGAGGGTCCATTGTGGGTGATTCCATCCATGGGCTGGTAGTCTTGGGTTCTATAAGAAAGCAAGCTGGGCAAGGCAGAGGAAGCAAGCCAGTAAGGAACATCCCTCCATGACCTCTGCATCAACTCCTGCTTCCTGACCTGCTTGAGTTCCAGTCCTGACATCCTTTGTTGATGATGAGCAATCTGAAAATGTAAGGTGAATAAACCCTTGCCTCGCCAACTTACTTCTTGGTCATGATGTTTTATGCAGGAATAGAAACCCTGACTAAGACATCCACTATTATAGGGGAGTTAAGGCAGGAACTTCAAACACTGATTCATATCTCATCACATACTCAAGAGCATAAGGAAATGAATGTATGTATGTTTACTTCCTTGCTTGCTTGTGTCCAGTTCTACTTTTCAGGACTCCTTGCTTAGGAAATGGTGTTGCTCACAGTGGGCTGAATCTTCCCTTATCAATTAACTTCCTTTAGACACCCTCTTACCCTCTCCCTATATAGACATAGCTTCAGGCCAACTCATTGTGAGCAATTTCTCATTAAGACTCTATTCCCAGGAGATTCTAGGTTGTGCCAAGTTGGCAACCAAAGTCCTTATCTTTTCTTTGGTCAAACCAACATTTAAAAAATAAAACCCTAGTGCTTGGTACCAAACCCAAACTCTATTCCTGGTAGGTAAGTATTTTACCAATGGACCCACATGCATAATACAAAATTGTTATTGTTAGCTTTAAAAAGTAGTTTATCTCCAATACTGTTGCCATGGTCAATAGGTACTTGCTTACAGGAACCTAGTGTGGCAGTTCCTGGAAAGACCAAGCCAGCAACCGACCAATGCAGATGTGGATGTTCAGAGCCAACCATCAGACTGAGCTCAAGGAACCTAGCAGTGGAGCTGGTGGAAGTTCAGGAGGAGTGGAGAGGGATTGCAATCCCATTGGAAGAACAACACAGGCTGTCCTGACTACCCAGTTCTCCCAGAGACTAGACCACCAACCAAGGAGTGTACCTGGAGGGATCCATGGCCCCAGATACATATGTAGCAGAGGATGGCCTTGCCTGAAAGCAATGAGAGGGGAGGCCCTTGGTCCCCGGGAGGTTTGATGCCCTAGTATAGGGGGATGCTGGAGAGGTAGGGCAGGAGAGTGTGGGTGGGTGGGTGGGGGAACACTCTCATACAGGCAAAGGGGAGTGGGCATGGCAAATGTGAGATAGGGGAGTGGGCAGGGCAAATGTGAGATAGGGGAGTTGGTGGAGGGATAACCGGGGAGTGGGATATCATTTGAGATGTAAATGAATGGAATGATTAATAAAAAAGTGGTTAATCTGTGAATGATTGCATCTTGAAGTATATGAGTTCTCTATAAAAACGGAACCGAGACATTTCTAGTTGTCTATGTTTGCAAACAATCAGACTCACTTGGTCAACTTGCAATATGTTAATATTCACCAGTAACACAGTGGTTGGAGCTTTGCATTTGACCTTTGCTGTCTAATTCTCCTATCTTCTTGCAGCCTCAAGCAAGCTACTTAAATCTTCAAGGTGTAGCTTTCCCACATGCAACGTGGAACAGTCCTATCTCTAGGACAGCGATACTGTGAGAATTCAATGAGATGATCTTTATAACATCCCTGGAGCAGGTGACTGGTCCGTACATATTCATGTTGTTCTTGCTTATTCTTCCTAAACTAAGATGGAGAAAGTAAGGAAAACTACTTTCTGCTATTCCTTTTTATGCGAGGATGGAGATGGGTGGTGAGGCAAGATATGCTCTTTGTTTAATGCTTATTAAACAATTAAGACTTGTTTCTCAGGTATATGCAGAGTATATAGGAGTTTTCTCCTGTGTGCTCTAAGGAAGCAGGCTGAGCAAGCCACAAGGAACTGGCCAGTCAGCGGCACTCCTCTCTGGCCTCTGCATCAGTTCTTTCCTACGGGTTCCTGCCTTAAGTTCCTGTCCTGACTTCCTTGGATGACAGACTGAAAGCTAAGATGAAGCAATACCTTTCCTATCCAAGTCACTTTTGCTTATGATGATTAATCACAGCAATAGAAAGCCTAACTAGGAAGCTGGGGCTTGTGCAGTCATTGGTAGAAGCCACAGCACTAAGTACAAACAATTGTTAATTATTTTTGAACCACAGGGGAGTGGATTCCCTACTATAGGTTGCCTTGGCAACTTACCTTTCCAGAGTTTGTTGATATTGTTGATGGCTTCACTTATTGATTATAAAAGGCCACTTGTTATAATGAGTTAAATTGATATAAAGGAAAAGAGCTGAAGACAGACCGCTGGTGCTACTTGAGTTGGTAAAGATCACCCGGAAAATCAAATTCTGAAGCCTCAGCCAGCCACTCTTTCTGTAAAGTTCAGCAGTCTAATCATAAATGGAGCTGTGAAAGACAGAGCTACCCTGAGTGTGATTAGTAAAAACAGGGCAAGAACCATCCTGAAATGTCAGGCATTAGTGATGAACTTAAATTGCTTTTCCATAATAAAGTTATACTTCCGATGTGACATTTGCAAATGTGTGTCTCGCCTGGGATGATTGCTTCAATCTCTTCCTCTGAACTGTGATTTTGCTAATAGCAGAGACTGATATTTGGGATAGCCGTGTCGCTGAGCCTCTGCTGTGCTCTACCTATTTAGTGTGTTTTAGTGGAAGCACGAGTCTTCTCTTTCCCTTTGCCGGGGCTCACTGCTCAAGCTCTTGAGCCGTCTTGAGGTTAACAGCAACTCAGCACATGGAACAGTGAAATATGCTCCTCCCAGGAACATCAACAGTTTAATTATGTCAACAGTTCCTAATGAAGCCTTTGCCACGTGACTTCTTTGCTGTCACACATAGAATTTGCAGGACACAATCTGAACAGCCTTTAAGAGGAGAGCAGCCTCATTATGTGTAGGTGAATGGAATGGCCGTAGGCTTAGGTTAGCACAGGCTGCTTGCCTGCAGAGTGACCGTTCTCAGCTTGCCTTTGACTGACTGCTTCTTTTGCTACCACAGTCACACCATCTATTTTTGCTTGGCAGTCTTCTTATCTTTTAATTTCTACTTATCTGTGGCTCAGTATAAAAGATGAATGAACCATTTGGGATGGTATATAAAAAAAATGGGAAATTAAGCATGAAATGAAGGCACATGAGTCTGTGCCAAAAGCAGGATACACAGTCTTAATGCTCAGAATTAAAAACAAATCATTTATTATTATTATCATCATCATATGAGTGTCTTAGTCAGGGTTTCTATTCCTGCACAAACATCACAACCAAGAAGCAAGTTGGTGAGGAAAGGGTTTATTCAGCTTATAATTCCACACTGCTGTTTATCACCAAGGAAATCAGGGCTGGAACTCAAACAGGTCAGGAAGCAGGAGCTGATGCAGAGGCCATGGAGGGATGTCCTTTACTGACTTGCTTTCCCTGGCTTGCTCAGCCTGCTCTCTTATAGAACCAGGACTACCAGCCCAGAGATGATACCACCTACAAGGGGCCTTTCCCTCTTGATCACTAATTGAGAAAATGCCTTACAGTTGGGTCTCATGGAGGCATTTCCCCAACTGAAGCTCCTTTCTCTGTGATAACTCCAGCTTGTGTCAAGTTGACACAAAACTAGCCAGTACATATGAGTTTTTACATGTGCACCACATTTTGAAGAAGGTCAGAAGAGGGCATTGGATCCCCTGAAACTGAAGTTACAGGCAGTTTTGAGCTGCTATGTAAGTGTTGGCAATCAGACCCCAGAGAACAGGAACCCAGGCACAAACACTTTGGTCTACAGTGGTGTTCTGCCTGCAAGACATTGTAGGGCAATGGTGACACAAAGCTTACTGAAGTAACCAACCAAGGTGTGATTTGGCCTCCTCCACAAGATGAAACCCATACCCAGCAGTGTTTCAGTGACCAGGAACATGGGTCTAGCTAGTTCAGGGACCTAGGGTAAAAGCAAATAACATGGTCTTAAAAATGTAGTAATAAAATGACTCCTAATGATATTCTGTTATACTCATATATATGCTATATTCATAGATAGACTCATAGATGAGTGCCTTGCTCAGCCATCACCACAGATGATCCTGCTGCAGATGGGATACAGAGACCCACAGCCAGACATCCTGCAGAGAGTGAGAGACTGAGAGACTATGGAACATCCTACCTTACGTGGGATGATTTCATCAAATCTTTCCCCTTGGAGCTCAGGATCCCTCAAAGAAGAGGAGGCAGAAAGAGTGTAAAAGCCAAAGGATATGAGGATCCCAAGAAAACGAGGTCCTCCAAATCAGCATAATTAAAGTTCATATGAACATACAGAGACTAAAGCAGCAAGCATAGGCTCTGCACGGGTCTGCACGGGTCTGCATGGGTCTGCACAGGTCTGCACAGGTCTGCATGGGTCTGCATGGGTCTGCATGGGTCTGCACAGGTCTGCATGGGTCTGCATGGGTCTGCACAGGTCTGCATGGGTCTGCATGGGTCTGCATGGGTCTGCACGGGTCTGCACCTGTCCTCTGGGTGCAGATTCCGGTGCCCAGCTTAGTGCTTTTATGCGATTCTTGAGGGTATGAGCGGGTAGGTTTCTGTTTCTTCTGCCTTATCTTGGGGCTTTTTTCTTGTTTGTTTTGTCTAATTCTGATGTTATTAAATTTTACTTTATTGCATTTACTTCATTATCACTTAGAAGCCTTTTAGTTTCCAAATGAGAAATAGGAAATAGATCTGGATAGGAGGGGAGGTATGTATGGAAAAAGCAGGGAGAGTAGAGGAAGGGGAATATATCAGGATATATTGTGTGAGAAAAAAAAACCTCTTTTCAGTAAAAGGAAAAACAGAATCTCTATCTATCTATCTATCTATCTATCTATCTATCTATCTATCTATCTATCTATCTATCTATATCATCTGTCTATCTTTGATCTACATATCATCTATCCATCTATCCACCTGTCTATCTATCATCTATCTATTTATCTATCTATCTATCTATCTATCTATCTATCTATCTATCTATCTATCTATCTATCTATCTATCTATCCGTATGCACATCTCTTTCGAGCTGCAATTCAATTCTGTTTTGTGAATCTTTGATGTGTTAGTTTCCTGTAGTTGCATTGATCAATCACTAATGGCAAATTATCACAAACTTTGTGGCTTAAAACAACATAAGTTGATAAATTATTCTTCTGCCCATTTGAAGACAAGAACATCGTGTTTCTGGATTCTTGGTGGGTACTGTCAGGGCTGCATTTCTTTCTCTACCTTTCCTGCATGCAGAATTTGTCGGATCCTTTGGCCACTGACCACCTTCCTTGCTGGTGATCACTGGTTGGGTCTTTCTCACATTGAATCATGTGTAAGGAACATTCGGGCCTTCTTCCACTTTTAAATGCTCTGTGGTTACACCGGTTTCACCTAGTCAATCAGGGTAAGCGTCGCTCTTAGGGTCAGCTGACAATGAGCTTATTTTAATTTTACCATATAACATGACAGGCAGTCTCTGAGAATTTGTGTGTGGACATATTCAGGGAGCAATGACTCTATCGCCACAATCACTATGCAGAACATAAAGAACTGTGGTCCATGGAGGATAAACAATAGTAATTGTTTATGGCAGAGAGAATTAGAAAGCAGGGGCATGGGGTTGTGTGCAGTTAGAATGGGCTTCCATGTAATGAAGCTCAGTCCAACAAAAGCAACAAATTACTACTACTGGGCATGCATTCCTCATGGACACAGTGCTAACTATCACAAATCCTATAAGAATACCCACTGGAAAGCCCACATTTTTGGATTGAGTGTCAGAGTTCCCTTATGAAATTCTTAGGCATTCGGGAAGAGACTGGCCTGGACAGAGCATATATATTTATTCACCTATTCAATATCTGACTTTTCCTATATATGTCTTATTGTTTTGGAAATTCTATTCTTTCAGATCAGAGCTCTCTTCTTCTCTGTGGTCATAGTAAGGAAGAAGAAAGGGTTACAGTTGACAGTCGTCAGGTCAGAAACCCCCTTTGTGTGTTATCAAAATTGTGACATTTTCCTTTGAAATTGTCAGTAGAATTTGCAACAGACTGATGAATGATACTGTAGACTCTTTAATTTAAAAAAAAAAAGATTTCATTTTGGTTTTATTTCTTTCTCCCTTTCCCCCTCCCTCTTTCCCCCCCATGTGTGTGTGTGTGTGTGTGTGCGTGTGCGTGTGTTGTGTCTGGGTACATGTAAAGGCCAGAAGAGGGTGTTGGGCCTCCTGGATCTGGAGTTCCAGTCAAACTCCAGCCAACCAAGGTGCTGAGGATAGAATTCGGAGTCTCTGGAAGAGCAGCAGGTGCTCATTTCCCTGAGCAGCTGCCAAGACACTTGAAAGCTGGTACTGTGCAGTATAAACAGGCAGTATTGGTGCAAGGAGCTCCACCGGGCATCTTCTGTGCACTGCCCTCCTGCACTTCAGCGCAGTCCATTGTTAGATTCGTTCATGAAAGTGGCAAACAGAGGGTACCATCTCCAATTCCCTCCTCAGTGTAAAGAAAAAAAAATCTGTCATTAACACACAGCTGTCAAACACTTGCCATATGCCAGGACTGTCTCACAACAGCACTTTTACCATGGGCTCCACTGATGCAAGAGTCCAGAGAGGATGTGATCAGCTGGAGAACAGGGAGGGTTTTTAATTTTGTAGTGAGAGCACAGTTTATTTAATGTGATATTAAAAATATAGAACATACTCCGTGGGCTGGTAGAGGGCTTGAGCTGATAGGTGGCTCAGGAGCCCACATTCTGTATTTTAAAATGTATTTCTCAATCCATGTTTATTGCTCTAAATGAGGCCTTACCTATTTTAGATGTTTTATTGGTATAAGTTAATTATGCACAGTACCACATCTCATTTTGATATTTATTTATTTATTTATTTATTTATTTATTTATTTATTTATATTAGGTATTTTCTTCATTTACATTTCAAATGCTATCCCAAAAGTCCCCCAGGTGCCCCCCCCTACCCACCCACTCCCACTTCTTGGCCCTGGCGTTCCCTCGTACTGAGACATATAAAGTTTGCAAGACCAAGGGGCCTCTCTTCCCAATGGTGGCCGACTAGGCCATCTTCTGCTACATATGCAGCTAGAGACACGAGCTCCAGGGGTACTTGTTAGTTCATATTGTTGTTCCACCTATAGGGTTGCAGACCCCTTTAGCTCCTTGTGTACTTTCTCTAGCTCCTCCATTGGGGACCCTGTGTTCCATCCAATAGCTGACTGTGAGCATCCACTTCTGTGTTTGCCAGGCCCCTGCATAGCCTCACAAGAGACAGCTATATCACGGTCCTTTCAGGAAAATCTTGCTGGTGTATGCAATGATGTCAGCGTTTGGAGGCTGATTATGGGATGGATCCCCGGATATGGCAGTCTCTAGATGGTCCATCCTTTTGTCTCAGCTCCAAACTTTGTCTCTGTAACTCCTTCCATGAGTGTTTTTTTTTATTAGATATTTTCTTCATTTACGTTTCAAATGTTATCCCGAAAGTCCCCTATACCCTCCCCCCACCCTGCTTCCCAACCCACCCACTGCCACTGCCTGGCCCTGTCATTCCCCTGTACTGGGACATAGAATCTTCACAAGACCAAGGGCCTCTCCTCCCATTGATGGCCGAGTAGGCCATCTCTGCTACATATGCAACTAGAGACACAAGCTCTGGGGGTACTGGTTAGTTCATATATTGTTGTTCCTCCTATAGGGTTGCAGACCCCTTTAGCTCCTTGGGTACTTTCTCTAGATCCTTCATTGGGGGCCCTGTGTCCCATATTTTCTTATGTGTATCATTGCATTTGGTTGACCACATTATAATCTCCCCACATGACTTTCTCGTTTCCTTTTCTCCTTTCATTTAAGGTTACTTACAGGAGTTTGGTGCGGTATGCAGAAGCATGATAGTATTACCAGTGCTTACACCACTGAAGAAAATCCCCCACCCCCAACCATCAATTGCATTGAATTTCTAAGAGTAGGGCCTTGTGAGTTCCTACCCACTCCAGGACAAGATGTGGGCTGGCTCTGTCTCATGGATATAATGTTCAGGTTATCATAACTGTTATGAGTTTATGACTGCAGCTGCCATGCCTTACCCAGAAGACAGTGATTGACAGCATATTCCAGATCTTTTAGTCTGCTTTTCAAAGGTCTATTTTATTTTCTATGTATACATGTGTGCCTGCTGAGTGTATGCATGTGTGAAGCTGAGTGTATATGTGTGTGCAGAAGCGTCTGTGGAAGCCGGAGGGTGTTGAATCCCTTGAAATGAAAGTTACAGTTGTGAGCTACCATGTGGGTGCTGGGAACTAAACCCAGGTCCAGTGCAAGGGCAGCAACTGCTAGTCTTCTCTGAGTCATCTCTTTAGCCCTCTCACTTTCTAACCCTTCTCCCTTCTCTGCAATGTTCCTTGAGCCTTGGAGGGGCTGACAGAAACATCCCCCCACGTGTTTTTTTTTTTTTTTTTTTTTTTTTTTTTTTTTTTTTTTTTTTTTGCGGCTGGGCATTTAACAGTCATTTACTCTCTGTACTGTGACAGTTGATGAGTCCCCAACAAGAAAGTTTTAATAACAGGGTAAGGGAAGGTTTTGGTGACAATGTGTTGGGAGGCTCTGGATCACATCCGAGTGAACCCTGAAGACACATCTCCAGAGCACATGCTCTCACAGTCTATTTATCTCTGACTAGCCAAGTGTGGGCTACTATTGCTCAGTTGCAGGGTAGAGGGGCCCCTGTGTGTATGTGTCCATATTCCTTCTCTCAATTGTGACACCAAACTGCCATAATGTCTCCTCTTCCTCTCAGGGAGACAGAGGGAAGAGACAACATCATGTCAACACAACACTATAATGCTTTGTACTTAGTTGTAGCTCAGAAGGCAGCCGTGGGACGGGCTGCTCCCAAATTATGCAATGTGACACTATTTGTCACATGCCTATTGTCTGTCCATAAATAGAAACTTCTTGAGTGTCAAGTGGAGACTCTTCATACTTGAAGGATTGGGGAGTAGGGACATTTTATTATACGTGACTATGATCTCAGTACAGGACCCACCAGAGAGTCTGTACCCAGGGCCCGTTTGCTGTACTAACACACAGATGTAGCTCTTTAAGCCAGACTTATAGTTGTGACAGCTCTCTGGTGGCCCAGCTCTCCTCTCATTCAGGCCAGCTGTTTAGAAACAGAGGCTATTATTTACAAGGGAAATTGAGCAAGATTGTCTGGTGAGACCCAGTATCCACCTACTGCATGTGGGAGACAGATCTGCACCAGAGTATTTTTAGAACAACGATTTGAACAGAAAGAAAAAAAAATGCTAGAGTTTCTTACCTATTGATTACACTGTTTACTTAAAAAAAAAACAGGATGGAGGAATTGAGAGTTTGAGAAATAAAATAAGCAATAAAAATTAGGGGTGGGGTTGGAGACACACAGGGCCTGAGACTTCCATTCTCGTATAGCTCCCAGGTCTCTCTCTCCACGGTAAGTGAAAGGAGAATGGCTCACTTATCCACAAGCTTGATTCAGATAGAAGGATAAATTGCGGTGCAGATAATAGCTAATGTAATGCCAGACTTCTCTCAGGAACTGTGGAGATTTCAGATCAATATGCACTGAAGGAGTACACGGTGATGACTTTCTGAAAACTTGATCAATACGTATACATCACCAAGATCAGAATTTATTTAGAATTATGAGCAGCCTGGAAGGCTGCCAGGGCTTGAGTAATAACTCCAGGCAGCCCAAGCCCACTCCAGCTTCCTCCGTTTGTATAAATTGCTGGAATCTCTCATGCCTGACCCCTCTGATGTATCAGCTTTGTTATATCAGTTTAGATACATGCAAATTTCCTAGGGGGCATCTAGTAGCTTTATTAAAAAAAAGAGGAAAGTGTCCAAAGGCCCGTGGGCATATGCACCGGAAACATAAAGATTAAAAGAATGAAATTAAGTATTCAGGATGCCAAACACCTCATCCAAAAGCCAGGCCAGTTCCGCCCACCGAGACATAGCAGAGTGGCAGGTTTGATCACGTGGTTTGTTCCCTGTGAAGATTCCGAAGACGATTCTAGAGTCTGGTTGGACAGACAAACAAAGCTTGCTTTGGGGAATCATGCCTAGAATCTGTTATTAGCAGCAATATGGCCGATCTTAATATATTAGAACGAACCAGCGGGTTGGAGAAAAGCCTCAAAGGAAATCTCCTTTATTGAAATGCATCCAAATAGCGTTCTTGAACTCCATTTGTCATCTTCCTCTGATTGATGGCTGTCATCTCTGGAATACTTCACACGGTCACGTCTGTGAAGCCTCACACTATTCCCTACAGCCTTTGCACTTAAACGGGTGTGCAGACACCATATTGTTCTAAGCTAGCTTTGACTCAGGGGGGTGCCTTCCTTTCCCAGGGGATATTGGGGACTGTATGGCGATACCTTTTGGTGTCACAATATGGTGTCCCTGGTTCTTAGTGTCCAGTGGGATCACTGGGATGCTGTAGAGCATAGAGTAGCTTTTGCAGCAAACATCTGGCCCTTCTAGAGTGGAGGTGCTGATGGTCAAGTTTCTAGATCAACATCTGCCACTGCACTTCCACTTGTCTTTCTTTCTATCACAGCCACACGTTCTTTGTTGATTCTCATCAAAAGTTTTAAAGTTGAGAAATACCAACTGAGGCTGTCATTCAATTAGATAGTCTGTGGAATGAAAGAGCATCTTTTTTTTTTCCCAGCTCTAGTTTTTTTTCTTTTTAATCTTTTTTTAAATTCCTTTTTTATTAGATATTTTCTTTATTTACATTTCAAATGTTATCCCCTTTCCTGGTTTCCCCTCTGAAAACTCCCTATCCTATCCCCCCTTCCCCTGATCACCAACCCACCCACTCCCTCTTCCTGGCCCTGGCATTCCCCTACACTGGAGCATAGAGCCTTCACAGGACCATGGGCCTCTCCTCCCATTGATGACCAACAAGGCCATCCTCTGTGGCTGGAGTCATGGGTCTCTCCATGTGTACTCTTTGGTTGGTGGTTTAGTTCCTGGGAGCTCTGGGGGTACTGGTTAGTTCATATTGTTGTTCCTCCTATGAGGTTGCAAACCCTTTCCGCTCCTTTGGTCCTATGAAAGAACATCTTTAGCATGCAGTGAGTCATTGTGTTGAGTTCCTATCTTGCATTCACTTCAAACTCAATACCAACTCTTTCCCCAGGGGAGGTACTCTGGCTAGCATTATATCAATATGACATAAGCTAGGGTTATCAGAGAGGAGGCAGTGTCAGTTGAGAAAATACCTTCATAAGATCCACCTGTAGGCAAACCTATAGGATTTTTTTTTTTTAAATTAGTGGTTTACAGGGGAGGGCCCAGACCATTGTAGGTGGGGTCATTCCTGGGCTGGTGGTCCTGGATTCTGTAATAAGTCAGGCTGAGCAAGCCCCGAGGAGGAACTCAGTAAACAGCACTTCTTTGTGGCCTCTGCATCAGATCCTGCCTCCAGGTTCCTGCCCTCTTTGAGTGCCTGTCCTGACCTTCTTTGATGAGAAACTGATATAAATGCATAAGCCAAACAAATCCTTTCCTCCCAAGATACCTTTGTCATAATTTTTCATCATAGCAATAGTGACCTTAACTAAGACAGAAGGTTACCATGAACTTATTATACCCCACAATTGAGAGAACACTGCATTGTCGTGCCCCTCTGCCCCCATACACATTATTATGTTTGAAAAATATTCTCCTTAGTTGCCATAGACTTGCATACAAGTTTCTGAGTTCTGTGAGAGGGCGTATTTCATTAGAGTGCAACCAGAAGATAAGTTAGAGAAATCTTAGACAGCAAAATAAAAAGCGAGAGTCCATCGGCACCGACCAATGGCAGATACCCTCCAGCAGATTTTTATGGCCACTTCTGCTCCATTAGAAAGTCCATCTAAAATGCTTGTAATCCTTTGCATGGAATTCCAGTGACTCTCCCTCAGTTGGTGTTTTAGGAGTCATTATCCCGACCCATAATACTTTAACGAGAAAGGCCGTGTTCTTTGATATTAACTGAAGGCACCACAGAAGAGCAGTTATGATCATTATTCCAAATATGTACTTTTGATGCTATGTCATACAGTGGACCACTTTACCTCTTAGTGTAATCTATGCTGAAGGCTATCTATACATCTATATTTTTCTGTTTATTGTTCTTGCTTGAATACCTGTGGCAAAATAAGCTATGCAGCCTCCTGGCTGCTTCAGTGAGAGGCTGGGAACTTGCAACATGTACTTGAGGCTCCTGGGTTCCTGCTGACTGCTTGGTGCCCTAATCCGGAGGCTTTCTGTCCAGGAGACTGACGTGGCAAGAATTATCCTCCCTCAGGGAAAACCAGTCAGTGTTTCACATTAAAAGAGTTACTCTGCATTATGAAAACAGTCTGGGCTTGGCTGGGTTTTTTTTTTTTTTCCTTTCTCACTCTGAAATTGGTTTCCATACCTATAATTATCTTTGAGCACCACCATAAAAACCCTCCAATCTTTACCTCATGTCGTTCTTCCTTGGGGGCACTGATTCGGGACCCATCCAACTTTTGCACCAAGCCGTAATTAACAGAATTATATTTAATAAGCCCCCTGATTCTGAAGGGAGCAGAGCGGCATCCAGAGAGCAGAGCCGCAGATAATGAGTGTGGCAGAGGTCCCCCACCCCCTCTCTCTTGGAATTGTATCATCACATCCTGAGAGCAGTGTGCTGCCCCTGTCATCTTGCATTGGTCTCACTGGTCCAGCAGCCTCTGCCTCAGTGACAGTTAGACACACGAGAGAGACAAACGTGATCCATGGGTTTTCTTCTCCTTTTAACTAAAGGAAAGAAAAAAAATTCATATACTTAAAAGAACACACAGCCTACTGCTGTCTTTGGCAGCTGCGAGATGTTTCACGGTGTAGAACAAGGATCATTTCCAAATTCCTTCCATGCAGGATCAGGCCTTGTATTATTGATGCCTCTTTCCCAAGGGATTTCTGCCTGATAAGAGATTTCAAGGTTTCGGAATGAGATGAGCAGAACAAGGAGTTACCCACTCAAGATTTCATTATTTCACTGTTTTTAGAAACTTGTTTTCTAATGTGTGTGTGTGTGTGTGTGTGTGTGTGTGTGTGTGTGCATTTGCATAGTATTACCTGCACTCACATTTGCATAGGAAGCCAGAGACACTTGGAAGGGGCTGGGAATCCTCTCCACTACCTTTCGGCTTACTCCTTTGGGGTAGGGTCTCTCTCTGAAGCTGGAGGCTGTGTTTATGGTGAGGCTGGCTGGGCATAAGCCTGGTGATCATCCTATCTCTGCCTCCCACCGCAGTGCGGGGATAACAATGAAGACAAGTCCGTGCCCAGCGTGTTACGTGGGTGCTGTGATCTAAACCCAGGGCCTCCTGCTTGTGCTGCATCTGCTCCTACCCAGTGAAGCACCTGCCCAAGCCCCCCAGTTCACTTTTCACACCAATCATCTTGTGTGTACCTCTGGATCATTATGAGGCTCTGCTCCCTCCCCCACCCCCCCCCGGAAGAAATAGCATCCAGTAATTTTCCCAACAGTAAGAACTACACATTCAAGAAAATGTCTGTGTTCTTACAGCAAAAGAAAACTTATATGCAGGCTCCTTGTTTTGTTCTATTCTGTTTGTTCTAAAAGGATCCTAAGTGAAATGGCTTTGCTTTTAGATTTAGTGAATGTCCCACCTGACATAAATTCAGATAAAAGAAAAGCATTTATGTGTAATCTCAGGCAGGTAGTGAAACTGCTTCTTATATGGAATCATAAATTTTACTGCTAGAAAGGACCATAAGGAACACTTAGCTCGGCCCCTTGCGGGTGGTAAATGGAGGGAACTGTGTGGTATCTTCAGGACTGAAGTTAAAAGTTAGTCTCTGAGAAGTAAGGCTATAGTTTGGATCCAGAATGTATCTAAAAGGCCTACAGAGTGAGTGCCTGGTCCCTAGCCAGTAGCCCTACTGGAAGATGTGGAATGTTTAACATGCAGCTTAGTGATAGAAAGTTAGGTTATTGGAGGCATGTCCTTGGATGGGAGGCAGGACTTCACCTCTCCCTTGTTCTTGCATCCCAGTCTTACTCTTTTATGCATTCCTACCATAATATACACCAATGGATGATGAGAAAGGACAACTTGGTCCAGCCTTCCCTTCCTGCTTTAAAACAGCTCCTCACTAATGAGGCCAACCAGTCCTGGATGGAAACCTTCAAACTGTGTACTGGCTGGTTTTGTGTCAACTTGACACAGCTGGAGTTATCACAGAGAAAGGAGCTTCAGTTGAGGAAATGCCTCCATGAGATCCAACTGTAAGGTAATTTCTCAATTAGTGATCAAGGGGGAAAGGCCCCTTGTGGGTGGGACCATCTCTGGGCTGGTAGTCTTGGGTTCTATAAGAGAGCAGGCTGAGCAAGCCAGGGGAAGCAAGCCAGTAAAGAACATCCCTCCATGGCCTCTGCATCAGCTCCTGCTTCCTGACCTGCTTGAGTTCCAGTCCTGACTTCCTTTGGTGATGAACAGCACTATGGAAGTGTAAGCCGAATAAACCCTTTCCTCCCCCATCTTGCTTCTTGGTCATGATGTTTGTGCAGGAATAGAAACCCTGACTAAGACAAACTGTAAGTCAAAGTGAACCTGCTGTATTTGTAAATTGATTTATCTCAGGTATTTGCTACAGTAGGAAAAAACAACCTAACCAACCCAAGGAATTGATGGTGGTTGTGTGGTGGTGTGTGGACAACCCTGTAACAACAATGAGAACAACCAATTAAAGTAGATAAAGAATATATGGGAGGGGTTAAATAGAGATAGACCTAAATAGGCAGCTGAAGATTAGTCTCATGTTCCAAATCAAGACTTTTGAGGAGATTTATGTGGTTTGGCATGTAAACCCAACACAGCACACTAAGCCTATCTTCCATACCACCTGGGATAACATACAGGGAGGGGCTTGGAGCAGAGATCAAGAGGAGCTGAAGAACATCCATTATAGCCATAGCTGAGATAAACTGAATTGTATCATGAGCAGACACAATCCGTCATTTTGTAGGGTCCAGAGGCAGGGCAGCTCCCGGGGATAGATAGTTCTTTAGGCCCCAGATCACTTTTTATGTCATCTCAGGTGGCTTCATCACAGGACTGCAGGCAAGAAAGCTGCAGGCTTCTCGAGTAAATATCTTCCGGGAGTATTTTTTTGTTCTCAGTGAGCATCAAGAAAAGTTAGGTGTGCTACAGATTGGGAGCTCAATTTATAGGTATAAATTGAATGCGTTGGAAAGAAAAACGTGGTGCCAGCAGTTACTGGGAAATGGATGGCCCCTTGACAGTGTGCAGCTGTCACAGGGAGCTCAGCGACATTTCTTCTGGTGAAGCAACAGAGGGTTGAATTCAGCTTCTCCTATTTCATCCTTGGCTGAGTGTAAGGGTGGCGATAAATGACATCCAGGACAACAGGTGGGGCCATAGATTCCCTTGGGGAATTAAGACAACTTTTGCTATATTGTGGTTTATCAGTTGTACTTCTCAGCCTGAAGGTCAGATGTACATAATACTTTGAGGCAGTTATGATTCTGGAAGCTCAGGGGATAGAGCGTGACTGTGAGGTCAAGGAGGAGAGTGACCTGGAATTATGTTTAGAACATGTTTTTTTTTTCCAGAGTTGCAGGTCAAGGACCTGTCTGACAGGGTGAGACACTCAAGATAGCTTGTGAGAGACAGCCCGTCCTCGGAGCTGCAGGAAGTGGGATTTGTGACAGTTGGAGAGATAGGTAGAGGAAAGTAGTCAACACATGCTTTTTAATTTACCATTTTAGACTTAGCAAGAAATATGAACAAGTGTTCTAGAAACCCGGGAACACAGATGGTCAGAACTGCAGCAGAAGTTGGGCCCTTTCAGGAGGGGCGTTAAGAACGTTAATAAACGGCCAATGTACTCTTGGAAAAGCTGACGCTCAGAAAGGCACAGAACATGCTAATCAAAGTTTACAGAATGGGCTCACATTTGAGAGCTGCAGTAGCCTGAGGACTCACACGCTAACACTCAGCTGGTTCTGTTTTGCCCGGAGCAAGGACAACCCGGTTGGGGCAGCCGAAATGCCTGGAGCAAAGGGTGTCATGAAGACCAATAAGCAATGCACTCCTGTAACATTCTGCTCTTCCTCCTCTCCTTTCTGTTAGGGGATTTGTGCCAAAATGGAGAAGTTAGCAATGGCACCTAGAGAATATTAGAGAGAGAGAGAGAGAGAGAGAAACCCGTCTGTCTTAAATAAATGCTATCTAGGGCTCTTGGCCTAGAGGAACCATAGCCCATGATAACTGATATATATTTTTTAATGGTGATTGTTAAAGGTACATTACAATCTAGAACAGCAGCTGCTCAAAATACACCAGTTTGTAGGAAGTAGGAAGCCGAGGTTCATCAGCAGGTCGATTGTTTGATGGTTTCAGAGATGAGATGTGATGATGGAGATGTGGAAGGGCCTGGGATTCATCAAGTGCTGGCCATGCTAAACTAACCTCAAATGCCACTACTTAGTATCTTTGGATCATGTGAGTTAAATGGCACAGGCAAAGCAGGTTGTGGACTTTTTCCAGACCTCCATGGAGAACGCCAGAGTGGCCTGTAGTTGAAGAATCTCAGTAGAGAGACGAGGTTTAGTGCTGGAGTTGAGCAGGAGAGAGTTACATAGCGGTGTGCTTTGTGTTTCCGTCTCAGATATTTTTTTCCTCCCAATAACTTGGAAATGTACAGTGTGTTTTATATGCTTGTGTGTGCAAAACTAAAATAGATGCTCACCTAATATGCAAAAGTTTAAAACAGAGTCTCAATAACCTGAATGATAGGCTCAGAATGCAAAATGTTGTTATCAACATAAAATTACAGGTTTAAATCAATAAGCTTTACTAATGAGATAAACATATTATATTATACTTTAACAGGGGAAAAAAGCCAAATGAACAGCAGAGTGAAAAGCTGGCTATAAATAATTTCATTTCCCCCTTCCCCAAACTCCCAAAACACATAAACTGAAACACCTCCCAAAACAAAGCAAAGAAAATATGACATTTTGTTTGACATTAAGTTAGGTGAAAGTCAGCCTTGTGCTGCAGTGTCTAAATATTGACCCACACAAGGTCAGCAAATATCACTATCTTCATAATGTTGTGTTTAGTTCTCAACACCACAATGTCCCTTGGGAATTACACTAACTTCCTGGGGCCACAAGTAAAGGAGAGTCTGTTACTGCATTGTCTCAGCAACCACACATCACATGCCTAGACGTGTCAATCAATGTGCTAGAGATAAATTGATAACGCCTCCTATTTCTCTTTGTGTGTGACTCCAGGAAGACTCTACTCAAGGAATCAGAAGTAGGCTGACAGCAATGGACATAGGTGCAGCAGGTGGGGACAATGGAACTGGAAAGAGTCAACTCTTTGGGTTGTACTTCTTGGGAAATTGTAATGAACCAGGTAGAGATGGAAGGGGAGTGGTCTTCATGCAGAAGGAATGCATGTGGAAAAACACAGTGGCATCAAAGATCCTGGCTCACTTGTGGACAGAAAATACTTTAGTATTATTAAAGCCGGTGTAATAAAGGACACAAGCTGAAGCCATAAGTGGGCTGGGGCCAGGATTGGACAAACTAGGAACTTGACTTCATTCTGAGGACGCAGTGAGCCATGAAGGGGGTTTTAACAGGGGATAGGTGATCACTCACTTGGGTTTGAAAAACTGATCAGATGTAGTGAGTCAAGTAATCGAGGAATGGATGTGACAGTTGTTCAGGTAAAATGCTGTGAGTGTCTGTTCTCAGATGAAGGCAGGCCATGGGAAAGTGGGGACATAGTTTAGAGCTATTAATAAATAAATATTAACATTCTGGAAACGTCATAGGCACACTTATCCTGAGGTCTTCTCTTTCTTTCCTTATTTCTTCATCTAGAGCAGATACTTCCTAGTCCGGTGTTTGCCAAATGCAATGCTGTATTTGTATGCCTGCCCTATGTTAATCTTCTTTGTTCACTGGACTTTATTTTAAAACCATGAGACTCAGATGTATTCCTAGGTGTTTCTTTGAGGGCTTTTCCAGAGGGTGAACCATAAGGAAGGCCCATGTTGCCATTACCTGGTCTGAGTGGTTAAAGGGATATAAAAGAGAAAGCAGGGAAACTGTAGCAGGTCCCTTTGTCTGCTTTCTGTTCTCCTTCGAGTCTCTGCTCTACTATAACAGCACTGCCCTAATGGACCAACCCCTTGGAACCATGAGTCAAATAAATGCTACCCCTTTCATGCTGTCTCTGTCAGGCAAAGTAGGAGGAGTTTTCCACCCACAATTGGCTGGGTCTTCTTACATCAATTGATAATGAAGACTCTCACTCACAGACATGGCCACAGACCAATCAGACAGTTGCTTGGGCTTCTTTTCTCAGATGAGGCTAAGTTGTGGCAAGCTGACGTTTAAAACTCACCCCTGTCCCTCCCATCTCCACCCTTCCATTCATGTTTCTGCTCTTTTTCCTTTGGTTCATAGGAAAAAACATTCCTTCAACAGCTTCCTGAAATTGGACTATATGATTTTTTAATTTGATCCTCTTGACTTGAATATGCCTCCAGAGAATTAGTTTAGGACAGCCTCGAGAGAGGCATCAAGATCAGTACAGAATTTGATAGAAAATCAGAGCTCGTCTATTGTGGAGCGTTTAACTTGGAGCCTCAGACTTCTCATCTTTAAATGTTTTGAGACTACATATACCTCTAGTTGTAAAGTCTGTGGTGATATGTTTTGTTTGTTAAAGATATCAAGTATAGTAAACACGTAACAGCTGTTGCTATCATCAGGGATTATTCAAGGATGTGCTTGATTTTCTAGGTTCTCATTAGGCTGGCAGAAGGAGTTTATGTATTGGGACTCAGGTGTGGGAATGAGATCTGCAAAGACGGTTTATCTCCAGTGAGCCTCCAGGGATCCTAATGCTGTGGTTTAGGAAAACCAAGTTGGGCTTTGATGTTAGACAAGGTCTTGTTTATACATCATTGGGTACAAGGATTTGAGCCTTGTTCTCATGTATAGAATGGATATTAGCCCCACCCCTAGAGGCATTAGAGGTATGGCTGCTGTGTCACACGTACATCAGTCAGTGGCAGAGAAGAGAGAAGCCATGTCTACACTCAGTGTTCTGACCAGTGAACATCTGGCAAATGATTAGGAACCTAACACTTCCTGAAAAAAAGTGAGCCTGAGACAACCATGCCACCACCAAGCAAGTCTGGGGGTGCTGACCATGTCTAAGATTACCTTTGCTTAGGGCCATAATGCACGAGTGAGGCCATTCCTGAGATGACCTGAGACACTCAGAGACTCTGGGCACCACTAAGAGGGTAAGAGGTGGAGAAACTAAAGAGAATGAGAAACAGAAGGATGTGGGCACAATGAAGAGAGACAGAACTAGAGACTTGAGGGTAGTGAGAAACAGCCTGACCTGAGCAGCTGGTGATGCCACCAGAGGTCATGACTAGGCTTTTGGCCCTGCAACTGCAGGGGTCTGTTACCTTCAAAGGCCAGGTAGACGAGCCTGGTTTGGTCTGCTGCCCTGGGGACATGTTGGTGTCTGAGGGCTGTACAGAACTGGCCCCACCCCTCTCCAGGGCATTCTGGGAGAGCTGGTCCCATGGATATGAAAGCAGGAGAGCTGATCCTGTTCCTAACCAGCTATATTAGTACTCCAGAAACTGACCCTGCACTCTGTGAGAGTTGTGGGTGAGTGAGCCAGGCCCAAGGATATGAGTTGGGGGAGAGCTGGCCATGCTACTTGTCTCTTGTGTGTTGGCAAGAAGAAATACCTTCTCCTTCAGCCTGTACAGCACTTGGGAGACCAGGCCCTGTACCTTGCCTGGGAAGCACATTAGACTTTACCCTGGTGGTGGGGGCATGGGTGAGCTGGACTAGAGGGTGTGAACATGGGAGTGTTGGCCTTTCCCCTTGTCTGTGCTGAGGTGGCATGGACGAAGGACAGACCCCCTTCCCTTTCTTCTGCCCTTCCACCTTCAGTGGGCAAGAGAGCTGGCCCAATGGGGTCAAAAGAGCAGGAGTGTTGTCCCTGTCCCCGTATCTGCTACAGCACTTGAGAGATCAGGCCTTGAACCTCAGCTGGGCAGCACAGTAGAGTTGACCCTGGTGATGTGGTGTGGGAGAGCCAGCCCTGAGGGTCTGAGTACAGGAGAGGTGGCCCTGAAAACGGTATACTGTGGGACACACTGTGACACATTACAGCTTCTACAATGAGATTTTTTTTTCTCTGTTGTAGGGGAGGTAGCAAGGGTGGAGGGTGGGTATGAAGGGAGGGAGATGAGTGAGACTGGAGTGCATGATGTAAAATTCACAATAAAAAGTTTAAAAAAAATAGAGATTAGAATATTGGTTTGTGGGTTCACATACGCCTGAGAATCAGTTTCTTTTCCTTTCTTTTCTTTTTAAAACTTTTTTTATGAGACAGGGTTTCACTGTGTAGCTGTCCTGGAACTCACTAAGTAGACCAGGCTGAACTCACACTCATAGAGATTCTCTTGCCTCTACTTCTGCCTCAGGGATGCTGGGATGAAAGGCACACACCAGGTTTTTAAAAGTTTCTTCTGACTGCTTTCCCCTTCATCGTCTGTGCTGTTGGTGTTCTTTCTAGATATTCATCTAGATATTCATGAGACGTGCAGCACCTCAGTCTAGGGCTGAGGATGGGTAAATGCCTGCTCCAGAGTTCTCAGTTCTAGAAAGGGGTGGGAGCCTTTCAGTCTCTACTGGATGCCAGACAGGTTTGCTTGCTTGGGGTGTCCTTGAGGACCACTTGGAAGCTGCAGCTCTCTGAACTTGTCTCCCGAGCTACTACACTTTCTGCCACTTTACTGCCAAAACTGCCCCTGAAATTGAATGTCTTCTTTTATCTTTTTGTCTAGCCACAATTGCAACTTGGATTCACTCAATGGACATATCACTCCCTGTTCACCTTTTCTTGTATTATAATAATAATAACAACAACAACAATAATAATAGTTATTATTATTATTATTATTATTATTATTATTATTATTATTATTATTACTACTACTATTACTATTATTTTGTACCTGATGTCTAGGTGCTGGGATTCCTTCCCTTGTTCACTCTCTTTATCCAAACTCGGACACGCACAGATCTTGTACTTCATTCCACTTTTACTCCCAGTTGGACCACATCTGGTTCCTCACACTGCTTTACATCCTCCCACCTTGGCCTTACTCTGCACTTAACAATTTTAGAAGGACTTATATACCTTAGTTCACGAGAAAATAGACTATAGTTAAGTGAGGCACAGGTCATGCTGTTGAATATTTATGTATTTAGCCATTTTAATGTCACCCTATCACTGTACAGGAACAAATGCCCTTAAAAGATAACTCGAGAGAAAACTTTAAATTAACCAAAAATATTCCATCAATCTTGCATAATGAAACAATCCAGTCCAGCTACATGTTACTTATGAGAGATGGAGAGTGGGAAAATGAAACAACTTAAAGTGCATTTTCTCTTAAATTTACCTTTGTAGGCATCTGTTTCCAACCCTCTATCTATTTATTTGGAGGGGAGCACAGAGCCACTGGAGCAAACATTGCTTTATATACTCGGTGATGGTGGATCGATGATGAGGCTGGTGTACTGAGCAGAAAGACCTCATGATTGTGCTGCTGTTTTCTTTTACTGTTCAGTCAACAGGAAAAAAAAGAACTCAAAAGAAATAAAATACAAAGAGAGGTGTTTTTATCTCCTAATTTCAGCTTTCATTCTTCTATAAGCACAAAGGTGTGACTGTGTGACCTTCATCCTCACAGACAGCTCTCAAATTAAAAGAGACAAAGCATCTAAGACGTTATTTTTAAACAAAGAAGTAGCCAGAACTTCTAGTGTCAAAAATTACTTTAGTTATTGTGCATATGTGTGGGGGTGTGTTTGTGTGTATATGCATATACCATGTGAGTGGAAGTTGGAGGACAACTTATGAGAGTGACTTTTTTCCCCCATCATGTGGCTCTCAGGGATGGGACTCAAGGCTGTGAAGCTTGGTGGTAAGGAATTTTACCACCTGGTCCGTCTCGCCAGCCTGCAAGAGCTTCTTAAATGAAACTCTGCCAGGTTGTTCATGCTATTTGACTGCTATTAGCATTTGGGTTTCCACCATTCTTTTAAACCATTCCTGTCCTGATTCTTAAATTGGGGTTCTTTTGAAAATCATGTTGTTTTTTTTTTAAACATATTACATACTACATGGAAGTATGATTAAATATGAATACTAATGGATTTTGCTTTTTAAAAATTGATTAATCATCTCTCCCTTTTGATTGGGATGTTTGAGCCATTTACATTTAATGTGATTATTGATGTAGTTGTCTTAAGATCTTCCACCTCCTTGGATGTGTTTTCTTTTAGTGCCATGAGCTCTTTGTTCTGTTTTACTTTCTCTCTTTCACATTGTTTGTGATGAGCTGATTTCTCTTTGACTTCTTATTTGGATTGCCAGCTCTTGTTCTTTGTTTGAATTTTCAGTGTTTGTTGCATTGTTCACAATATGCACACCAACCTTGCTTCTCAACAATGAACACCACATTACTGTATGTATTTGTGTTTGAATGTATTATTATTATGGATGTATAGAAAACCATATGTTTCCATTTCTAGCCTTGTGGACTCTGTGCAGGTCAGGTTCTCCAGTGTCACAAACTACAAAGCACTGTTACAGTTTCTACTTTAAGCAGATTGAGGACCACTTCAGAACTAAGATGAGAGCCTTCATACTTCCCTATACACATCTGATTTCTGGAACGACTAATCCTTCATATAGATCTGTGTTCTTATTGACTGTTTCTTTCCTTCACCCTAAGCAGCATTCTTTAATATTTCTTGTAGATGAGGTCTTTATGAGTTTGCAAAAATCTTTTAAGAAAGATTTTAATTAAGTTTAATTAGTTCACTACTTAGCTAAATTGTGTGTGCATATGTGCATGTGAGTGAGCATATGAGCGAATGTACATGTGGGTGCTCACAGAGGCCAGAAGAAAGCATTGGATCTGAAGTTATAGGAGCCTTCGAGCTGCATGATGCAGGTCAGGGATACTGAACTCTAGTCCTGGGCAAGAGCAGCAAGCATGGTTTACCTGCTGAGCTTTTTCATCAGCCCTTTGAAAATTCCTTATTTCGTCTTCATCCTTTGAGTGTGGAATTCTAGATTGCCTTCTATTCACCTTTCAGTATTTCATTACCCTCGTCTGTGATGCTCCAGCTATATGTTGTTGATTGGAAGCCCCCTTACAAGGGGAAGTCCCTTGCATTCTTAGTTTTCTTCTCTCTACAATACTTTTCTATATGCTGGATGATTTTAAGATTCTTTTCTTCAGAGCTAGCTTTAAGTAATTTACTACAGTGAACCTTTGTGCATTTATGTTTTAAGGTTCAGGGCTTGTGTAGCTTCTTGGGTTTATAGATTTATATTTTTATCAAGTGTTAAATAAATTCAGCAATTATTTAATTTTCTTCTATTTTCTTTCTCATCTCAGTTGGATACTAATTGAGTAGAGTCCTTTTAGAGGTTATTGTTGTCCTATGCATTACAAAGTTACCTCTTGAGCTGAAGGGGTCTGCAGCCCTATAGGTGGAACAACAATATGAACTAACCAGTACCCTCAGAGCTCGTATCTCTAGCTGCATATGTATCAGAAGATGGCCTAGCTGGCCATCATTGGGAAGAGAGGCCCATTGGTCTTGCAAACTTTATATGCCTCAGTATGGGGGAACGCCAGGGCCAAGAAGTGGGAGTGGGTGGGCAGGGGAGCAAGGCAGTGGGAGGGTACAGGGAACTTTCGGGATAGCATTTGAAATGTATATAAAGAAAATATCTAATAAAAAAAAACAAAGTTACCTTTCTCTCTGGATTACATTCAGTGGTCTTTATAGTTATCTTTACATGCATTCTTTTTCTTCTGCTTTGTCTAACTTGCTGTTAATTGTATTTGATGTTTTCTTCATCTTAGTCATTATATTTTTATAGCTGGGATTTTATTGTGTTTTAAATAAAATTTTTGTATTTTTACGAAAATATATAGTTTTCCTCTAGCTATCCGAAATATGGGGTAGACATATAACAATAATTTTAATATGCTGGTCAGTAAGCCTACAGACTGTGTTATTTCTAGGTCATTTTTTTTCTAATTGTTTTTCTTTTTCATTGTAGATCATTGACTTAGTTACTGCTCTATTGCTGTGAAGAGACACCATGGTCATGGCTATTTAGAAAAGAAACTATTTAATTGGGAGATTTATTACAGTTTCATAGAGTTAGCCCATGCCTATTATGATGATGAGCAGTAGGCACGGTGGTGCAACAGTATTTGAAGTTACCACCTAGTCCAAAGGCAGGAGAAAGAAAGAGACTGAGACAGGCCCTGTTCTGGGCTTTTGAAAGCTCAAAGCCCATCCCCAGTGATGTAATCTCCTCCAATAAGCTCTTACCTCCTAATCCTTCCTAAACAGTTCAACCAGATGGGAGCCAGATATTCAAATATATGAATCTATGGGAATAATTCTCATTCAAATCACCAAATCATGTCTTCTTTTCTAGTACCCGGTAAATTCTCTTATTTTATACAAATGATAATGACTAAGAGGCAGGCTAAGCACCGTGAGGCACTACCAGCAAAGTTCCTGCTTTGTGTCCAGGAGGTTATGATTGTTTATGTATAAGTCAACACAGTCATCTGAGTTGGGTCATTTCTAAGCCCCATGCTTTCAGATGTATTTGCATTAATCTAAGTAAATCCCGTTAGTTTGAGAGGTGGATCTTGTAGATCTTGGGTTGGCCTTGTGTCCATGCTTAATCATATTCTCCTTGTCCTCTAGCTTGGTACAGAGGAACATGACAGCTTGGATTGTGTGAACTCTAGAGACTGGGTGCCCTGAGGCACCCTGAATGGCTTTAAGAACCAGCACAAGGCCTGACACAGCACTGTAACTGGAAATGACTGGTCTCTGGCTCGTTATTGCAACCCATTCCAGCAACGAGTTGTGTACACAAGGAGGATCATGTTTAGTACATTTTTTAATAAATGGGAGACATTATGATTTACCATGTTGGTTCTGGATACTTTGAAAATGCTATAAATGCTCTGTCTATCTGTCTGTCTGTCTGTCTGTCTGTCTGTCTCTCTAAGAAGAGTGCAGTTAAATCATTTGAACAGAGGTTGCTCTTCTCACATGTGTCTAAGCCTTGTTAGACAGAACCAGAGCTGTGTTTAAACTCCCCCCATCTCTTAAACAATCCTTCAAGATTCTCCTTGGTACACCTCATGTTTTAGTGACATTCTGCTTGCTGTTGTGAAGACATTAGTGTTCATCTGTGAGTCCTGAGGGACGTTTTCTTGGATTCCTTGAGGATTTTATTTTATTTTTCTTTAGCCTCAAATAGTTTTTTTACCCATAGGTGGCCAATTCTATTTGGAAAATTCAAGTGATGTGATCTTCTGATATTGTTAGGGGTCTTGACTCACAGACTTTAGCAGTTCATCTTTCCTTGGACTCTGAGGTCCATGCATTCCTCAATACAGATTTCTTCTTGGGGCCTCCTCCATGGCTGGATTTGCTCTTTTGTCTGTTAGGTGAGTTTATGAGAGCTTCTTTTATTTTCTTTATCCCTAGACTCATGCATTACTTCATGATGTGTCTTATTTTTTTTCATGTACTTTTCTGTTTCTCTTCCCACCCCATTGTTTCAAATAAGAGAGTAAATCAGTTTCCTAGCACCTCATCATAACTGCGAGAAGAAATACCTGTTATCTTGGTTTGATTTAAAACATTCCAGCCTGCACAGTGCATGTCTAGAAGTGGAAAAGTTTTTCTTGCTTTTGTATGAACATTTTGTCTCTGGTCAAGTTTCTCCATTATCTGAGCTCCCATCTGTTAATCTGTCGTCTATTGACAAGTACATAGTAGCGAGTCTCCCATCAATTTATTGCTCAGCTTTGGAAAGCAGAAATTTCCATGATAAGTTTATCCTTCAGTGTTCTTAAATAGATACTAAATACAAATAAACACCAACAGGCAGTGATTTAGCAATCTTTGAAAGCAGACTTTCATCAGCACAAGATACAATAGTACACATTAAAACCACACTAGACTTAGGCCCCCCCCTTTTTTTGACTTAGTCTCTTTTATTTTGAGAATTGTATAATTTTGTTTTTATGACATAGTCATGGTGGGACAATCAAATTTAGAGTTACTGCTTTTAAGTGTTCTTGTTGAGTAGTTCTTTGGAAGGGAGCCCTTTGTGTTCAGCGTAAGTGGACTATTAAAGGGTTCTACTATAATGGAAGAAAAGATTTAGAGTTATAAGTATTTACTTGAATAATTAGTTTTGGAAATAAAAGCCATAGAACACAGCTGCAAGTAAATTCTTTCATGAGTTATGATTTCCTCAACCTTCATAAAGGTTTCTGAGTCTTCTTTCTCTCTTTGTGAGTATACATTTCCACGTGCATGTATGGTTTGTCCATGCTTACATATGCATGGTGTTCATGTAGTGTTAAGCCCAGAAAGGCTGCTCCGTTCAGCTGGCACGCTCTCCTCCACCTCCTTTTATGGAAAGCTCTATCCTTTAGAGCATCACGAAGCAAGCTCCCGGCATGGTAGAGTTCAGACACACGTCTCTGAGTCTGTTGCGCTCCAGGCATGCTTGCTTCTGTTTCTTCCTCTTTAAGGTACTGAGACAGATGGAAAACATTTCGAAAAATTTTTATTATCTCATATCACAACCCACTTTATGTTACTGAAACGCAGTTTTTAAAATCTTCTTTCCCTTTTAAATAAATCCAGTGGGACCAATGTCTTAATTGATTTTTATATGAATTTGCATATATATGCATATAGATATTAACATTCAGGTCAATAGTCATAACGAAGCAGTCTCTTTTCTAATTAAAAAGAAGTTAACATTGTGTGTTGCACTGGCTCCTGGATAGTGTTTGTGCTTGGTTAAAATGATCACAAATTATTTGCAAGCCCCCTTGTGACGAGGGTGTATGCATTTGCTGCTTGTCTGCCTCCAGGCAGGCCCGTGGCTTCTTTTGATTGACGCAATGAAGTAGAAGTTTTACCATGAGGTCTCAGCCAGGGCTTTAAGAAGCTTTGAGGTATTTGCTTTGATCCTTCAGAGTCTTGCCTGTTGAGGGATGAGGGACAGGTGGAGAAAGACCCTGGCACTGGTTATCCCACGTGTTCAGCGTACCCCAGTTGCAGTTCTAAACTTAAGAGTGAAGCCAGGGAGTGCCATACAGAAAGTGGTCTTTTACTAAAGCCCCAGCAAATCACCACTTTAAATAAGTAAACTTCATGTTTAGTTTCTTACCTAGCAAGAGGCAATGGAATACAGTAAAGATGGTCTTCCTCCCTCTGCCTTTCTTTAGCTCTTCCTTTCTTTTAACTTAATAATTGTTTTTTTTAAAAAATATTTATTTATTTTTATCACATATTTTCCTCAATTACATTTCCAATGCTATCCCAAAAGTCCCTCATACCCTCCCCCCACCCCCCTCACCCCCACTTCTCTACCCACTCATTCCCTTTTTTTTTTTTTTTTTTTTGGCCCTGGCGTTCCCCTGTACTGGGGCATATACAGTTTGCGTGTTCAATGGGCCTCTCTTTCCAGTGATGGCCGACTAGGCCATCTTTTGATACATATGCAGCTAGAGTCAAGAGCTCCGGGGTACTGGTTAGTTCATAATGTTGTTTCACCTATAGGGTTGCAGATCCCTTTAGCTCCTTGGCTACTTTCTCTAGCTCCTTCATTGGGAGCCCCGTGATCCATCCATTAGCTGACTGTGAGCATCTACTTCTGTGTTTGCTAGGCATAGTCTCACAAGAGACAGCTACATCTGGGTCCTTTCGATAAAATCTTGCTAGTATATGCAATGGTGTCAGCGTTTAGAAGCTGGTTATGGGGTGGATCCCTGGATATGGCAGTCTCTACATGGTCCATCCTTTCGTCTCAGCTCCAAACTTTGTCTCTGTAACTCCTTCCATGGGTGTTTTGTTCCCACTTCTAAGGAGGGGCATAGTGTCCATACTTCAGTCTTCATTTTTTCTTGAGTTTCATGTGTTTAGCAAATTGTATCTTATATCTTGGGTATCCTAGGTTTTGTTAATAATTGTTTTAAGATTTATTTTACTTGTAGTTTTCTCCTCTCCCTTTCCCCTCTGTGTGTGTGTGTGTGTGTGTGTGTGTATGTGTGCATGTGCACGTGAGTGTGTGCGTATTTCTGTATCTGCCTGTGTGATGATCTGTTTACAGGAGTAAAGACAGCTGCAGAGGCCAGAGGGGCCCTTGAAGTGGAGTTCCAGGTGGGTGCAAGCTGACTGAAGAGGATGATAAGAACTGAATTTGGGCCCTCAGCCAGAACACGACCTCCTCTTATCCACTGAGCCATCTCTGTAGACCTTCTGGGTGTCTTGTAGTCCAGCCAAGGACAACCATGAACTTCTGAGGTTCTGTCTTCTCATCCTAAGCTCTGGGATTATAAGCATGCTCCATGGTCTTAGTCAGTGTTACATTACTGTGAAGAGACACCATGACCATGACAACTCTTATAAAAAAAAGCATTTAATTGGGGCTGTCTTTAAGTTTCAGAAGTTTAGGCTATTGTCATCATGGCTGGGAGAATGAGTTCTATACCTGAATTCAAAGCCATCAGGAAGACAGAGACTCTGGGCTTGGAATGGACTTTTTGAAACCTTTATGCCCACCCCCAGTGGCACACTTCCTCCAGCAAGACCAAATTTCTTCATCCTTTTAAATAATGTCACTCTCTGGTGACCAAGTATTGCACAAAATCTATTAGCCTATGGGGGGCCATTCTCATTCAAACCACAAACACTGAATTCAGTTTGCGTGGCCCTGTGGATTGAATGCAGGGGTTGTGTTGTACTTGTGTAGCGAAGCACTTTGTTGATTGAGGTGCATCCCCAGCCTCTGTCTTTCCTTCCAACTGCTATTTCTGACTTACCCAGTTTTCCTTTTCTGAGCTCTTCAAAATTCTTTGATTTTTTTTATTTGTTGCTAGTGACTTCGTTTGTTATTAATTGTTTCTATGTTACATAGCTTGAACATTCCTGATCTGTAATCCTAAAGTCATGCATGCTGAAAAAAAAAAAAGCCAACAACAACAACAAAAACCAAAACGAACGTTTTATTGAATACTGACTGGTTGCTGCAATTGGAACTTTCCACACTTGACCTTGCATGCTAAGAGGTGTTAAAATACAAAGAAGTCAAAAATATCGTACAAAATCATCTCCAGGCTCTGCATCGGAGGTGCCTATAAACCGTAAGTGAGTCTCACATTTAGACTTGGGTTCTATCTCTCATACATCTCATTATATGGACACAAATATTCCAAACACCTCTGCTCCTGTGCATTCTGGAGAAAGGATACTTAACACATGCTTTATATGGACGTTGTCTTCTGAAATAGGTTTTTTTTGAGTCTTCTAGCACACTTAAATAAACAGATGGCAGGTATACTCCATGTTAAGCTGATGAAGCAATGCAGTGCATTATTATAATACCATCCTTTGCAGTCTCCTGTTGCCTCTGTAGACATGATCTCAGCATTCCTCCGATTGTACAGTCAGATAGACAAAGTAGGATGAGCGAAGTATCTGCATAGGAATTCTTCCTCTGCTTTGACCTCCTTCTGCTGCTGGGGAACTGCTGTGTGTGATGTCAGGGACCTCCGTGGGTAATCATCGCAAAGTCATATCAAGGTGCTCTATATGGTTTTCAGAAAACTAAGGAATGGGCAATCCAAGGGCTTCAGATGTATTTCTGGAAGATTCTATTAAGACTCAAATTATAAATCTCCGACTCTTCCCTAAGCTAGTCCTACCATGTTTCTTCTTCATTTTTACTCTTTTTTATTAAGTGTGTGTGTGTGTGTGTGTGTGTGTGTGTGTGTGTGTGTGTGTGTGTAGGGGTTTGTGTATGTGAGTGAGTGCAGTGCCCCTGGAATCCAGAAGATGCCTTGCAAGAGTGAAGTGTACATTAGGGTTGATGGAAACCAAACTTGGGTCCTCTGCAAAGAGCAGTACGCACTCTTAGCTACTGAGCCATCTCTCTATCCTCAAATTCTTATACTTTAGCATCTAAAAGTACCCATTTCCATGTGTTTTGTGAAATGACTAGCTGTGAGGCTTTGTTTTGCCTTAAAAAACAAAAGTTGTTGACTCTGGGACCTAGGAACACAGAGAACTGTGATGGCTCTGGGTTCTGGTCCAGGCTCTATGACCATCAGAATTGTATATAGTTTGTGTTTCAGTGCTGCCTTCTCCTCTTCGCCTCCCTCTCCCCCTCACTCCTCCTCCCTCCCATTGTATCTGCTGGAAAGGAGCACACAGCTTCCATCAGCTTTGGATGAACCTGTTGCTTGCCCCTCCTTCCCCAAGCTTTGAATCAATATCTCAGGAGCTTGGATGTTATGATATTTCTCTACTTCTGCTTCAGTTTGATCAGGAATTATAGCCCGTAGCATCACTCCCCAAACCCAAATATACAATTTCCTTCAAAAGAACAATCCATTGAAGGGCACATAGGGACCCAAAGTCAATTTTCAGGAACAGCCAATATTATTGTATCAGGGAGGAAATTGTTATATGTATTTATCGTCACACTATATTTCATTAGAATTATATGAGTGGTTCCCAAACAGAGTTTTAGTGGACCAGAGTTACCTGGACCCTACCCCAGACAAAGCCAATAGGAATTTTGGTAGGTAATGACCAGAAAAGTATATTTAGTTAATTTTTTTTGTTTGTTATTTGTAGATGCATTGAAGTTTGAGAACTATCAGTGGATGGTATTTTGGAAAACCCCACGCTCTTTTAATGACAAAGGAATCAAAACACATTTAAAACCGTGAAACTGAAAACACAGCACAGCTCCAACCTTTTGGTCACGTGGTCAGCACAGTGTAATTAACTGCAGTCTGGAATGGGTTATGGAGTTGTTTTCCATTTATTCTCTTTCCTTTTGAAAAGGGATGTGCACATACAGAAAGGGAAAACTGACATGCCTTTGTGCGCCTGTCTGTGAAGTGCTGTCTTTGGACAGAACATTTAGATGGCACTGTCTGTCTGTTGGGAAAAGGTTTTCAGCTCTTGTCTGTTGATCTTGAGGTTTTGTTGCACCAGGGAATGAAGCACACTGCATGTTTCTATCCACAGAAGCAGAAAGTGCTCTCCCCCCACCACTCCCAGCCCCTTCTTTCTAAGATGTCATATCTTGAAGAAAAACAAAACAGAAAAGGAACAAATTTATTCTCTGGGAGCTTGGAGGAGCATGAATTATTTATTTTTAGAAATCCTCTACTTTTCTTGCATGAAAGAGAGCCCTATTATTAAAAGTGAATGTTTCTTTTTCTGCGTGTCAGTAACTGGGAGATGAGAATGGACCGACTGTTAGATAGCTTCCTCCTTGGAGACTGGACTCCCCAAGGCAGCCTCTACAGAAGCGAAGTTATTTTTAAGATAATAAAAATCATTGAAATTGATGTATTAACACCCAAAATTGATGTGACAGGGTTCTGAGGCGGAGACAGGCTAACAGGAGGAAAAGGTCATTAAAATGATCCTAGTTACCTTTTAATTATGAATTAAAACATTTGCATAAATCACAGCACAGAGAATTTCTGGGTTCATGGGCACATGTCCATGCCAATTGCTTGGCTTTATTAGGCCCTAGCTAGGGGCATCAGTAAATTCTCCCCTACCTTCATCCAGGAACAGAGGAAGCCAATTCTTCTTGCCTGGGGAAAGATTCTTACATTTCCCCCTTGATGCCTTAATCTCATTTTCTCTTGAAACAGTTGTGCAAATGAGAACAATCGTTTTGTCTCTGCAACTCAGGCCTGCTTTCTTTAGAGCTGCCCAAACATGGTGTTTCCTTGATAAAAATAAATTTTGGTTAGAAAGAGGCAGCTGGGCATTTTAGCCCTGGAGATATGAGAGTGAAGGGAGGATTACAAATCAGGCTTGGCATTTGGTGGGCAGGGCTCTGGGACTCAGCCTCTGCTGGTCCCCAGAGCAGCAACTGTGCCTGTTTGCTTTGGAGAAAGTGGTGAGTTGGAGACTGTTAGCATTTTACTCCTGGAACTAAAACATCTGTCTAGGTTTTGTCTCTAGCAGGGGTGTGGGAGACCCCAGTGTTTTAGTCATATTTCTAGAAGCCTCTTTATATCTAGTTCATGCAGATGACCCAACCTTTCTAGTAAAAAGGCACTGTTTCCCAACCTGCTCTAGCCTGAATAGGTAACCCTTCAAAGAAAACCATTAGGGCCCTTGGAGAGATGGTTGATCTCTGCTGTCACTGTCCCTCACTCTGCCCAGCCTTCCCCACCCCACAGGAGCTCAGGCCTTTGTACCACCGACAGCACTTTCTCACTTGTGATTTCATCTCTCTCTTCTGTCTCTTCCTTTCCTCTCTCTTGTTATTAGCTAGGAGCAGCTCAATAGAGTGCTATGAAGCAAAAGATTAGAAACAACTCAAGCGCCTGTCAATGGTTAAATAAAGTGTGGCACATCCATTTAACGGACTACAATGGAGCGGTAAGAAAGGATGGAGGGGCCATAGGAACTGATAAGAAGAGATCTCTGAGATTTATTGTGAGGCTGAAATAAAAGGCAGAGAACACTGTGTATGTGCCATGTCCCTTTGGGAGCTCCTTTGTGTAAAAACGTGGCGAGTGAGAATCTACACCTTTATTTCCTTGTATACACTTTAAAAGTGTAGAGTAACACATTACAAATCTTGATGATAGTGGCTAACGCTATTGCAATCCAGACGAAAAGCATTGGCAAGGGAGATATTTCATTGCATACGTTTGGGTGATTTTTAAATAGCATTATAAAATGAGTCATTTGTGGGCTGCAGGTGTGGCTTAGCTGGAGAGCCGGCTTGGTGACAAAGTATTTGAGATAATCAGTTTATCAGAGGAACTGCTTATTTAGGCTCACAGGTTTGTAGGTTTCAGTCAAGTCAGTGGCTTGACCTTGGTACTTTATCCCTGTGGCAGGGCAGTGCATCATCTGAGAGTGTGTGTGTAAGAGAGGAAGTGTCTATGGGATCCAGGAAGGAGAGGTAGGGTGTAGTCTGTGGTTTCGGGATTCTAATAGACCCATCAAGGACATGTTCTCCATGACCTCACTGTCTTCTACTGGGTCTCAGTTCTGGAAAGCTGTGTCTACAGTGGCACAGTGGGTGAGTACCCAGGCCTTTATCTTGACATTTTAAAGGTCATTTAAAATTTCTGTAAACTGCAAAGGGCCTAACTCAGTGATAGAGTGCTTGCGAGACACACACAGAGCCTTCGGTTCTGTCTCCAGAGGCACCATAAAAAAGAAAAATACAACAGCAAACCCCAAACAACCACAGAAAGAGTTTTCATTGGAGTAGACGATATAGCTAAGAAATTGCAAGGAGCCTGTGTGTATTCAGAATGTTCGTGGCTGATTAGAGTCCATATCTGAAATAGATCATTTTTCCAACACAGCCCCTCAGGTGTGCCCTCTTCTTATCTGCTCCTCAGTACTAGCCACTGACACATTCTTACCCCTGTTACATGATGGTCTGTAAGAGGCAGAATCATAGTTCCCATGCAACAGGGAATCATTATGGGCTGAACATTTTACTGGATTCTTGAACTAAGGAGGAACTGGTAAGACACTGTAAGGGTTAAATTTTAGGCTAGCTTGAGAGGCCCAGATTAAGTATCCTTATTGAGTGTGTGGTGTTTTTTGCTTGAATAGACATTTGGGTAGGAGATTGTGGTAGAATTAGGTTATCATCTGGAAAAAGGAGTGGATAGGACAAAAGCCAGAAGATGGTGTCCTCTAGGGTGGTTGTTAATGACACCCTATGTGTCATTAACACGAGACATCCATGTTAATGACACGCTATCTTTGAGAAGAATCCAGAAACTAGCTTAGCTTTAGTATCCGAGGAGTAATACAACAGGGGCAGACCAGGCCCTAAGCCAGGTGTCAGGGTACATGCCTGTAACCCTATCACTCAAGAAGCAGGAGTGATCACTCAAGAGGCAGGAACAGCATGAGTCCAAGGTCAGTTTGGGCTTTGTACCTAGTTCTTCTTTTGTCCCCATTCCAAACTGTGTATGAATTCAACTGGATCGTGTCCTGGGGTCACAGACAGTATGCATCCCTCAAGGCTCTGAAGAGTGCACAACCTGGTGAGCGGTGTGTGAGGCTCTGTGCCCCAGTAGGCAATTCCTTGACATCCATGTTACATTGTAAGAGTACAACTGCTGCATCAAAGCCTTTTACTGGCCAAACCAAGAGCATGCCTGGCCCCAACCTATTCAAAGACGCAGATTCAGTGTGTTATATTTCCCTGTAACATAACAGTTTTTCTTTGTACTTTTAGGATCTCTCTCTCTCTCTCTCCTCCTCTTCTGCTTCCTTCACTTATTTTTATGTCTTAGTTTACAAGCACTCTTTGAGTCTTCTTATTGAGTGGAATCCCAAATTTCAAATACTAACAAGTTCAATGCCAGTATGACTTAAACCTCCACTCTGTGCAAGCACACTCCTAGATCTGCGGCTCCTTGACGACTTATCATCACAATGCTGCTTGTCTTAAGGGACCACTGTGAGCTGTTTTACTCTGCTGGGGCTGTTTCAGTCAGAGTCCCCACAGGAAGCAGATGGTATGCTTGAAATAGGTTAAGCAACAAGGAATTCTCCATTAATTTAAAAGGTCTATTTAAAAAGGTGTGCTATGAGACAACCATAGGGGATGCTGTCAGGATCTGGGGCTGCCAAAAGCAAAGCCATCAGATCCCTCTGGCTGCAGAGTGTTGGGATGGCATGGAGCACTGTGGCTTTAGTCTCTTTGGAAAATGTAATAACTTTTGGATGTGGAGAGGTGATGAACTTGACATGACCTTGCATCAAAGAAGCCCTTTCCTTTCTTCAAAGAAGCACCCATCTCCCCAGTGACTGGACCTAGCTGGAAGGTAGGACTCAGGTACCTACTGCAGTTATCCACAAGTCGACAGAGGTCAGTTTTAAGGTCAGAGGAGTGTGGCTCTGTAGGGACACATCTGAGATATCTGGTACACATTTCTTTTACTCAGAGGCATGATCAAATATCATAAGAGTTCACTGTGAGCAGGAAATTGCAATATTAGTGAACTTTTAGGGCTCATTCTTTTAGATCACAGAAAACAACTTCTGCAATCTTGACAGACACCTTGTGGAAGGCCAGTTCTCCATTGCTTCCCTAGAATTGCTGTTCAAGGCTTGCCCTGGCAATGTGGGTTGGCAATATTCTTTTCTGGATTCTTTGGGGGAGACCATCATCCCTGTCTTTCCTTTCCTCAGGTTGGTCTCTTTAACCTACACAGGAAGCACAATGTCCCTTTCCCCCCTTTCCCCAGGCTGGGTACATCTTTGATTAGACTTTGGATCAGCATCAGGATATACACAATTACAATGAGCAGATAGCATCACCTATTTAGGCAGGAGAACAACACAGGGACAGCCACAAGAGTAGGAAATAGTTCACATTTCGTGTACCCCACAGTCAGATAAATCACGGGGTGAGCATGATGCAAAGTGGCAGGGAAGCTGGGAACAAGATAGCGTAGACTGCGAGCTTCTCACTTGCTGCTATTTTAGAATATAAGCTATTTTAAGGCATCCTGAACTTCCAGAGTTTAATGTAAAACTTCTTTACTTTTAAGTGCTGCTAGGTAAATAAAGATAAATATTTCACTCTTATGGAAGTCACTAAGACACAAACTTGCTTTGTGGGGGTTGGAGGATGAGTCTTTGCGAAGTTGAGGGTATGGAAAATTAAGCATAATGCCTTTTGCCCTTCCATCTTGCTGGGGAGGGAAGAGGGGGACAATGGGGCCAGGGTGAGGCCGATGTATATGAAGCTGTGTATTCCTAGGGAACTTCTGAGCCTCCCTGATAAATTCTTCTTCTAGTAATGGACACAGAGCTCAGACACTGTGAAGTATTGGGCTAGGTATCAGGAATGCATGGAGGTGAGTGGTTGTGTGAGTTGACACCCAGAGAAATCAGGGGAAGCCATCTCTGTCTTCCTCAGGAGAGGAGCCCTGTGTTGACAAGAGTTTCAGTTCTTGTTACCCGAACTGCCAATAAAAAAAGTGACTATTTAACATAAGAGCCTATGATATTTAATGTCATTTATGTGAGCAATGGGGGTGTGGTTCTACTGGGGGGAGCAACACTTTAAGGTATCAGAAGGTTAGTATGCCATTCCTTTTTCATTTGACCAGTAGTGAGCAAATATTTTGTGTCTGAGACAGTGCTAGGCATTGAGGATATAGCAAATGATGCAGACACTTACTTCAAGAAGCTAAATTCTGATCAAACTTGTTATTTAATCATTTAACAGATAATGAATTATAATTATATATGCATATATATACATATATATATATATATTTAGTATGTAACCATACATGTCAAATTCATTTGAAAAAAGACACAGCAATATGTATGAAATACAACAAAAATTTAAAAAAATTTAAAGGGGTTGGGAGTGTAGTTCAGTGGTAGAGCACCACCTAGTATGTACAAAGCCCAGTGCTTGATTGAAAGCAGTGAAAAAAATGAATTAGTATTATCAAGTATGAGGGCATCTGGAGAAGAGGAGCTTGGGAAGTAGAAATGTGGGCATTGGGGAAGATGCCCTGTGTGCCACAAAGTCCTGGCATGGGTTGTTCACATCTGAGCTTTCATGCCTGTCAGACCTAAAGAATAGGCTTGGAGCAGCCACTGTCTCTGGTTCACTACCTGTGGCTGTGAGGCTGGAGCACTACACAGTCACACATAGCACCAGCAGCCAGGAAGGAGAATTAAAAGTCTAACACAGGAGAAAGAGTGCATGCTGGTCCCCGTGCCTCTTCATGACCAAATCTGATCATGTTTCCTTTTTACTTCTGTATTCAAAATAAATCCACAAACTCCTTCATTTCAGCCAGCTGTGATCTGGAAATGCACAGAAAAATGTTTTAGAAAGCAGTTTTTACTGTTAGTCATTGACATTTACAGCCCAGTAAAATAACAAGGTATGGGAACAGAATCACACACACACAGACATATGCATGTGCACACACACACATACCTACATGCACAAAGACACACACACAGGCATACATGTATGCTCACACACATGCACAGACACAGACACACACACAAACACACAGATGGACATACATATGCACATGCATGTACACACACAGATACACACATGCACACACACAGGCATACTACATGTGTGCATACACAGATACACACACACATACACATGCGCGCGCACACACACACACATGCACACACATGTACAGAGATACATACAGGCATACATGTGCTCACACACATATGCACACACATGCACACATACAGATACACATTCACACACAAACACATGCAGGCATATACACATATGCAAACACACAGAGTCACTTATGATTGGCTTGCTGTAGTGTATCACATGATGTCTGAAACAGTTCCATAAGTTTACACAGCCTATAATTTCTAAGGCTTTGTGACTCTTTCAGTAGTAACAATAAATGTTATGCTAAATATATTTTTAAAAAGTGCTCCAAAAAGGTCTCTCTTGGGTGCATTCCATTCAGGGGAAAATCTTCCTTGTAACAAATACATAAAGCACCATGCCTAAACTCATGACAGATATTGTATAATTTCGGCTACCCGAGGGCCTGGGTGGAGGTCAATAGACTCCCTATCAGCTAGAAGCTCTTAGAAGTCACAAGTTCTTTGTTGCCTTGTTAAGCGTTCTATTATTGCTGAGTAAAATTCATTTAGAGCACATGCACAGCTCTGCCTAACTCTAATGCCCCCCAGGGAACTTCCAGCAAATATTGGTCTCCTTGTAAGACAAACAGAAGGTCTGATATGGCAAAGGTCACCGAGTGGGAGGTAGAACGAGCCATCTGGGACTTTCTTTAACGATGGCTAGAGGTTCATGACCACAGAATCCTTGAAACCTGTGGGTAAATAATTCTGAAACCAGCCATAATTATAACTAAAGGAATTTCACGTTTCTTCACCCACTTGTTTTGTCTTAATGAAAAGAGAAGGTGACTCCTTGTATTCTGAAAGCTCATTTTATTTGATGAGAAAAATCTCTAGGTGATTCGGGACACAACCGTGGTGAGCAGTAACCTGGGTTTCTACCCATAGCTTTTATTGTTTATGGCCTAGACTATGGCCTATTGTAAAGTTTCTTCCCATTTTTTCCCAAATGGGAACATGCAAGCATTTTTGTGAGGATTAAATCAGTATGTCAAGTATCCGCTAATTGTAGGAACTCGATAAATGTTAATTTCTTTACTGTTCTTTTCAACCCAAAGTTATTTTATCACAGTAATAATGTATCTTTCTCTCCTCGAGCTATTGCTAAGAGGCTTTTGTGGACATTGATTTTCTTCATAAATAAAGACTGATGCTTCCTGGGGAGGTAATAATAGATTTTCTGCAAGGCCGATGCCCGGCTGTCCCTTCTGCTTTTTGCATTGGATTGAAGAGAGACCATAGCTAAATAAAGGTTATTGAGCAAGAGGCTGCTGGAGTGATGGAAAAATATCGTCTTTCTAGTTAGTTTTGTAAGGTGTTTGTTATGATTTATGGAGTGATTGGCATATTGTTTTGTTTAGTAGGGAGAAGAGAGACTGAAGCCCGTTCACAAAGATACTTGTTTATTTTATTTATTTACTAAGGTGTGTGTGTGTGTGTGTGTGTAGGTGTAGGTGTCCAAGGATAACTTCTGGGAGTTGGTTCTTACCTGTCACCTTGTGGAATTGAGGGATTGAATTCCTGTCATTCATTAGGCCTGCATACAAACACCTCTAACTGTTGGCCCATCTCGCCACCTCTATTTCTTTATCTTAAATGGCATATTCAGTTGTATTTGCTACATTTATTGTACACAACACAATGTGTTCTGAAGTATGAAATATATTGTGAAATGACTGTATCCAACTAGTTCCAGACTGTGCTGCCTTACACAGTCAGTGCACCTGTTGTGAGAACTCTGCATCTACTCTCTTGATGGTTTCTGAGGAGCCTGGTCACTGGGACTCTTTTAAAGCATGCAGTCTTTAAAGTGATTCAATATGTTTATGGAGTAGGGGTGCCCATTGTCTCACTGAATGCTGGAGTTTGGTACACGCAATGCTTCGTTTCTACTCTGGACATATAAGTCCAGCAACAACTTCGTAAATTTTCATCAATTCTCCAAATTGATGAAAATTTTCATATTCCTCCTAAAGGCAACAGTGCCCAGAAAAAAAAAAAAACCTTAATTCTTTTATACCTCAAATAAAATCTTTTCCTTATGCTTATGCAGATGAATGAAATTTCTAGCTGGGATATTTCATTGCCAGATTATTCTTCCAACCCCAAGAGAAACTCAAATATGAGGCAAGCTCCAGATTTAAGATGTGTTTTCTCAGAAATTATTTAAATAAGACATAATATAATATACCATAGAGGCCATAATTTACTTCAGTATTATATTCTTGTTGTAAAAGAGTTAAACAGCTCCTGGGTCTAGGTTATGAGTTAGGAGAACTTGTCTCAATAGATAATCATTAATTTTTATGTGAATTTATATAAAAATTCTACCCTGATCACAAATCATATGCATTTAGTACATCACATGCATCTATTTTAAGTTTTTACTGGGCCTGGAATTTTCTAGGAGTTGCTTAATGAAGACTGCAATCTGTATTAAAATAATTTGTTCTGGTTTTTGGTAGGTAACTTTTGGACAAACAGTTGACATGACACTCCGTATTGTCTCTTTGGAACAGTTTCTTTTTATATAAAGAAAGGGGATTATTCTCATGTCTCCAGGATCTTTGAGGTTTTATAGCTATAGAAACCACACATGCCCAGAGAAGAAGCCCACTGCTGACATTGTCTGGAGGACCGGAAACCAGAGGCAGGGTTGCCTAGAGACCTAGGATATAGCAAATTCACCTGAAAAAAAAGGCAAAGAAATTATGCCTAAAGATATTCTGCTATTCTTGTAGACTGAGGCCTTTCATAATCACCACCAGAGAGGCTCCATCCAGGTGATGGAAACAGATGGAGAGAGCCACAGCCAAACATTAGGTGAGCTCACTGAAGAGCAGGAGGAAGGACTGCAGAAGCCAGAGGGGTCTGGGGTAGCCCGTGGAAAAACCACAAAAAAATCGACAAATATGGGTGTATAGGGACTCAAAGAGACTGAACCAACAACCAGGGACCCTGAATGGGCCTTACCTAGGCCCTCTGCATGTATGTTATGGTTGTGTAGCTTGGTGGTTTTGTGGAACTCCTAATAAAGAGAATGGGGGCTGTTTCTGACACTTTTGCTTGCTTTTGCAACCCTTGTCCCTCAATTGGGTTGCCATGGTGAACCGTAATATGAGGGGAGATACCTAGTCTTACTGCATCTTGATATTCCATGTTTGGTTGACAGCCCTGGGAGGCTTGTCGTTTTCTGAAGGGGCGAGGAGGAGGAGTGGATGGGGAAAGAGGAGGCAGAGGGGACGGAGAGGAGAGATGGGAGGGGAAACTGAGATCAGGTGTGATACATGAGAGAATTAATTAATAATAATAATAATTATTATTATAATAGAAAGCACAACTGACTGGAAGATGTGTATGGCTGATTAGGAGTTCTCTAATCTGGAATGTAATCACTTCTTCCTTTAAAGGATACATTTGTCCCTTCTTATTATCCCATAGACTTTCTTGCGCGAAATATCTCATCCTCTTTTTCTTATTCTTAATAATGGTTCACTTGTTAGTCCTTGTGACAGATACTAGGACAAAAATTAAAAATAAAATATCACAAAATAAATGGAGTTGGAAGGGACCGTGACAGATCATCTGGCCCAGCCATCTGCAGTCGCAGCTTGCTTTAGTCTTCACTTGCTCTATAAATAACCAAGACTATCCAGCCAAGTCCATATCGCTTAGCACGGCCAAAAGTGCCGGCCACGCTCAGGAACCTTCCCTCTATTTATCCTTGGGACTCCTTTGCTTTGCTTGGGTAGTTTCAGGAGAACATCTGACTGCAGACTGGAGTCTAAAGTGAGTAGCTGGAGGAAACAGGATTCTGTGGGCGGGGCACTTCTAGAGACGGTTTCCATAGACCTGCATTTCTGCTGCTGTGTGCTTCAGGGGAGCTTACCCTTCTCTGCATGTTACCCATGTTTCATGGCCCCTCCTGTGGGGTCTAAAGAGAATATAAGTAAGAGTCTGGCACAGGGAAAAGCTTAAATTAGGACACAAGAATGTCAACACCAAGCGTTTAGATCGTACGTTTCTGTGTCTTGCTCACTGCTGTTTTGGGCACGGTTCCTGGCACATATGTAGTAGAATGAACTCACACCTATGACCCTCTCCTCATACCTTACGCCTTTCATTTCCCCTCTGCCATCCTTTCTGCATAGCCTCCTCTTAATTTCTCTCTCTCTCTCCTGAGGAAATCCAAGCCATTTAGGGAAAAACAATGTTGATATTTAGACCCTTCAGACACTGCTCTTTGATTTGAAAAAAAAAAAAAAAGAGAGAGAGGGGGTGGTGGCTGCTGTGGCTGAGTGGGATAGGTGCTTCTCTGCCACCGATCTGCTCCTCTGTGAGCAGGGAGTTCCAGAGGATGCTTACGTGTGCTAGCTTATTCCAAACCCAAATTACACCGGATTTCCGAGGGGAATGTCTAAGTGGCTCAGCCAAGACGCTGCAGCTGAGCAGATACCTCTTATCTCTATGCTCTTCTAAAAGGACCAGCCACCAGGGCTCCCGGTCCCTGCACAGAGACCTGCAAGAGTGTGAGAGCGTGCCAATTCTGGTAGCCGAAAGCTCAGCTCCTATCTTTCGAGAAGCCCCAGAGCTCATAACAGAGGGGCTACCTGGTCCCTTTGCTGTTCTCCTCTGAATTGCAAGTGAATACGTGCTCCTCCCACCCCCAATCTCCCTAGACATGGTCTCATGTAACCCAGGCTGGACTAGAATTCACTATGGAGCTAAGAATGACCTTGTGTTTCTTATTCTGCTACTGTCAATCACTTCTCAAATGCTTGAGTTGGAGCACAAATCCCCATGCCTGTTTTGCATGGTGGTGAGTATTGACTCCATGCACTCTGATGATGGGCTCCATCCATTCACAGCCCTGGCAAATCTCTGTAATACAGAAGGAGTATCTTTCTCTTCTCCAAGTCCCACCTTGTAAACAGCACCCGGCCACATTAAACTCTGCCCTCCCTAAAGTCCTTCAGCCCCTTTACATTCCTGAATGTTTATGTATGCCTCAAAGTCTGCCTAGAACGCACTCTTCTGTCTAATTCAATTGAAAAGTGGTCTCTCACTAGGTATCCGTCTCAAATGTTTCTTTGGGTGGAAAAAAAGAAGGAAAGGGTTTCCGTACAGTGATTAAGTTTAGCATATTGGAGTAGGGGAGATTATCTTGGGTCATCTGGGTAGATCCTAATGTAACCACATGCCTACTTTATGGGAAAGGCATAGGGAGACTTCACCCAAAAGATTCTATGTGAGAGAAAGAAGGCGTTGAAGGGATGAAGGTACAAAACAAACAGTTCCGGCAGTCACCAGGAGCTGGAAGAGGAAAGACACAGAATCCCTGGGAGTGTCTGGAGGGAACACAGCCCAGCCAGCATCAGCTCCATGACAGTGAAACCACATTTTTGGGATCTCAGCCCATACCATCCAGCCCATTCACATGGAATTTAATACAGCCATAAAGAAAAATGAAATCACTATACTTGCAGGAAAATGGCTGAGAGTGGAGACCATTATATTAAGTAAAGGGAAGCAGACTTAGATAAACACTACATCTTTTATATGCAAAATGAATGAATTATGTGTGTTTGCATGTGCATATGTGTGTGCACATGTGATGGAAGTAGAAAGAAGTCCATAAGAGGAGAGGGAGAGACCTTCAGGGAGCAGGGAAAGAGAGGTTTTTGGAATAAATAGTGAATGAGTGTAGGGTCAGAAAATGGGAAGGCAGTGGGGAAGGGTAATGGTGAACATATATCATAGTGTTGCATGCATACGAGTGTGATACTATGAAGCAAAACAAAGCACCCACGGGAATAGCTCTGTGGATAGCAGTTGATGGGTAAGTGTGAGGACTGAGTTAGGATCTGCAGCATGCTTGTAAAAGTAAGGCAACTATGACAACTGCCCCTGATCCCAGTACTCATGGGCAGACACAAGGATCCAGGGGCAAGTTGGGGAGACAGACTTGCAGGAATTGATGAGCACTGAAATTGTCAAGAGACCTTGCCTAAGTAGAGTCGAGAGAGACTGACGAAGACATCTGATGTCGTCTTTGGACTCTACATGCACCTACCCACAAGTAGAAAAACACTTATACACACGTGTCCCTCACCACACACAGACTGAATATGAACATACATATACATATAACATAGACACATACACACAGACACAGACACACATACACACACATGCACATATACATACATACACAGACACACACAGACACAGACACACAGACACAGACACACACACACGTGCCCCTCACCACACACAGACTGAATATGAACATAGATATACATATAACATAGACACATACACAGACACAGACACAGACACACAGACACAGACACACACACACACACACATGTCCCTCACCACACACAGACTGAATATGAACATAGATATACATATAACATAGACACATACACAGACACACACATGCACACATACATACACACACAGACACACACAGACACACACACACAGACATACAGACACACACACACACACACACACACACACACACACACACATGTCCCTCACCACACACAAATTGGATATGAACACATATATATATATAACATAGACACATACACACAGACACACACATGCACACATACACAGACACAGACACACACAT